>NW_026089464.1:0-317370 GCF_933775445.1 Argentina anserina
TTTTGCAAGTGTGGGAGTGTGTTTCTTTCAAACTGAGTATCTTTACATCGTTTGCGTATCTTTACTATTCCAATTGTGTATCTTTACATCGTTTGCGTATCTTTACTATTCCAATTGTGTATCTTTTCATTTCTCGTTTGAGTATCTTTCTGTAAGGCTTCTGATGCGAGTTTCTATTGTATTTGAGAGTTTTGCAAGTGTGGGAGTGTGTTTCTTTCAAACTGAGTATCTTTACATCGTTTGCGTATCTTTACTATTCCAATTGTGTATCTTTACATCGTTTGCGTATCTTTAGTATTCCAATTGTGTATCTTTTCATTTCTCGTTTGAGTATCTTTCTGTAAGGCTTTCTGATGCGAGTTTCTATTGAATTTGAGAGTTTTGCAAGTGTGGGAGTTTGTTTCCTTCAAACTGAGTATCTTTACATCGTTTGCGTATGTTTACTATTCCAATTGTGTATCTTTACATCGTTTGCGTATCTTTACTATTCCAATTGTGTATCTTTTCATTTCTCGTTTGAGTATCTTTCTGTAAGGCTTCTGATGCGAGTTTCTATTGAATTTGAGAGTTTTGCAAGTGTGGGAGTGTGTTTCTTTCAAACTGAGTATCTTTCTGTAAGGCTTTCTGATGCGAGTTTCTATTGTATTTGAGAGTTTTGCAAGTGTGGGAGTGTGTTTCTTTCAAACTGAGTATCTTTACATCGTTTGCGTATCTTTACTATTCCAATTGTGTATCTTTTCATTTCTCGTTTGAGTATCTTTCTGTAAGGCTTCTGATGCGAGTTTCTATTGAATTTGAGAGTTTTGCAAGTGTGGGAGTGTGTTTCTTTCAAACTGAGTATCTTTACATCGTTTGCGTATCTTTACTATTCCAATTGTGTATCTTTTCATTTCTCGTTTGAGTATCTTTCTGTAAGGCTTCTGATGCGAGTTTCTATTGTATTTGATAGTTTTGCAAGTGTGGGAGTGTGTTTCTTTCAATCTGAGTATCTTTACATCGTTTGCGTATCTTTACTATTCCAATTGTGTATCTTTTCATTTCTCGTTTGAGTATCTTTCTGTAAGGCTTTCTGATGCGAGTTTCTATTGAATTTGAGAGTTTTGCAAGTGTGGGAGTGTGTTTCTTTCAAACTGAGTATCTTTACATCGTTTGCGTATCTTTACTATTCCAATTGTGTATCTTTACATCGTTTGCGTATCTTTACTATTCCAATTGTGTATCTTTTCATTTCTCGTTTGAGTATCTTTCTGTAAGGCTTCTGATGCGAGTTTCTATTGTATTTTAGAGTTTTGCAAGTGTGGGAGTGTATTTCTTTCAAACTGAGTATCTTTACATCGTTTGCGTATCTTTACTATTCCAATTGTGTATCTTTACATCGTTTGCGTATCTTTACTTTTCCAATTGTGTATCTTTTCATTTCTCGTTTGAGTATCTTTCTGTAAGGCTTTCTGATGCGAGTTTCTATTGAATTTGAGAGTTTTGCAAGTGTGGGAGTGTGTTTCTTTCAAACTGAGTATCTTTACATCGTTTGCGTATCTTTACTATTCCAATTGTGTATCTTTACATCGTTTGCGTATCTTTACTATTCCAATTGTGTATCTTTTCATTTCTCGTTAGAGTATCTTTCTGTAAGGCTTCTGATGCGAGTTTCGTATTTGAGAGTTTTGCGAGTGTGGGAGTTTGTTTCCTTCAAACTGAGTATCTTTACATCGTTTGCGTATGTTTACTATTCCAATTGTGTATCTTTACATCGTTTGCGTATCTTTACAATTCCAATTGTGTATCTTTACATCGTTTGCGTATCTTTACTATTCCAATTGTGTATCTTTTCATTTCTCGTTTGAGTATCTTTCTGTAAGGCTTCTGATGCGAGTTTCTATTGTATTTGAGAGTTTTGCAAGTGTGGGAGTGTGTTTCTTTCAAACTGAGTATCTTTACATCGTTTGCGTATCTTTACTATTCCAATTGTGTATCTTTTCATTTCTGGTTTGAGTATCTTTCTGTAAGGCTTCTGATGCAAGTTTCTATTGTACTTGAGAGTTTTGCAAGTGTGGGAGTGTGTTTCTTTCAATCTGAGTATCTTTACATCGTTTGCGTATCTTTACTATTCCAATTGTGTATCTTTTCATTTCTCGTTTGAGTATCTTTCTGTAAGGCTTTCTGATGCGTGTTTCTATTGAATTTGAGAGTTTTGCAAGTGTGGGAGTGTGTTTCTTTCAAACTGAGTATCTTTACATCGTTTGCGTATCTTTACTATTCCAATTGTGTATCTTTACATCGTTTGCGTATCTTTACTATTCCAATTGTGTATCTTTTCATTTCTCGTTTGAGTATCTTTCTGTAAGGCTTTCTGATGCGAGTTTCTATTGAATTTGAGAGTTTTGCAAGTGTGGGAGTGTGTTTCCTTCAAACTGAGTATCTTTACATCGTTTGCGTATGTTTACTATTCCAATTGTGTATCTTTACATCGTTTGCGTATCTTTACTATTCCAATTGTGTATCTTTTCATTTCTCGTTTGAGTATCTTTCTGTACGGCTTCTGATGCGAGTTTCTATTGTATTTGAGAGTTTTGCAAGTGTGGGAGTGTGTTTCTTTCAAACTGAGTATCTTTACATCGTTTGCGTATCTTTACTATTCCAATTGTGTATCTTTTCATTTCTCGTTTGAGTATCTTTCTGTAAGGCTTCTGATGCGAGTTTCTATTGTATTTGATAGTTTTGCAAGTGTGGGAGTGTGTTTCTTTCAATCTGAGTATCTTTACATCGTTTGCGTATCTTTACTATTCCAATTGTGTATCTTTTCATTTCTCGTTTGAGTATCTTTCTGTAAGGCTTTCTGATGCGAGTTTCTATTGAATTTGAGAGTTTTGCAAGTGTGGGAGTTTGTTTCCTTCAAACTGAGTATCTTTACATCGTTTGCGTATGTTTACTATTCCAATTGTGTATCTTTACATCGTTTGCGTATCTTTACTAGTCCAATTGTGTATCTTTTCATTTCTCGTTTGAGTATCTTTCTGTAAGGCTTCTGATGCGAGTTTCGTATTTGAGAGTTTTGCAAGTGTGGGAGTGTGTTTCTTTCAAACTGAGTATCTTTACATCGTTTGCATATCTTTACTATTCCAATTGTGTATCTTTACATCGTTTGCGTATCTTTACTATTCCAATTGTGTATCTTTTCATTTCTCGTTTGAGTATCTTTCTGTAAGGCTTCTGATGTGAGTTTCTATTGTATTTGAGAGTTTTGCAAGTGTGGGAGTGTGTTTCTTTCAAACTGAGTATCTTTACATCGTTTGCGTATCTTTACTATTCCAATTGTGTATCTTTTCATTTCTCGTCTGAGTATCTTTCTGTAAGGCTTTCTGATGCGAGTTTCTATTGAATTTGAGAGTTTTGCAAGTGTGGGAGTGTGTTTCTTTCAAACTGAGTATCTTTACATCGTTTGCGTATCTTTACTATTCCAATTGTGTATCTTTACATCGTTTGCGTATCTTTACTATTCCAATTGTGTATCTTTTCATTTCTCGTTTGAGTATCTTTCTGTAAGGCTTTCTGATGCGAGTTTCTATTGAATTTGAGAGTTTTGCAAGTGTGGGAGTGTGTTTCCTTCTAACTGAGTATCTTTACATCGTTTGCGTATCTTTACTATTCCAATTGTGTATCTTTACATCGTTTGCGTATCTTTACTATTCCAATTGTGTATCTTTTCATTTCTCGTTTGAGTATCTTTCTGTAAGGCTTTCTGATGCGAGTTTCTATTGAATTTGAGAGTTTTGCAAGTGTGGGAGTGTGTTTCTTTCAAACTGAGTATCTTTACATCGTTTGCGTATCTTTACTATTCCAATTGTGTATCTTTACATCGTTTGCGTATCTTTACTATTCCAATTGTGTATCTTTTCATTTCTCGTTTGAGTATCTTTCTGTAAGGCTTCTGATGCGAGTTTCGTATTTGAGAGTTTTGCGAGTGTGGGAGTTTGTTTCCTTCAAACTGAGTATCTTTACATCGTTTGCGTATCTTTACTATTCCAATTGTGTATCTTTACATCGTTTGCGTATCTTTACAATTCCAATTGTGTATCTTTACATCGTTTGCGTATCTTTACTATTCCAATTGTGTATCTTTTCATTTCTCGTTTGAGTATCTTTCTGTAAGGCTTCTGATGCGAGTTTCTATTGTATTTGAGAGTTTTGCAAGTGTGGGAGTGTGTTTCTTTCAAACTGAGTATCTTTACATCGTTTGCGTATCTTTACTATTCCAATTGTGTATCTTTTCATTTCTGGTTTGAGTATCTTTCTGTAAGGCTTCTGATGCAAGTTTCTATTGTACTTGAGAGTTTTGCAAGTGTGGGAGTGTGTTTCTTTCAATCTGAGTATCTTTACATCGTTTGCGTATCTTTACTATTCCAATTGTGTATCTTTTCATTTCTCGTTTGAGTATCTTTCTGTAAGGCTTTCTGATGCGTGTTTCTATTGAATTTGAGAGTTTTGCAAGTGTGGGAGTGTGTTTCTTTCAAACTGAGTATCTTTACATCGTTTGCGTATCTTTACTATTCCAATTGTGTATCTTTACATCGTTTGCGTATCTTTACTATTCCAATTGTGTATCTTTTCATTTCTCGTTTGAGTATCTTTCTGTAATGCTTTCTGATGCGAGTTTCTATTGAATTTGAGAGTTTTGCAAGTGTGGGAGTGTGTTTCCTTCAAACTGAGTATCTTTACATCGTTTGCGTATGTTTACTATTCCAATTGTGTATCTTTACATCGTTTGCGTATCTTTACTATTCCAATTGTGTATCTTTTCATTTCTCGTTTGAGTATCTTTCTGTACGGCTTCTGATGCGAGTTTCTATTGTATTTGAGAGTTTTGCAAGTGTGGGAGTGTGTTTCTTTCAAACTGAGTATCTTTACATCGTTTGCGTATCTTTACTATTCCAATTGTGTATCTTTTCATTTCTCGTTTGAGTATCTTTCTGTAAGGCTTCTGATGCGAGTTTCTATTGTATTTGATAGTTTTGCAAGTGTGGGAGTGTGTTTCTTTCAATCTGAGTATCTTTACATCGTTTGCGTATCTTTACTATTCCAATTGTGTATCTTTTCATTTCTCGTTTGAGTATCTTTCTGTAAGGCTTTCTGATGCGAGTTTCTATTGAATTTGAGAGTTTTGCAAGTGTGGGAGTTTGTTTCCTTCAAACTGAGTATCTTTACATCGTTTGCGTATGTTTACTATTCCAATTGTGTATCTTTACATCGTTTGCGTATCTTTACTAGTCCAATTGTGTATCTTTTCATTTCTCGTTTGAGTATCTTTCTGTAAGGCTTCTGATGCGAGTTTCGTATTTGAGAGTTTTGCAAGTGTGGGAGTGTGTTTCTTTCAAACTGAGTATCTTTACATCGTTTGCATATCTTTACTATTCCAATTGTGTATCTTTACATCGTTTGCGTATCTTTACTATTCCAATTGTGTATCTTTTCATTTCTCGTTTGAGTATCTTTCTGTAAGGCTTCTGATGTGAGTTTCTATTGTATTTGAGAGTTTTGCAAGTGTGGGAGTGTGTTTCTTTCAAACTGAGTATCTTTACATCGTTTGCGTATCTTTACTATTCCAATTGTGTATCTTTTCATTTCTCGTCTGAGTATCTTTCTGTAAGGCTTTCTGATGCGAGTTTCTATTGAATTTGAGAGTTTTGCAAGTGTGGGAGTGTGTTTCTTTCAAACTGAGTATCTTTACATCGTTTGCGTATCTTTACTATTCCAATTGTGTATCTTTACATCGTTTGCGTATCTTTACTATTCCAATTGTGTATCTTTTCATTTCTCGTTTGAGTATCTTTCTGTAAGGCTTTCTGATGCGAGTTTCTATTGAATTTGAGAGTTTTGCAAGTGTGGGAGTGTGTTTCCTTCAAACTGAGTATCTTTACATCGTTTGCGTATGTTATTCCAATTGTGTATCTTTACATCGTTTGCGTATCTTTACTATTCCAATTGTGTATCTTTTCATTTCTCGTTTGAGTATCTTTCTGTACGGCTTCTGATGCGAGTTTCTATTGTATTTGAGAGTTTTGCAAGTGTGGGAGTGTGTTTCTTTCAAACTGAGTATCTTTACATCGTTTGCGTATCTTTACTATTCCAATTGTGTATCTTTTCATTTCTCGTTTGAGTATCTTTCTGTAAGGCTTTCTGATGCGAGTTTCTATTGAATTTGAGAGTTTTGCAAGTGTGGGAGTTTGTTTCCTTCAAACTGAGTATCTTTACATCGTTTGCGTATGTTTACTATTCCAATTGTGTATCTTTACATCGTTTGCGTATCTTTACTAGTCCAATTGTGTATCTTTTCATTTCTCGTCTGAGTATCTTTCTGTAAGGCTTTCTGATGCGAGTTTCTATTGAATTTGAGAGTTTTGCAAGTGTGGGAGTGTGTTTCTTTCAAACTGAGTATCTTTACATCGTTTGCGTATCTTTACTATTCCAATTGTGTATCTTTACATCGTTTGCGTATCTTTACTATTCCAATTGTGTATCTTTTCATTTCTCGTTTGAGTATCTTTCTGTAAGGCTTTCTGATGCGAGTTTCTATTGAATTTGAGAGTTTTGCAAGTGTGGGAGTGTGTTTCCTTCAAACTGAGTATCTTTACATCGTTTGCGTATGTTTACTATTCCAATTGTGTATCTTTACATCGTTTGCGTATCTTTACTATTCCAATTGTGTATCTTTTCATTTCTCGTTTGAGTATCTTTCTGTACGGCTTCTGATGCGAGTTTCTATTGTATTTGAGAGTTTTGCAAGTGTGGGAGTGTGTTTCTTTCAAACTGAGTATCTTTACATCGTTTGCGTATCTTTACTATTCCAATTGTGTATCTTTTCATTTCTCGTTTGAGTATCTTTCTGTAAGGCTTCTGATGCGAGTTTCTATTGTATTTGATAGTTTTGCAAGTGTGGGAGTGTGTTTCTTTCAAACTGAGTATCTTTACATCGTTTGCGTATCTTTACTATTCCAATTGTGTATCTTTTCATTTCTCGTCTGAGTATCTTTCTGTAAGGCTTTCTGATGCGAGTTTCTATTGAATTTGAGAGTTTTGCAAGTGTGGGAGTGTGTTTCTTTCAAACTGAGTATCTTTACATCGTTTGCGTATCTTTACTATTCCAATTGTGTATCTTTACATCGTTTGCGTATCTTTACTATTCCAATTGTGTATTTTTTCATTTCTCGTTTGAGTATCTTTCTGTAAGGCTTTCTGATGCGAGTTTCTATTGAATTTGAGTGTTTTGCAAGTGTGGGAGTGTGTTTCCTTCAAACTGAGTATCTTTACATCGTTTGCGTATGTTTACTATTCCAATTATGTATCTTTACATCGTTTGCGTATCTTTACTATTCCAATTGTGTATCTTTTCATTTCTCGTTTGAGTATCTTTCTGTACGGCTTCTGATGCGAGTTTCTATTGTATTTGAGAGTTTTGCAAGTGTGGGAGTGTGTTTCTTTCAAACTGAGTATCTTTACTATTCCAATTGTGTATCTTTTCATTTCTCGTTTGAGTATCTTTCTGTAAGGCTTCTGATGCGAGTTTCTATTGTATTTGATAGTTTTGCAAGTGTGGGAGTGTGTTTCTTTCAATCTGAGTATCTTTACATCGTTTGCGTATCTTTACTATTCCAATTGTGTATCTTTTCATTTCTCGTTTGAGTATCTTTCTGTAAGGCTTTCTGATGCGAGTTTCTATTGAATTTGAAAGTTTTGCAAGTGTGGGAGTGTGTTTCTTTCAAACTGAGTATCTTTACATCGTTTGCGTATCTTTACTATTCCAATTGTGTATCTTTACATCGTTTGCGTATCTTTACTATTCCAATTGTGTATCTTTTCATTTCTCGTTTGAGTATCTTTCTGTAAGGCTTCTGATGCGAGTTTCTATTGTATTTGAGAGTTTTGCAAGTGTGGGAGTGTGTTTCTTTCAAACTGAGTATCTTTACATCGTTTGCGTATCTTTACTATTCCAATTGTGTATCTTTACATCGTTTGCGTATCTTTACTATTCCAATTGTGTATCTTTTCATTTCTCGTTTGAGTATCTTTCTGTAAGGCTTCTGATGCGAGTTTCTATTGTATTTGAGAGTTTTGCAAGTGTGGGAGTGTGTTTCTTTCAAACTGAGTATCTTTACATCGTTTGCGTATCTTTACTATTCCAATTGTGTATCTTTACATCGTTTGCGTATCTTTACTATTCCAATTGTGTATCTTTTCATTTCTCGTTTGAGTATCTTTCTGTAAGGCTTTCTGATGCGAGTTTCTATTGAATTTGAGAGTTTTGCAAGTGTGGGAGTTTGTTTCCTTCAAACTGAGTATCTTTACATCGTTTGCGTATGTTTACTATTCCAATTGTGTATCTTTACATCGTTTGCGTATCTTTACTAGTCCAATTGTGTATCTTTTCATTTCTCGTTTGAGTATCTTTCTGTAAGGCTTCTGATGCGAGTTTCGTATTTGAGAGTTTTGCAAGTGTGGGAGTGTGTTTCTTTCAAACTGAGTATCTTTACATCGTTTGCATATCTTTACAATTCCAATTGTGTATCTTTACATCGTTTGCGTATCTTTACTATTCCAATTGTGTATCTTTTCATTTCTCGTTTGAGTATCTTTCTGTAAGGCTTCTGATGCGAGTTTCTATTGTATTTGAGAGTTTTGCAAGTGTGGGAGTGTGTTTCTTTCAAACTGAGTATCTTTACATCGTTTGCGTATCTTTACTATTCCAATTGTGTATCTTTTCATTTCTCGTTTGAGTATCTTTCTGTAAGGCTTCTGATGCGAGTTTCTATTGTACTTGAGAGTTTTGCAAGTGTGGGAGTGTGTTTCTTTCAATCTGAGTATCTTTACATCGTTTGTGTATCTTTACTATTCCAATTGTGTATCTTTTCATTTCTCGTTTGAGTATCTTTCTGTAAGGCTTTCTGATGCGAGTTTCTATTGAATTTGAGAGTTTTGCAAGTGTGGGAGTGTGTTTCTTTCAAACTGAGTATCTTTACATCGTTTGCGTATCTTTACTATTCCAATTGTGTATCTTTACATCGTTTGCGTATCTTTACTATTCCAATTGTGTATCTTTTCATTTCTCGTTTGAGTATCTTTCTGTAAGGCTTTCTGATGCGAGTTTCTATTGAATTTGAGAGTTTTGCAAGTGTGGGAGTGTGTTTCCTTCAAACTGAGTATCTTTACATCGTTTGCGTATGTTTACTATTCCAATTGTGTATCTTTACATCGTTTGCGTATCTTTACTATTCCAATTGTGTATCTTTTCATTTCTCGTTTGAGTATCTTTCTGTAAGGCTTCTGATGCGAGTTTCTATTGTATTTGAGAGTTTTGCAAGTGTGGGAGTGTGTTTCTTTCAAACTGAGTATCTTTACATCGTTTGCGTATCTTTACTATTCCAATTGTGTATCTTTTCATTTCTCGTTTGAGTATCTTTCTGTAAGCCTTCTGATGCGAGATTCTATTGTATTTGATAGTTTTGCAAGTGTGGGAGTGTGTTTCTTTCAATCTGAGTATCTTTACATCGTTTGCGTATCTTTACTATTCCAATTGTGTATCTTTTCATTTCTCGTTTGAGTATCTTTCTGTAAGGCTTTCTGATGCGAGTTTCTATTGAATTTGAGAGTTTTGCAAGTGTGGGAGTTTGTTTCCTTCAAACTGAGTATCTTTACATCGTTTGCGTATGTTTACTATTCCAATTGTGTATCTTTACATCGTTTGCGTATCTTTACTAGTCCAATTGTGTATCTTTTCATTTCTCGTTTGAGTATCTTTCTGTAAGGCTTCTGATGCGAGTTTCGTATTTGAGAGTTTTGCAAGTGTGGGAGTGTGTTTCTTTCAAACTGAGTATCTTTACATCGTTTGCATATCTTTACTATTCCAATTGTGTATCTTTACATCGTTTGCGTATCTTTACTATTCCAATTGTGTATCTTTTCATTTCTCGTTTGAGTATCTTTCTGTAAGGCTTCTGATGCGAGTTTCTATTGTATTTGAGAGTTTTGCAAGTGTGGGAGTGTGTTTCTTTCAAACTGAGTATCTTTACATCGTTTGCGTATCTTTACTATTCCAATTGTGTATCTTTTCATTTCTTGTTTGAGTATCTTTCTGTAAGGCTTCTGATGCAAGTTTCTATTGTACTTGAGAGTTTTGCAAGTGTAGGAGTGTGTTTCTTTCAATCTGAGTATCTTTACATCGTTTGCGTATCTTTACTATTCCAATTGTGTATCTTTTCATTTCTCGTTTGAGTATCTTTCTGTAAGGCTTTCTGATGCGAGTTTCTATTGAATTTGAGAGTTTTGCAAGTGTGGGAGTGTGTTTCTTTCAAACTGAGTATCTTTACATCGTTTGCGTATCTTTACTATTCCAATTGTGTATCTTTACATCGTTTGCGTATCTTTACTATTCCAATTGTGTATCTTTTCATTGCTCGTTTGAGTATCTTTCTGTAAGGCTTTCTGATGCGAGTTTCTATTGAATTTGAGAGTTTTGCAAGTGTGGGAGTGTGTTTCCTTCAAACTGAGTATCTTTACATCGTTTGCGTATGTTTACTATTCCAATTGTGTATCTTTACATCGTTTGCGTATCTTTACTATTCCAATTGTGTATCTTTTCATTTCTCGTTTGAGTATCTTTCTGTACGGCTTCTGATGCGAGTTTCTATTGTATTTGAGAGTTTTGCAAGTGTGGGAGTGTGTTTCTTTCAAACTGAGTATCTTTACATCGTTTGCGTATCTTTACTATTCCAATTGTGTATCTTTTCATTTCTCGTTTGAGTATCTTTCTGTAAGGCTTCTGATGCGAGTTTCTATTGTATTTGATAGTTTTGCAAGTGTGGGAGTGTGTTTCTTTCAATCTGAGTATCTTTACATCGTTTGCGTATCTTTACTATTCCAATTGTGTATCTTTTCATTTCTCGTTTGAGTATCTTTCTGTAAGGCTTTCTGATGCGAGTTTCTATTGAATTTGAGAGTTTTGCAAGTGTGGGAGTGTGTTTCTTTCAAACTGAGTATCTTTACATCGTTTGCGTATCTTTACTATTCCAATTGTGTATCTTTACATCGTTTGCGTATCTTTACTATTCCAATTGTGTATCTTTTCATTTCTCGTTTGAGTATCTTTCTGTAAGGCTTCTGATGCGAGTTTCTATTGTATTTGAGAGTTTTGCAAGTGTGGGAGTGTGTTTCTTTCAAACTGAGTATCTTTACATCGTTTGCGTATCTTTACTATTCCAATTGTGTATCTTTACATCGTTTGCGTATCTTTACTATTCCAATTGTGTATCTTTTCATTTCTCGTTTGAGTATCTTTCTGTAAGGCTTCTGATGCAAGTTTCGTATTTGAGAGTTTTGCAAGTGTGGGAGTGTGTTTCTTTCAAACTGAGTATCTTTACATCGTTTGCGTATCTTTACTATTCCAATTGTGTATCTTTTCATTTCTTGTTTGAGTATCTTTCTGTAAGGCTTTCTGATGCGAGTTTCTATTGTATTTGAGAGTTTTGCAAGTGTGGGAGTGTGTTTCTTTCAAACTGAGTATCTTTACATCGTTTGCGTATCTTTACTATTCCAATTGTGTATCTTTTTATTTCTCGTTTGAGTATCTTTCTGTAAGGCTTCTGATGCGAGTTTCTATTGTATTTGAGAGTTTTGCAAGTGTGGGAGTGTGTTTCTTTCAAACTGAGTATCTTTACATCGTTTGCGTATCTTTACTATTCTAATTGTGTATCTTTACATCGTTTGCGTATCTTTACTATTCCAATTGTGTATCTTTTCATTTCTCGTTTGAGTATCTTTCTGTAAGGCTTTCTGATG
Source organism: Argentina anserina (assembly GCF_933775445.1). Taxonomy (NCBI): domain Eukaryota; kingdom Viridiplantae; phylum Streptophyta; class Magnoliopsida; order Rosales; family Rosaceae; genus Argentina; species Argentina anserina. Next base: position 11,827 of record NW_026089464.1, read on the forward strand.
CGAGTTTCTATTGAATTTGATAGTTTTGCAAGTGTGGGAGTGTGTTTCCTTCAAACTGAGTATCTTTACATCGTTTGCGTATGTTTACTATTCCAATTGTGTATCTTTACATCGTTTGCGTATCTTTACTATTCCAATTGTGTATCTTTTCATTTCTCGTTTGAGTATCTTTCTGTACGGCTTCTGATGCGAGTTTCTATTGTATTTGAGAGTTTTGCAAGTGTGGGAGTGTGTTTCTTTCAAACTGAGTATCTTTACATCGTTTGCGTATCTTTACTATTCCAATTGTGTATCTTTTCATTTCTCGTTTGAGTATCTTTCTGTAAGGCTTCTGATGCGAGTTTCTATTGTATTTGATAGTTTTGCAAGTGTGGGAGTGTGTTTCTTTCAATCTGAGTATCTTTACATCGTTTGCGTATCTTTACTATTCCAATTGTGTATCTTTTCATTTCTCGTTTGAGTATCTTTCTGTAAGGCTTTCTGATGCGAGTTTCTATTGAATTTGAGAGTTTTGCAAGTGTGGGAGTGTGTTTCCTTCAAACTGAGTATCTTTACATCGTTTGCGTATGTTTACTATTCCAATTGTGTATCTTTACATCGTTTGCGTATCTTTACTATTCCAATTGTGTATCTTTTCATTTCTCGTTTGAGTATCTTTCTGTACGGCTTCTGATGCGAGTTTCGTATTTGAGAGTTTTGCAAGTGTGGGAGTGTGTTTCTTTCAAACTGAGTATCTTTACATCGTTTGCGTATCTTTACTATTCCAATTGTGTATCTTTACATCGTTTACGTATCTTTACTATTCCAATTGTGTATCTTTTCATTTCTCGTTTGAGTATCTTTCTGTAAGGCTTCTGATGCGAGTTTCGTATTTGAGAGTTTTGCAAGTGTGGGAGTGTGTTTCTTTCAAACTGAGTATCTTTACATCGTTTGCGTATCTTTACTATTCCAATTGTGTATCTTTTCATTTCTTGTTTGAGTATCTTTCTGTAAGGCTTTCTGATGCGAGTTTCTATTGTATTTGAGAGTTTTGCAAGTGTGGGAGTGTGTTTCTTTCAAACTGAGTATCTTTACATCGTTTGCGTATCTTTACTATTCCAATTGTGTATCTTTTTATTTCTCGTTTGAGTATCTTTCTGTAAGGCTTCTGATGCGAGTTTCTATTGTATTTGAGAGTTTTGCAAGTGTGGGAGTGTGTTTCTTTCAAACTGAGTATCTTTACATCGTTTGCGTATCTTTACTATTCTAATTGTGTATCTTTACATCGTTTGCGTATCTTTACTATTCCAATTGTGTATCTTTTCATTTCTCGTTTGAGTATCTTTCTGTAAGGCTTTCTGATGCGAGTTTCTATTGAATTTGAGAGTTTTGCAAGTGTGGGAGTGTGTTTCCTTCAAACTGAGTATCTTTACATCGTTTGCGTATGTTTACTATTCCAATTGTGTATCTTTACATCGTTTGCGTATCTTTACTATTCCAATTGTGTATCTTTTCATTTCTCGTTTGAGTATCTTTCTGTACGGCTTCTGATGCGAGTTTCTATTGTATTTGAGAGTTTTGCAAGTGTGGGAGTGTGTTTCTTTCAAACTGAGTATCTTTACATCGTTTGCGTATCTTTACTATTCCAATTGTGTATCTTTTCATTTCTCGTTTGAGTATCTTTCTGTAAGGCTTCTGATGCAAGTTTCTATTGTACTTGAGAGTTTTGCAAGTGTGGGAGTGTGTTTCTTTCAATCTGAGTATCTTTACATCGTTTGCGTATCTTTACTATTCCAATTGTGTATCTTTTCATTTCTCGTTTGAGTATCTTTCTGTAAGGCTTCTGATGCGAGTTTCGTATTTGAGAGTTTTGCAAGTGTGGGAGTGTGTTTCTTTCAAACTGAGTATCTTTACATCGTTTGCATATCTTTACAATTCCAATTGTGTATCTTTACATCGTTTGCGTATCTTTACTATTCCAATTGTGTATCTTTTCATTTCTCGTTTGAGTATCTTTCTGTAAGGCTTCTGATGCGAGTTTCTATTGTATTTGAGAGTTTTGCAAGTGTGGGAGTGTGTTTCTTTCAAACTGAGTATCTTTACATCGTTTGCGTATCTTTACTATTCCAATTGTGTATCTTTTCATTTCTGGTTTGAGTATCTTTCTGTAAGGCTTCTGATGCAAGTTTCTATTGTACTTGAGAGTTTTGCAAGTGTGGGAGTGTGTTTCTTTCAATCTGAGTATCTTTACATCGTTTGCGTATCTTTACTATTCCAATTGTGTATCTTTTCATTTCTCGTTTGAGTATCTTTCTGTAAGGCTTTCTGATGCGAGTTTCTATTGAATTTGAGAGTTTTGCAAGTGTGGGAGTGTGTTTCTTTCAAACTGAGTATCTTTACATCGTTTGCGTATCTTTACTATTCCAATTGTGTATGTTTACATCGTTTGCGTATCTTTACTATTCCAATTGTGTATCTTTTCATTTCTCGTTTGAGTATCTTTCTGTAAGGCTTTCTGATGCGAGTTTCTATTGAATTTGAGAGTTTTGCAAGTGTGGGAGTGTGTTTCCTTCAAACTGAGTATCTTTACATCGTTTGCGTATGTTTACTATTCCAATTGTGTATCTTTACATCGTTTGCGTATCTTTACTATTCCAATTGTGTATCTTTTCATTTCTCGTTTGAGTATCTTTCTGTACGGCTTCTGATGCGAGTTTCTATTGTATTTGAGAGTTTTGCAAGTGTGGGAGTGTGTTTCTTTCAAACTGAGTATCTTTACATCGTTTGCGTATCTTTACTATTCCAATTGTGTATCTTTTCATTTCTCGTTTGAGTATCTTTCTGTAAGGCTTCTGATGCGAGTTTCTATTGTATTTGATAGTTTTGCAAGTGTGGGAGTGTGTTTCTTTCAATCTGAGTATCTTTACATCGTTTGCGTATCTTTACTATTCCAATTGTGTATCTTTTCATTTCTCGTTTGAGTATCTTTCTGTAAGGCTTTCTGATGCGAGTTTCTATTGAATTTGAAAGTTTTGCAAGTGTGGGAGTGTGTTTCTTTCAAACTGAGTATCTTTACATCGTTTGCGTATCTTTACTATTCCAATTGTGTATCTTTACATCGTTTGCGTATCTTTACTATTCCAATTGTGTATCTTTTCATTTCTCGTTTGAGTATCTTTCTGTAAGGCTTCTGATGCGAGTTTCTATTGTATTTGAGAGTTTTGCAAGTGTGGGAGTGTGTTTCTTTCAAACTGAGTATCTTTACATCGTTTGCGTATCTTTACTATTCGAATTTTGTATCTTTACATCGTTTGCGTATCTTTACTATTCCAATTGTGTATCTTTTCATTTCTCGTTTGAGTATCTTTCTGTAAGGCTTTCTGATGCGAGTTTCTATTGAATTTGAGAGTTTTGCAAGTGTGGGAGTTTGTTTCCTTCAAACTGAGTATCTTTACATCGTTTGCGTATGTTTACTATTCCAATTGTGTATCTTTACATCGTTTGCGTATCTTTACTAGTCCAATTGTGTATCTTTTCATTTCTCGTTTGAGTATCTTTCTGTAAGGCTTCTGATGCGAGTTTCGTATTTGAGAGTTTTGCAAGTGTGGGAGTGTGTTTCTTTCAAACTGAGTATCTTTACATCGTTTGCATATCTTTACAATTCCAATTGTGTATCTTTACATCGTTTGCGTATCTTTACTATTCCAATTGTGTATCTTTTCATTTCTGGTTTGAGTATCTTTCTGTAAGGCTTCTGATGCAAGTTTCTATTGTACTTGAGAGTTTTGCAAGTGTGGGAGTGTGTTTCTTTCAATCTGAGTATCTTTACATCGTTTGCGTATCTTTACTATTCCAATTGTGTATCTTTTCATTTCTCGTTTGAGTATCTTTCTGTAAGGCTTTCTGATGCGAGTTTCTATTGAATTTGAGAGTTTTGCAAGTGTGGGAGTGTGTTTCTTTCAAACTGAGTATCTTTACATCGTTTGCGTATCTTTACTATTCCAATTGTGTATCTTTACATCGTTTGCGTATCTTTACTATTCCAATTGTGTATCTTTTCATTTCTCGTTTGAGTTTCTTTCTGTAAGGCTTTCTGATGCGAGTTTCTATTGAATTTGAGAGTTTTGCAAGTGTGGGAGTGTGTTTCCTTCAAACTGAGTATCTTTACATCGTTTGCGTATGTTTACTATTCCAATTGTGTATCTTTACATCGTTTGCGTATCTTTACTATTCCAATTGTGTATCTTTTCATTTCTCGTTTGAGTATCTTTCTGTAAGGCTTCTGATGCGAGTTTCTATTGAATTTGAGAGTTTTGCAAGTGTGGGAGTGTGTTTCTTTCAAACTGAGTATCTTTACATCGTTTGCGTATCTTTACTATTCCAATTGTGTATCTTTACATCGTTTGCGTATCTTTACTATTCCAATTGTGTATCTTTTCATTTCTCGTTTGAGTATCTTTCTGTAAGGCTTTCTGATGCGAGTTTCTATTGAATTTGAGAGTTTTGCAAGTGTGGGAGTGTGTTTCCTTCAAACTGAGTATCTTTACATCGTTTGCGTATGTTTACTATTCCAATTGTGTATCTTTACATCGTTTGCGTATCTTTACTATTCCAATTGTGTATCTTTTCATTTCTCGTTTGAGTATCTTTCTGTACGGCTTCTGATGCGAGTTTCTATTGTATTTGAGAGTTTTGCAAGTGTGGGAGTGTGTTTCTTTCAAACTGAGTATCTTTACATCGTTTGCGTATCTTTACTATTCCAATTGTGTATCTTTTCATTTCTCGTTTGAGTATCTTTCTGTAAGGCTTCTGATGCGAGTTTCTATTGTATTTGATAGTTTTGCAAGTGTGGGAGTGTGTTTCTTTCAATCTGAGTATCTTTACATCGTTTGCGTATCTTTACTATTCCAATTGTGTATCTTTTCATTTCTCGTTTGAGTATCTTTCTGTAAGGCTTTCTGATGCGAGTTTCTATTGAATTTGAGAGTTTTGCAAGTGTGGGAGTGTGTTTCTTTCAAACTGAGTATCTTTACATCGTTTGCGTATCTTTACTATTCCAATTGTGTATCTTTACATCGTTTGCGTATCTTTACTATTCCAATTGTGTATCTTTTCATTTCTCGTTTGAGTATCTTTCTGTAAGGCTTTCTGATGCGAGTTTCTATTGAATTTGAGAGTTTTGCAAGTGTGGGAGTGTGTTTCTTTCAAACTGAGTATCTTTACATCGTTTGCGTATCTTTACTATTCCAATTGTGTATCTTTACTGATAGGGCTACTTGTTACACATAGTGAAATTTTTTTTAGGGAAGCTAAATGTTTATTTATGCGAGGTTTATTGTAAGTTATAAGGTGAACGGAATAGGTAAAGTCCATTTTGTTAATACTAGCCTTAACCCTCCATTTGTACCTTGCAAAGGTCACTTGGGGTTGAGGGCGGCTTTTATTAACACTTTGGGGCCAGTCTAACACACAAAGTTGTTCCGAGCTGAGTAAGGGGCTATGCTATTTTCATCACCCTGGTTCAAGGTTTACAAAATTGGATCTCAGAGGCCCATAGACTGACATACATCTCGGTGATGGAGTCGATTGGGAAAGCATCCTTTCGAGGTTGTGGCCCCCGTGGTGTCCAACAAATGAGTCCTGCCTTGTGACTATCTCTGATTCTAGCTATCAAGCCTTCTGAAACAAAGGAATGCGTTTGTGTCTAGACGACGTACTTAGGCCGCACGTCCACCTCACTTTATAACTTAGAAGATAACTTTGTATAAATAGATGTATATAGTTTCAAAAGAAAATGATGTTCTAATTTTTAAGGTATATCGGATAAAGCAAGACCCTTACCTTGGGCTGTTTCAGTCCATTGCACAGTTAGCTCCTCTGCTCCACGTACCTTAAAAGTTAGGATTGTGTGTGAATAAAATCAATTAGACTTAGTTATACCCCTACACTTGTAATTTTCGAAATATAGAAGAAAAGAAACAAAGAAAACGAAAATTGAACATAGATGTAAAGAAGAGTTACGTTTTTGTAAATGAGGGAAACAAAAATTTGTAATTGAAAGGAAGAAGAAGTTTATATTTACTTATACTTGTATTTCATATGTTGTAGAGATACTAATATATATGTGTTCTTTTCAGGCTAATGAATGTCCAAGATTACTGGTTGGTCCGAAGAGATTAGTGCTCGCCTGAAAAGAATTCAGCCTCCATCTCAGTTCGATAACGTATCCATTGAATCAGATTCATTTCACGAAGAGAAAGAGTTTGGGTCCATTTCGCCATTTCCAAGTGCAACAAGTTGTAGTGGGCTCAATCCTTTGTTCTTTGAGGATCCGGAGTTAGAATTGTTGACAAGCCCATTTCCATTAGCCCAGTTGAATTTCGATCTACCCGATCCAAAACTTGAAAAAGAAGAAGAAGTAATGGCATCAATTAGAGAACAAAATGGTCAAGTTGAAGGAGTAGTTGGTGGGACAGCGCCCTCTAACATTGCATATCCTGTTCCACAAGAGGGCAAGACTAATGATTTCGTTTTGAAGAGTGGGTTTCTACATCATTTACCCAAGTTTCATGGTCTTTCTGGTGAGGATCCTAATCAACATCTCACCTTGTTCCAATTCAACTGTGAGACTATGTGCCCAAGAGGAGCAGACATTCAGATTGTGAAGATGCGAGCATTTCCCTACTCATTGGAGGACCGTGCTCAGAAATGGTTATTTGAGGTGCCAGCTGGTAGGATCACTTCTTGGACTACCATGGTGAACGAATTTCTATCCAAATACTTCCCATCTTCAAGAGTCACTCACATAAGGAAGCAGATCACTGGTATCAAGCAAGGCCCAGATGAGTCGTTTTACAACTACTATGAGAGATTCAGGTCTCTTATAGCATCATGTCCAGCTCATGGCATTAGGGAAGGTCTACTCCTTCAATACTTTTATGAAGGCCTTCTACAAATGGAAAGGGAGTTCCTTGATTCAGCTGCTGGTGGTTCGTTCTTGGACAAGAGCAATGTCATGGCAAAAGATCTTTTGGAGAAGAGAGCAATGAATAACCAACAGTTTGGGACATCTGCAAGTACTACAAGGCAGGTGCATGAGACTCACTCCAGTTCGAACTCTGCTCTAGAGGACAAGGTCGACAAGTTGTCCAAGATGATGAGCCATTTCATGAAGTCTAATGGAGCTCAAGTCTGTGGGATATGTACGGAGGGGCACCCTACTGATCAGTGTCCTCAAGTTGCATCTAATGGAGGGTATGAAGAAGTCAATGCCCTTGGTTATCAAGGAGGTCAGAGGTACAACCCATATTCAAATACCTACAATTCTGGCCTACGTGATCATCCTAACTTTCGATGGTCCAACAATGAAAATGTACTAAGGCCACATCAGAATCAAATGCAATTTGGGCCTCGTCCGGGTGGTTTGTTTAGACCACAAGCTCCACTACTCAATGTACCACCTCCAAATGTGGCTGCTACTCCGAATTATGATGAGTTGTTGAAATCCTTAGCTGCTGGGCAAAGTCAGTTGAATACCGTTACTCAAACTTTGGTTGTGGGTCAACAAGCAAATAGCAAGGACATTGCGGAGCTGAAAACGCATATGGGCCAAGTAGTGGACTTCATGGGCCGATTTTCTGAGCAAGGGAAGCTGCCTACTGGTGTCATACCCAACCCAAGAAATGAACAAGCCCAAGCTATCATAACAAGGAGTGGGCTTGAGCTAAAGGAGAGCCCAAATGTTGCAAAAAAGGCCCATACAGCCCATGACCATAAAAGTGACGAAATTCCTATGATGATGGACTTGGAGAAGGATCCAGCTACCTCCAAGAAGGAGATGGTGCCGCCCCATGATGCACCCAAAGGTACAACTCCTAACTCAAGTGATTTAGTTAAGACTAATCCTGTTTCGTGTGTACCTTTCCCTTCTAGGTTTGCAAAGAGCAAGAAGGACAAATCTGATGAGGAGGTATTGGAAGTCTTTAGGAAGGTGGAAGTTAACCTTCCTTTGTTGGAGTGCATCAAGCAAATCCCCAAGTATGCGAAATTTCTAAAGGAGCTTTGCACTTCAAGAAGGAAGACTAGGGAGGAGAAGGTAGTGAAGATGAATGAGACAGTTTCAGCTGTCATCCAAAGGAAGCTACCCCCTAAGATGAAGGACCCCGGAAGTTTCTCCGTCCCATGCAAAATTGGTAACATGTTATTTAACAATGTTATGCTTGATCTAGGTGCTTCAATAAATGTTATGCCATATAATGTTTATCAATCACTAGGATTAGGACCTTTAAAGAATGATAACGTGATTATTCAATTAGCTGATCGATCTAACAAGTACCCTAAGGGGTATGTTGAGGATGTCCTTGTGCAGGTTAGTCACCTTATTTTCCCTGCAGATTTTTATGTGCTAGACATGGAGGTATCATCCTTGGAGACAACTCCACTGCTTTTGGGGAGACCGTTCATGAGAACTGCAAGGACATGCATCGATGTGGCCAATGGGAGTTTATCAATGGAATTTGATGGAGATGTTATCAGTTTCAATGTTTTTGAGGCTATGAAATACCCAGTTTCTGACCTTAACTCGTGCTTTGCTATTGATGTTGTTGAATCTATTGCACAGGTTATGTCAGAAACGTTGGAAGCATAGCAATTAGCTATGGAGCAAGGGGCCGGATTTGACAAGCATGGGGACCGTGTCCCAAGAGAGGAGTGGGCTGATCTTGAGCCCAAGATTTTCGAAATTCTTTGTGAGCTTGAAGCTCAACCGTTCAAAAGGTATCCCTCTTTCTTGTCAATTCCCATTTCCACTAACAAATTGTTACCATCTGTGGTTCAGGCCCCAAAGTTAGATTTGAAGCAGCTTCCAGATCATTTGAAGTATGTGTACCTTGGAAAGGATGATACTCTACCAGTTATTGTGTCATCAACGCTGAGTGAGCAGCAGGAAGCTAGATTGATTGATGTGCTTAAGAGGAACAAGACCGCTATTGGATGGACTTTGGCGGATATCAAGGGAATCAGCCCTACAACTTGTGTTCATAGGATACTATTAGAGGATGGCGCCAAGCCTACACGTGATGCTCAAAGGAGATTGCACCCACCAATGATGAAAATTGTGAAAGATGAGGTGATCAAGCTGCTTGATTGTGGAGTGATCTATCCCATCTCGGACAGTCGGTGGATTTCGCCAGTGCAAGTTGTGCCTAAGAAGAGTGGGGTGACTGTTGTGAAAAATGAGGCGAATGAGTTAGTACCCCAGAGATTGGTGACCGGTCATAGGATGTGCATTGATTATAGGAAGCTGAATGCTACAACACGCAAGGATCACATGCCTTTGCCGTTCATGGACCAGATGTTGGAAAGATTAGCCGGGCACGAGTTCTTTTGTTTTCTAGATGGGTATAGTGGCTACAACCAGATATGCATTCATCCGGAAGATCAAGAGAAGACGACATTTACATGTCCATTTGGCACTTTTGCATATCGACGCATGCCCTTTGGGTTGTGCAACGCACCAGGTACGTTTCAGCGATGTATGCTTGCTATTTTCTCTGACTTTATCGAAAATATCATTGAAGTTTTTATGGATGACTTTAGTGTTTATGGTAAAAACTTTGATGCATGTTTAGAGAATTTAGAGTTAATATTGAAAAGGTGTGTAGAAACTAACCTTGTGCTTAATTGGGAAAAATGCCACTTCATGGTTAATCAAGGGATAGTTTTGGGACATATTGTATCTGCTAAGGGTATTCAGGTAGACAAGGCTAAGGTTGATATTGTGCATCACTTACCCTCTCCCACAACTGTGAGAGAGGTTCGTTCTTTCCTTGGTCATGCAGGATTTTATAGGAGATTCATCAAGGATTTTTCCATGGTGGCGAGACCTATGTGTACCCTATTGCAGAAGGATATGTCGTTCATATGGGATGATGCATGTGAAAAAGCGTTTGTGAAGTTGAAGGAGTTGTTGACTACTGCACCCATCATTTGTCCTCCGGATTGGAACCTGCCCTTTGAGTTGATGTGCGATGCTTCGGATTATGCCGTTGGGGCGGTGTTGGGCCAAAGAAGAGAAAAGAAGCCCGTAGTGATCTACTATGCGTCTAGGACTCTTAATGAGGCCCAGATGAATTATTCGACTACGGAAAAAGAACTTTTGGCTGTAATATTTGCTTTAGACAAATTTCGATCATATCTTTTGCATTCTAAAGTTGTTGTGTATTCTGACCATGCAGCCTTAAGGTATTTGATGACAAAGAAGGATGCTAAGCCCAGATTGATCCGATGGATTCTATTGATTCAAGAGTTTGACCTTGAGATTCGAGACAAGAAGGGAAGTGAGAATGTGGTGGCTGATCATTTGAGTAGGATCGTGCGAGATGAGGAAAGAGAGCCACTACGTGAGACTTTCCCAGATGAGCAACTCTTTGGGATAGAGGTAAGTGTGCCTTGGTATGCCGATATTGTCAATTATTTAGTTACTAAGGACTTTCCTAGTACACTTTCGCATGCTAATAAGGCTAAATTGAAGAAAATGGCTAGATACTATATTTGGGATGAACCGTATTTATGGAAACAATGTAGTGATCAAGTCATTAGGAGATGTGTCCCAGAGAATGAGCATAGGTCGATTCTTAACTTCTGTCATAGTGAGGCATGTGGAGGTCATTTTGGGCCTCGTAGAACAGCTTTAAAGGTGTTGGAATGTGGTTTCTATTGGCCTTCTATTTTCAAGGATGCATATTTGTTTTGTGTTTCTTGTGATAGGTGTCAACGGACTGGTAATATTGGTAAGAGAGATCAAATGCCCTTATCCCCCATTATAATTGTCGAAATTTTTGATGTGTGGGGCATTGATTTCATGGGTCCATTTCCTTCATCTAGAGGTTTCTTGTATATCTTGTTAGCTGTTGATTATGTGTCGAAGTGGGTGGAAGCAAAGGCCACCCGAACTAATGATTCGAAAGTGGTTGCAGGTTTCTTGAGAACTAACATATTTTGCAGGTTTGGAGTACCAAGAGTTTTGATAAGTGATGGAGGTTCTCATTTCTGCAACCGGACTATTGAGGCATTGCTTAAGAAGTATGGAGTAACCCACAAGGTTTCGACACCATATCATCCTCAAACAAGTGGCATGGCAGAAGTGTCCAACAGAGAGATCAAGGGAATTCTGGAGAAGACTGTAGGTCCAACAAGGAAGGATTGGAGTGATCGATTAGATGATGCATTATGGGCCTACAGGACTGCGTACAAGACGCCTATTGGGATGTCACCATTCAGATTGGTGTATGGGAAGGCATGTCACCTTCCAGTGGAGTTAGAGCACAGAGCATGGTGGGCGGTGAAGACATTCAACATGGACAAGGATGCAGCTGGTCTTCATAGGAAATTGCAGCTCAATGAGCTTGAGGAGATACGAAATGACGCCTATGATGCTGCATGGATTTACAAGGAGAAAACGAGAGCTTATCATGACAAGATGATTCGTGGGAAAGAGTTTGTAGTTGGTCAAAAAGTTCTTTTATTCCACTCTAGACTTAAACTTTTTCCTGGAAAATTACGTTCTCGTTGGGTTGGTCCATTTGTTGTTACTAATGTGTTTGCTCATGGTGCTATTGAAATTAAGAGTGATAAAACAGGTCAGACGTTCAAGGTGAATGGGCATCGACTTAAGCCCTACTATGAGCCTTTTGAGGAGCACACGTATGAGGAGACGAGTGTGAGAGATGCGCCAAAAGATGTATGAGCATGAGAGAGTCTAGGCTGAGAGACTTTAAAACTCAAGCGCTGCATGGGAGGCAACCCATTTCAATCGTACCTGTGGAGGAGTCGTCTACGGGAGTTTGCATTTTCTTATCCCTTCACTCTTATGGTTGAATTGTATATGTATTGATGTGTGATCTTAGTCTATACTTATGAATTACATTCTGATTATTGAGCTTACATTGAGGACAATGTAATTTTCTAAGTGTGGGGTAGGGTTGCATGATCATTGTTTGCTGATTTTTGCTTTGATTTCATGTTAAAAAACGAAAAAAGAAAGAAAAAATTCGAAAAAATGTTAGAAAATTCGAAAAAAAATGTGTTGTTTTGAGTCTTAGGATGCCCCTAAAGTCTAGGATGATTATGTCTCTAAATGCATAGATGATGGTTTTGCATTTCATAAGAATTGAATTGTAAGTTTCATTGATAATGTGGATTTGGTATGAACATGTGAGAGTTGATTGAATGCAATATGACATACATGTTTGGTTAGTTTAAGTCCATAACAACCTGTGAGTTTTTGAGCCTATATATGCTTTCTTCTTGAGTGATAATATGAAATTTCGTGATTGTTTTGTGAACCTCATTATTCTTTGCATATTCAATGACTATGTGCCATAGCTTTTAATGGACTCTAGAATTTACTAGAACTCATCTTTTGTGATTGTTGAAACTTTTAAGTCATAAAATGCTCTGATTTTGAAAGGGATTTATGGATCATTTCTAGGATTACCACCACTTTAGCCAAACAGCCATGTATCCCTATATGTGCCCTGTTTGGGACCCCTTAGTTGAACCCCATTTGAGCCTACATTGAGCCTTTTCTTCATCACCTATATTATCTCCATGCTTAGTATAGTTATCTCTACCTTGTCCTATAGACTTGGCAGAACTATTTTTGAGATGATGTTGTGATGATGCATGAAATAAGTGTGGGGTGGAAGACATGAGAAAAGAAAATATGAACAAGCTTTTAAGCAAATGCCGAAAAAAGAAAAGGAAAAAATGATGATGAATGAAAAAATGATGAGATCGGCAATACATGAAAAGGAAAGAAAAGATGTTGTCTTCCATTTGTGATTTGGAGTTGAGTTGAATTGAAGGTCTAAAAAAGTTTATTTGACCTTTGTCCATGTTCACTTTGTGGTTAAAATGATGTTTGGGCCCAACTTGTTATATTTGGCCATTGATGGTGTGTGGTGTCATAAGGATGGTGTTTACTCTGCTAAGTCTATAGGATTACCTTTGTGATTCCTTGATATTCCATGCCTTTAGCTAAGCCTAACCATTCACCCTTATCAAATGATCCTAATGATTCTTAAAATGAGCAAATCTTGGTTTGTGGAGACGATCACAAGAGTTGAGCATATGGTTTTGGTCCATTTGTGCACTTAGTTGTTAAATGAGGTTTTCCTTTTGTTATTCACAAAGTGCTTTCATTTGATGAAATATGCAGGCTATTTGATGCTTTATTATCCTTTCTCTTGCATATACTTGTGTGTGAATCATAACCATGAATCTGAGTGAAAAGAAGAGAGTATGCCTTGTGAGGAGGATTGGATTGACTAAACATGTTATGTGCCTATTGTCTCATTTCTTACTTATTCATACTATGAAACATGTTTATGAAACTTGGAATTTATGTGCTTACATTCAAATGCTTAAACTTGAAAGCTATGTGTTTTGAGATTCTGAGACAATCATTTAGGGGCAATAGTGTTTTGTGTTGTTTTGTTTTGTTTTGCTAAGGGACTAGCAAAAGCCAAGTGTGGGGTAGTTGATAGGAGCACTTTGTGCTACGTTCTTAATATGTTTTTACCTCCATTTGTACTTTGCTTAACCCTTATTGTTGTAATATCGAGTCATTGAGTCACAATAGGAGTCTTGGATGGTTATGGATGTGTTTTTGTGCTTAAACGAGTTAAAAACGAAGAATTGGTCTAGAGTCATAGTTTGAGTAGGAATCCTTATAGGACTAGGAAACCTAGTTGAATTAGGAGTCTTCATCTTTCTACGTTTTGGTCGCATTGGCGATATCTTGAGAGTCATGTTTGCATTAGGAATCCTTGTTAGACTAGGAAACGTACCATTTTGGAAAGTCCTACTTGAACTCAAACTCTTATTACGAAACTTTCCTAAATGAACTTCCTTGTTCTAGTAACTTACTTATTCTAGTAAGTTTCCTTTTTGCAAATTAGAAACTTTCCTAATCTAGTTGAGCTCATCTATTACATGTGTCTTTTTAAGACAACTAATGTCTAGATTAGGACATGATTTTCGAATGGATTATCTCTTACTTATGTTTTCTTTTCTTATTTTCAGATTTAAGAGATAATTGCAAGGTAATTAAATGATTCAGCCGTGCAAGGTGGGAGATGAAGATAAGGCACGAATTGGAGAGGAAATAGGAGTCATGCCGTGTATAGAAGAGTTATACAAGGGGAAGAGGTATTCAGCCGTGCCTTATCAATTCAGCAACTAAAAAGGAGCCCATGCCGTGCAGCCCATGAGAGAATCAAGGAGATAAGAGCTTGTTCTACAAGGAAAACAAGGAGAGCCATTCGATGCATTCATTGAGGAGAGATCACAGCCGTGTATTGATGGACCAAGCAGCCCGAAACCCTAGCAGCCTCTCCCTTGCTTCCTCTATATATAGCTCGGCCTCCCTTCAGAAAATCCATCTCCATTCTCTCACAAAGCTAGCCGAATTGCTGCCCAAACACAACCAGAAAATTCAAGCCACAAAACCTTCATCCATCATCACCAAACCGTGCTCATCTTCCTCCTCTCCCAAATCGAATCCATTCTTGCCAAATCCTAGAAGGTTTCTAAAGTGTGATTCATCCATGGCTTGTAATTTTTCTTTTGGTTTTCTGCAATTTTCGATTTCATTGTATGAATTCTTGGATGTGATTTTCGGTTTTATATATGATGAACATAAATTCAGACTTCTTTGGTTTTATGTTTTGATTGTATGAATTCATGAGATTTGTATGTTTGCCGTGTATAATGACATAGGGGCAGTAGGTTTCGAAATAATTTTAGGTTTTATTTCAATTAGTTCCTTGAACTTGTACATCTAAATCAATGCTTGAGGAAGCCAAGGCCATGGTTCTCCTAGGGTTGCGATTTAATTCACCAAAGTGTTCTTCGATTGAATATGCGCTTCGTGTTTCAATTATGGATACTTATATAGGGCTGTGATAGTTCTAGGAATTTGCATGTTTAATCAAGATGAGTGACGCCATGCTTGTGTAACATGTCTCCAATTCGACTTAATGTGCTTATGTGCTACTTTGTTGTTTAACTAGACGCTTCGTTATGTTGAACTCTCTTTAGCATATGTTTAGGATTGAACGCTTCGTTGATTCTAGATAAATAAGAAGTCTTAACGATTAGATGAACCGCTTCGGACTCTAATTAGAATTGGAATTGAAATTGACTTAGATATAATCGAAAATACTTGCTGCCTATATGTTGCTCTATGCATGTCATACATATTTCTTGAGTAGAATTCGTGTTTTGGTTATGTGATGAATGGTTGATCAATTGTATATAAGTAATTTAGGATTTATTTTCAGTTGTAGTTTTAGAATCCAAATCAAATCCCCCAATAACATGATAAGTGTTGAGGCCCTTTTGATTCCCCGGACTGAACGATCCCTGCTTATTCTATACTAACGATGATGTTTTTCAGGGTATTTTACATCGTTTGCATATCTTTACTATTCCAATTGTGTATCTTTACATCGTTTGCGTATCTTTACTATTCCAATTGTGTATCTTTTCATTTCTCGTTTGAGTATCTTTCTGTAAGGCTTTCTGATGCGAGTTTCTATTGAATTTGAGAGTTTTGCAAGTGTGGGAGTGTGTTTCTTTCAAACTGAGTATCTTTACATCGTTTGCGTATCTTTACTATTCCAATTGTGTATCTTTACATCGTTTGCGTATCTTTACTATTCCAATTGTGTATCTTTTCATTTCTCGTTTGAGTATCTTTCTGTAAGGCTTCTGATGCGAGTTTCTATTGTATTTGAGAGTTTTGCAAGTGTGGGAGTGTGTTTCTTTCAAACTGAGTATCTTTACATCGTTTGCGTATCTTTACTATTCCAATTGTGTATCTTTACATCGTTTGCGTATCTTTACTATTCCAATTGTGTATCTTTTCATTTCTCGTTTGAGTATCTTTCTGTAAGGCTTCTGATGCGAGTTTCGTATTTGAGAGTTTTGCAAGTGTGGGAGTGTGTTTCTTTCAAACTGAGTATCTTTACATCGTTTGCGTATTTTTACTATTCCAATTGTGTATCTTTTCATTTCTTGTTTGAGTATCTTTCTGTAAGGCTTTCTGATGCGAGTTTCTATTGTATTTGAGAGTTTTGCAAGTGTGGGAGTGTGTTTCTTTCAAACTGAGTATCTTTACATCGTTTGCGTATCTTTACTATTCCAATTGTGTATCTTTTTATTTCTCGTTTGAGTATCTTTCTGTAAGGCTTCTGATGCGAGTTTCTATTGTATTTGAGAGTTTTGCAAGTGTGGGAGTGTGTTTCTTTCAAACTGAGTATCTTTATATCGTTTGCGTATCTTTACTATTCCAATTGTGTATCTTTTCATTTCTCGTTTGAGTATCTTTCTGTACGGCTTCTGATGCGAGTTTCTATTGTATTTGAGAGTTTTGCAAGTGTGGGAGTGTGTTTCTTTCAAACTGAGTATCTTTACATCGTTTGCGTATCTTTACTATTCCAATTGTGTATCTTTTCATTTCTCGTTTGAGTATCTTTCTGTAAGGCTTCTGATGCAAGTTTCTATTGTACTTGAGAGTTTTGCAAGTGTGGGAGTGTGTTTCTTTCAATCTGAGTATCTTTACATCGTTTGCGTATCTTTACTATTCCAATTGTGTATCTTTTCATTTCTCGTTTGAGTATCTTTCTGTAAGGCTTCTGATGCGAGTTTCGTATCTGAGAGTTTTGCAAGTGTGGGAGTGTGTTTCTTTCAAACTGAGTATCTTTACATCGTTTGCATATCTTTACAATTCCAATTGTGTATCTTTACATCGTTTGCGTATCTTTACTATTCCAATTGTGTATCTTTTCATTTCTCGTTTGAATATCTTTCTGTAAGGCTTCTGATGCGAGTTTATATTGTATTTGAGAGTTTTGCAAGTGTGGGAGTGTGTTTCTTTCAAACTGAGTATCTTTACATCGTTTGCGTATCTTTACTATTCCAATTGTGTATCTTTTCATTTCTGGTTTGAGTATCTTTCTGTAAGGCTTCTGATGCAAGTTTCTATTGTACTTGAGAGTTTTGCAAGTGTGGGAGTGTGTTTCTTTCAATCTGAGTATCTTTACATCGTTTGCGTATCTTTACTATTCCAATTGTGTATCTTTTCATTTCTCGTTTGAGTATCTTTCTGTAAGGCTTTCTGATGCGAGTTTCTATTGAATTTGAGAGTTTTGCAAGTGTGGGAGTGTGTTTCTTTCAAACTGAGTATCTTTACATCGTTTGCGTATCTTTACTATTCCAATTGTGTATCTTTACATCGTTTGCGTATCTTTACTATTCCAATTGTGTATCTTTTCATTTCTCGTTTGAGTAGATTTCTGTAAGGCTTTCTGATGCGAGTTTCTATTGAATTTGAGAGTTTTGCAAGTGTGGGAGTGTGTTTCCTTCAAACTGAGTATCTTTACATCGTTTGCGTATGTTTACTATTCCAATTGTGTATCTTTACATCGTTTGCGTATCTTTACTATTCCAATTGTGTATCTTTTCATTTCTCGTTTGAGTATCTTTCTGTACGGCTTCTGATGCGAGTTTCTATTGAATTTGAGAGTTTTGCAAGTGTGGGAGTGTGTTTCCTTCAAACTGAGTATCTTTACATCGTTTGCGTATGTTTACTATTCCAATTGTGTATCTTTACATCGTTTGCGTATCTTTACTATTCCAATTGTGTATCTTTTCATTTCTCGTTTGAGTATCTTTCTGTACGGCTTCTGATGCGAGTTTCTATTGTATTTGAGAGTTTTGCAAGTGTGGGAGTGTGTTTCTTTCAAACTGAGTATCTTTACATCGTTTGCGTATCTTTACTATTCCAATTGTGTATCTTTTCATTTCTCGTTTGAGTATCTTTCTGTAAGGCTTCTGAAGCGAGTTTCTATTGTATTTGAGAGTTTTGCAAGTGTGGGAGTGTGTTTCTTTCAATCTGAGTATCTTTACATCGTTTGCGTATCTTTACTATTCCAATTGTGTATCTTTTCATTTCTCGTTTGAGTATCTTTCTGTAAGGCTTTCTGATGCGAGTTTCTATTGAATTTGAGAGTTTTGCAAGTGTGGGAGTGTGTTTCTTTCAAACTGAGTATCTTTACATCGTTTGCGTATCTTTACTATTCCAATTGTGTATCTTTACATCGTTTGCGTATCTTTACTATTCCAATTGTGTATCTTTTCATTTCTCGTTTGAGTATCTTTCTGTAAGGCTTCTGATGCGAGTTTCTATTGAATTTGAGAGTTTTGCAAGTGTGGGAGTGTGTTTCTTTCAAACTGAGTATCTTTACATCGTTTGCGTATCTTTACTATTCCAATTGTGTATCTTTACATCGTTTGCGTATCTTTAGTATTCCAATTGTGTATCTTTTCATTTCTCGTTTGAGTATCTTTCTGTAAGGCTTCTGATGCGAGTTTCTATTGTATTTGAGAGTTTTGCAAGTGTGGGAGTGTGTTTCTTTCAAACTGAGTATCTTTACATCGTTTGCGTATCTTTACTATTCCAATTGTGTATCTTTACATCGTTTGCGTATCTTTACTATTCCAATTGTGTATCTTTTCATTTCTCGTTTGAGTATCTTTCTGTAAGGCTTCTGATGCGAGTTTCTATTGTATTTGAGAGTTTTGCAAGTGTGGGAGTGTGTTTCTTTCAAACTGAGTATCTTTACATCGTTTGCGTATCTTTACTATTCCAATTGTGTATCTTTTCATTTCTCGTTTGAGTATCTTTCTGTAAGGCTTCTGATGCGAGTTTCTATTGTACTTGAGAGTTTTGCAAGTGTGGGAGTGTGTTTCTTTCAATCTGAGTATCTTTACATCGTTTGCGTATCTTTACTATTCCAATTGTGTATCTTTTCATTTCTCGTTTGAGTATCTTTCTGTAAGGCTTTCTGATGCGAGTTTCTATTGAATTTGAGAGTTTTGCAAGTGTGGGAGTGTGTTTCTTTCAAACTGAGTATCTTTACATCGTTTGCGCATCTTTACTATTCCAATTGTGTATCTTTACATCGTTTCGTATCTTTACTATTCCAATTGTGTATCTTTTCATTTCTCGTTTGAGTATCTTTCTGTAAGGCTTTCTGATGCGCGTTTCTATTGAATTTGAGAGTTTTGCAAGTGTGGGAGTGTGTTTCCTTCAAACTGAGTATCTTTACATCGTTTGCGTATGTTTACTATTCCAATTGTGTATCTTTACATCGTTTGCGTATCTTTACTATTCCAATTGTGTATCTTTTCATTTCTCGTTTGAGTATCTTTCTGTACGGCTTCTGATGCGAGTTTCTATTGTATTTGAGAGTTTTGCAAGTGTGGGAGTGTGTTTCTTTCAAACTGAGTATCTTTACATCGTTTGCGTATCTTTACTATTCCAATTGTGTATCTTTTCATTTCTCGTTTGAGTATCTTTCTGTAAGGCTTCTGAAGCGAGTTTCTATTGTATTTGATAGTTTTGCAAGTGTGGGAGTGTGTTTCTTTCAATCTGAGTATCTTTACATCGTTTGCGTATCTTTACTATTCCAATTGTGTATCTTTACATCGTTTGCGTATCTTTACTATTCCAATTGTGTATCTTTTCATTTCTCGTTTGAGTATCTTTCTGTAAGGCTTTCTGATGCGAGTTTCTATTGAATTTGAGAGTTTTGCAAGTGTGGGAGTGTGTTTCTTTCAAACTGAGTATCTTTACATCGTTTGCGTATCTTTACTATTCCAATTGTGTATCTTTACATCGTTTGCGTATCTTTACTATTCCAATTGTGTATCTTTTCATTTCTCGTTTGAGTATCTTTCTGTAAGGCTTCTGATGCGAGTTTCTATTGTATTTGAGAGTTTTGCAAGTGTGGGAGTGTGTTTCTTTCAAACTGAGTATCTTTACATCGTTTGCGTATCTTTACTATTCCAATTGTGTATCTTTTCATTTCTCGTTTGAGTATCTTTCTGTAAGGCTTCTGATGCGAGTTTCTATTGTACTTGAGAGTTTTGCAAGTGTGGGAGTGTGTTTCTTTCAATCTGAGTATCTTTACATCGTTTGCGTATCTTTACTATTCCAATTGTGTATCTTTTCATTTCTCGTTTGAGTATCTTTCTGTAAGGCTTTCTGATGCGAGTTTCTATTGAATTTGAGAGTTTTGCAAGTGTGGGAGTGTGTTTCTTTCAAACTGAGTATCTTTACATCGTTTGCGTATCTTTACTATTCCAATTGTGTATCTTTACATCGTTTCGTATCTTTACTATTCCAATTGTGTATCTTTTCATTTCTCGTTTGAGTATCTTTCTGTAAGGCTTTCTGATGCGAGTTTCTATTGAATTTGAGAGTTTTGCAAGTGTGGGAGTGTGTTTCCTTCAAACTGAGTATCTTTACATCGTTTGCGTATGTTTACTATTCCAATTGTGTATCTTTACATCGTTTGCGTATCTTTACTATTCCAATTGTGTATCTTTTCATTTCTCGTTTGAGTATCTTTCTGTACGGCTTCTGATGCGAGTTTCTATTGTATTTGAGAGTTTTGCAAGTGTGGGAGTGTGTTTCTTTCAAACTGAGTATCTTTACATCGTTTGCGTATCTTTACTATTCCAATTGTGTATCTTTTCATTTCTCGTTTGAGTATCTTTCTGTAAGGCTTCTGAAGCGAGTTTCTATTGTATTTGATAGTTTTGCAAGTGTGGGAGTGTGTTTCTTTCAATCTGAGTATCTTTACATCGTTTGCGTATCTTTACTATTCCAATTGTGTATCTTTTCATTTCTCGTTTGAGTATCTTTCTGTAAGGCTTTCTGATGCGAGTTTCTATTGAATTTGAGAGTTTTGCAAGTGTGGGAGTGTGTTTCTTTCAAACTGAGTATCTTTACATCGTTTGCGTATCTTTACTATTCCAATTGTGTATCTTTACATCGTTTGCGTATCTTTACTATTCCAATTGTGTATCTTTTCATTTCTCGTTTGAGTATCTTTCTGTAAGGCTTCTGATGCGAGTTTCTATTGTATTTGAGAGTTTTGCAAGTGTGGGAGTGTGTTTCTTTCAAACTGAGTATCTTTACATCGTTTGCGTATCTTTACTATTCCAATTGTGTATCTTTTCATTTCTCGTTTGAGTATCTTTCTGTAAGGCTTCTGATGCGAGTTTCTATTGTACTTGAGAGTTTTGCAAGTGTGGGAGTGTGTTTCTTTCAATCTGAGTATCTTTACATCGTTTGCGTATCTTTACTATTCCAATTGTGTATCTTTTCATTTCTCGTTTGAGTATCTTTCTGTAAGGCTTTCTGATGCGAGTTTCTATTGAATTTGAGAGTTTTGCAAGTGTGGGAGTGTGTTTCTTTCAAACTGAGTATCTTTACATCGTTTGCGTATCTTTACTATTCCAATTGTGTATCTTTACATCGTTTCGTATCTTTACTATTCCAATTGTGTATCTTTTCATTTCTCGTTTGAGTATCTTTCTGTAAGGCTTTCTGATGCGAGTTTCTATTGAATTTGAGAGTTTTGCAAGTGTGGGAGTGTGTTTCCTTCAAACTGAGTATCTTTACATCGTTTGCGTATGTTTACTATTCCAATTGTGTATCTTTACATCGTTTGCGTATCTTTACTATTCCAATTGTGTATCTTTTCATTTCTCGTTTGAGTATCTTTCTGTACGGCTTCTGATGCGAGTTTCTATTGTATTTGAGAGTTTTGCAAGTGTGGGAGTGTGTTTCTTTCAAACTGAGTATCTTTACATCGTTTGCGTATCTTTACTATTCCAATTGTGTATCTTTTCATTTCTCGTTTGAGTATCTTTCTGTAAGGCTTCTGAAGCGAGTTTCTATTGTATTTGATAGTTTTGCAAGTGTGGGAGTGTGTTTCTTTCAATCTGAGTATCTTTACATCGTTTGCGTATCTTTACTATTCCAATTGTGTATCTTTTCATTTCTCGTTTGAGTATCTTTCTGTAAGGCTTTCTGATGCGAGTTTCTATTGAATTTGAGAGTTTTGCAAGTGTGGGAGTGTGTTTCCTTCAAACTGAGTATCTTTACATCGTTTGCGTATGTTTACTATTCCAATTGTGTATCTTTACATCGTTTGCGTATCTTTACTATTCCAATTGTGTATCTTTTCATTTCTCGTTTGAGTATCTTTCTGTACGGCTTCTGATGCGAGTTTCTATTGTATTTGAGAGTTTTGCAAGTGTGGGAGTGTGTTTCTTTCAAACTGAGTATCTTTACATCGTTTGCGTATCTTTACTATTCCAATTGTGTATCTTTTCATTTCTCGTTTGAGTATCTTTCTGTAAGGCTTCTGAAGCGAGTTTCTATTGTATTTGATAGTTTTGCAAGTGTGGGAGTGTGTTTCTTTCAATCTGAGTATCTTTACATCGTTTGCGTATCTTTACTATTCCAATTGTGTATCTTTTCATTTCTCGTTTGAGTATCTTTCTGTAAGGCTTTCTGATGCGAGTTTCTATTGAATTTGAGAGTTTTGCAAGTGTGGGAGTGTGTTTCTTTCAAACTGAGTATCTTTACATCGTTTGCGTATGTTTACTATTCCAATTGTGTATCTTTACATCGTTTGCGTATCTTTACTATTCCAATTGTGTATCTTTTCATTTCTCGTTTGAGTATCTTTCTGTACGGCTTCTGATGCGAGTTTCTATTGTATTTGAGAGTTTTGCAAGTGTGGGAGTGTGTTTCTTTCAAACTGAGTATCTTTACATCGTTTGCGTATCTTTACTATTCCAATTGTGTATCTTTTCATTTCTCGTTTGAGTATCTTTCTGTAAGGCTTCTGAAGCGAGTTTCTATTGTATTTGATAGTTTTGCAAGTGTGGGAGTGTGTTTCTTTCAATCTGAGTATCTTTACATCGTTTGCGTATCTTTACTATTCCAATTGTGTATCTTTTCATTTCTCGTTTGAGTATCTTTCTGTAAGGCTTTCTGATGCGAGTTTCTATTGAATTTGAGAGTTTTGCAAGTGTGGGAGTGTGTTTCTTTCAAACTGAGTATCTTTACATCGTTTGCGTATCTTTACTATTCCAATTGTGTATCTTTACATCGTTTGCGTATCTTTACTATTCCAATTGTGTATCTTTTCATTTCTCGTTTGAGTATCTTTCTGTAAGGCTTCTGATGCGAGTTTCTATTGTATTTGAGAGTTTTGCAAGTGTGGGAGTGTGTTTCTTTCAAACTGAGTATCTTTACATCGTTTGCGTATCTTTACTATTCCAATTGTGTATCTTTTCATTTCTCGTTTGAGTATCTTTCTGTAAGGCTTCTGATGCGAGTTTCTATTGTACTTGAGAGTTTTGCAAGTGTGGGAGTGTGTTTCTTTCAATCTGAGTATCTTTACATCGTTTGCGTATCTTTACTATTCCAATTGTGTATCTTTTCATTTCTCGTTTGAGTATCTTTCTGTAAGGCTTTCTGATGCGAGTTTCTATTGAATTTGAGAGTTTTGCAAGTGTGGGAGTGTGTTTCTTTCAAACTGAGTATCTTTACATCGTTTGCGTATCTTTACTATTCCAATTGTGTATCTTTACATCGTTTCGTATCTTTACTATTCCAATTGTGTATCTTTTCATTTCTCGTTTGAGTATCTTTCTGTAAGGCTTTCTGATGCGAGTTTCTATTGAATTTGAGAGTTTTGCAAGTGTGGGAGTGTGTTTCCTTCAAACTGAGTATCTTTACATCGTTTGCGTATGTTTACTATTCCAATTGTGTATCTTTACATCGTTTGCGTATCTTTACTATTCCAATTGTGTATCTTTTCATTTCTCGTTTGAGTATCTTTCTGTACGGCTTCTGATGCGAGTTTCTATTGTATTTGAGAGTTTTGCAAGTGTGGGAGTGTGTTTCTTTCAAACTGAGTATCTTTACATCGTTTGCGTATCTTTACTATTCCAATTGTGTATCTTTTCATTTCTCGTTTGAGTATCTTTCTGTAAGGCTTCTGAAGCGAGTTTCTATTGTATTTGATAGTTTTGCAAGTGTGGGAGTGTGTTTCTTTCAATCTGAGTATCTTTACATCGTTTGCGTATCTTTACTATTCCAATTGTGTATCTTTTCATTTCTCGTTTGAGTATCTTTCTGTAAGGCTTTCTGATGCGAGTTTCTATTGAATTTGAGAGTTTTGCAAGTGTGGGAGTGTGTTTCTTTCAAACTGAGTATCTTTACATCGTTTGCGTATCTTTACTATTCCAATTGTGTATCTTTACATCGTTTGCGTATCTTTACTATTCCAATTGTGTATCTTTTCATTTCTCGTTTGAGTATCTTTCTGTAAGGCTTCTGATGCGAGTTTCTATTGTATTTGAGAGTTTTGCAAGTGTGGGAGTGTGTTTCTTTCAAACTGAGTATCTTTACATCGTTTCCGTATCTTTACTATTCCAATTGTGTATCTTTTCATTTCTCGTTTGAATATCTTTCTGTAAGGCTTTCTGATGCGAGTTTCTATTGAGTTTGAGAGTTTGCAAGTGTGGGAGTGTGTTTCTTTCAAACTGAGTATCTTTACATCGTTTGCGTATTTTTACTATTCCAATTGTGTATCTTTTCATTTCTCGTTTGAATATCTTTCTGTAAGGCTTTCTGATGCGAGTTTCTATTGAGTTTGAGAGTTTTGCATGTGTGGGAGTGTGTTTCTTTCAAACTGAGTATCTTTACATCGTTTGCATATCTTTACTATTCCAATTGTGTATCTTTACATCGTTTACGTATCTTTAGTATTCCAATTGTGTATCTTTTCATTTCTCGTTTGAGTATCTTTCTGTAAGGCTTTCTGATGCGAGTTTCTATTGAATTTGAGAGTTTTGCAAGTGTGGGAGTGTGTTTCCTTCAAACTGAGTATCTTTACATCGTTTGCGTATCTTTACTATTCCAATTGTGTATCTTTACATCGTTTGCGTATCTTTACTATTCCAATTGTGTATCTTTTCATTTCTCGTTTGAGTATCTTTCTGTAAGGCTTCTGATGCGAGTTTCTATTGTATTTGAGAGTTTTGCAAGTGTGGGAGTGTGTTTCTTTCAAACTGAGTATCTTTACATCGTTTGCGTATCTTTACTATTCCAATTGTGTATCTTTTCATTTCTCGTTTGAGTATCTTTCTGTAAGGCTTCTGATGCGAGTTTCTATTGTACTTGAGAGTTTTGCAAGTGTGGGAGTGTGTTTCTTTCAATCTGAGTATCTTTACATCGTTTGCGTATCTTTACTATTCCAATTGTGTATCTTTTCATTTCTCGTTTGAGTATCTTTCTGTAAGGCTTTCTGATGCGAGTTTCTATTGAATTTGAGAGTTTTGCAAGTGTGGGAGTGTGTTTCTTTCAAACTGAGTATCTTTACATCGTTTGCGTATCTTTACTATTCCAATTGTGTATCTTTTCATTTCTCGTTTGAGTATCTTTACTATTCCAATTGTGTATCTTTTCATTTCTCGTTTGAGTATCTTTACTATTCCAATTGTGTATCTTTTCATTTCTCGTTTGAGTATCTTTCTGTAAGGCTTTCTGATGCGAGTTTCTATTGAATTTGAGAGTTTTGCAAGTGTGGGAGTGTGTTTCCTTCAAACTGAGTATCTTTACATCGTTTGCGTATGTTTACTATTCCAATTGTGTATCTTTACATCGTTTGCGTATCTTTACTATTCCAATTGTGTATCTTTTCATTTCTCGTTTGAGTATCTTTCTGTACGGCTTCTGATGCGAGTTTCTATTGTATTTGAGAGTTTTGCAAGTGTGGGACTGTGTTTCTTTCAAACTGAGTATCTTTACATCGTTTGCGTATCTTTACTATTCCAATTGTGTATCTTTTCATTTCTCGTTTGAGTATCTTTCTGTAAGGCTTCTGATGCGAGTTTCTATTGTATTTGAGAGTTTTGCAAGTGTGGGAGTGTGTTTCTTTCAATCTGAGTATCTTTACATCGTTTGCGTATCTTTACTATTCCAATTGTGTATCTTTTCATTTCTCGTTTCAGTATCTTTCTGTAAGGCTTTCTGATGCGAGTTTCTATTGAATTTGAGAGTTTTGCAAGTGTGGGAGTGTGTTTCCTTCAAACTGAGTATCTTTACATCGTTTGCGTATCTTTACTATTCCAATTGTGTATCTTTACATCGTTTGCGTATCTTTACTATTCCAATTGTGTATCTTTTCATTTCTCGTTTGAGTATCTTTCTGTACGGCTTCTGATGCGAGTTTCTATTGTATTTGAGAGTTTTGCAAGTGTGGGAGTGTGTTTCTTTCAAACTGAGTATCTTTACATCGTTTGCGTATCTTTACTATTCCAATTGTGTATCTTTTCATTTCTCGTTTGAGTATCTTTCTGTAAGGCTTCTGATGCGAGTTTCTATTGTATTTGAGAGTTTTGCAAGTGTGGGAGTGTGTTTCTTTCAATCTGAGTATCTTTACATCGTTTGCGTATCTTTAGTATTCCAATTGTGTATCTTTTCATTTCTCGTTTGAGTATCTTTCTGTAAGGCTTTCTGATGCGAGTTTCTATTGAATTTGAGAGTTTTGCAAGTGTGGGAGTGTGTTTCCTTCAAACTGAGTATCTTTATGATCGGTTCGATTACTCGAGATCAATATTAACCCTGTAAGCATCGTTAGTAGTATAAAGCAAGAGGGTATCGTTCACAAACCAGGGATCCAACCAGGGTAAAGAATCACAAACATTTAACAACGAATTCATAAGAGTTTAAAAGATTTGAGATATATTTCGGATCAAACATAAAATAAACCTAAACTAATATATACATGTGATCAACCAACCAACACATAAGAAATTACCAAACAAATAACATAAGAACAAAGGTAACGAAATCTAATCTCAATTAAGTTCATGCCGTAAGGTTCATTATACATCCTAGAATCGGTTATGCAGTTAAGTTCCTCCCAAGGTTCCTAACTCAATGACACTTTAACACATTCGAACTCAGTCCCAACCTCATTCGAAATCTAACATACTTATCCTACCATGCAACTTCAAAGCCACGCATATTGAATTCATTAAGCATGTCACCTACTTAACCAACAATCATGCAATTCCAAAAATCACATAGAAAAGATAAACATATTCAAATGCACAAGTCTAACCGAACCTAGGCAATAATCGGTGAAGGTGACAAAGAACAAACAATTAATCAACTCCCAAGTATCAAAATCGTTTATAACTTTGGATTATTACACATGCGACGTCAACTTCCGGGTATCAAACACACACGTAAGTACAAACACACCGAAAATCATTTAAATAAATAAACAGAAATTCATGGCATAAAACCTAAAATCATTGAATAAAAATCGAAAACCTTAATTCATCATGTCATTCGAAAATTACAAATATCTCATAGACAAGAATAAAAATAACTTTAACAAAACCTAAACATAAATCATCCAAGAACAAGAACATAAAAACCCGAAAACTAAACATGAAGATCATAGAGTTACACTTTATAATTCTCCTCCAAGGTTCCTTACAGTGGTAGCACAAGATCTTCAAGAGAATGGTATCCTAGGCTCCCAAGCTTTGGACGGAAAATATGGTGAAGGGTGGTGAATTCGGATTCTATGATGCTTGGTGAATGAAAGTGTTTGGGCAGAGCTTTGGCAAGTCTTGTGAGCATGGTTGATGATATGTTTCTGTGGAATTGAGGTGCTATATATAGAGGAAGAAACCCAAGGGAGGATGGCCACAAAGTCCACAAAGTTGAAACCAAATTGGTTGAGGTTTCCTAGATTCGGCAGATCTGACCTTTGTCCCTTGTTGTGGACATAACTTTCTCTAGAAAATAGATATTGAGATGATTCCAACTGGCAAATTCAACTAGACTTCCGTGGCTTTTCATCCATATAAGGTACATTTTCTCAATCCTTTTGAGCTGTCCAGGAGAGCTCGTCAAAGTTGGATGATCTGCAGTGCCAGAATTCTGATTTCTATAAGGATTGCATATCTTTTGCATTAATTGCATATCTTCTTCCTCCTTTAATGCTGATTTCTTTTGCACAAATTTCTTCCTTTGAATTAGGGAGGCATCAAAAGTCTTAATTGTTGCAGCCATGTTTGATTTTTCTTACCTTTCCTCATTAAATTTGCTGCATGCCTTCTTTGACTTTCTTGCCTCTTCTCATTTAATTTGCTGCATGCCTTCTTTGACATTCTTTGGTGCTGGGATTTATGGACATTCTGATACATATTTGTGCTCTATTTGCAGGAGGAACAAAGTCCCAAGTTTCCCTCATAGCCCTTGGATCAAAAGCAAATCAATGGCTGAGATAATTCCGCCGAGTTCATTGGACCTCCGATCAATGATTCAGTCATATCTCTCTGTAGGAATAAGATATTGATTTGATTCCAAATCCTACAGAAACTAGACTCAAATACCTTTATTTCCATATAAAGTAGGTCTTCTAACTCGATCGGAGCTATCCATGGGAGCCCGTCGAAGTTGGACTATGAATCTTGACAGCATTTTGATTTCTTGCATGGATTGGGCTTTTAAGTGTATTTTCTTCTCTTTCCTTGTGGAACTAGGATTTCTTTCCTTCTCCAACATGGATTTGTATTTCCTAATAAGAATAAGTATGTTAGAAACAAAGAAATACGAAAGGATGAATCCTACTCGAACAAGGAATCATATCTCAACAAGGATTATTAACACTTAGCACGATTTCATCATCAATTCACTCATAATTGATATAAGCTCTACCTAGACACTTATTCTTACAAAAGAAACTAAAACATACTAAATAAGAGGTAACAAAGAGTAAGAATAGGGCATAATCACATTAAGAACGTCACACTTTGTGCTCCTATCACTTTACATCGTTTGCGTATGTTTACTATTCCAATTGTGTATCTTTACATCGTTTGCGTATCTTTACTATTCCAATTGTGTATCTTTTCATTTCTCGTTTGAGTATCTTTCTGTAAGGCTTCTGATGCGAGTTTCTATTGTATTTGAGAGTTTTGCAAGTGTGGGAGTGTGTTTCTTTCAATCTGAGTATCTTTACATCGTTTGCGTATCTTTACTATTCCAATTGTGAATCTTTTCATTTCTCGTTTGAGTATCTTTCTGTAAGGCTTTCTGATGCGAGTTTCTATTGAATTTGAGAGTTTTGCAAGTGTGGGAGTGTGTTTCTTTCAAACTGAGTATCTTTACATCGTTTGCGTATCTTTACTATTCCAATTGTGTATCTTTACATCGTTTGCGTATCTTTACTATTCCTATTGTGTATCTTTTCATTTCTCGTTTGAGTATCTTTCTGTAAGGCTTCTGATGCGAGTTTCTATTGTATTTGAGAGTTTTGCAAGTGTGGGAGTGTGTTTCTTTCAAACTGAGTATCTTTACATCGTTTGCGTATGTTTACTATTCCAATTGTGTATCTTTACATCGTTTGCGTATCTTTACTATTCCAATTGTGTATATTTTCATTTCTCGTTTGAGTATCTTTCTGTACGGCTTCTGATGCGAGTTTCTATTGTATTTGAGAGTTTTGCAAGTGTGGGAGTGTGTTTCTTTCAAACTGAGTATCTTTACATCGTTTGCGTATCTTTAGTATTCCAATTGTGTATCTTTACATCGTTTACGTATCTTTAGTATTCCAATTGTGTATCTTTTCATTTCTCGTTTGAGTATCTTTCTGTAAGGCTTTCTGATGCGAGTTTCTATTGAATTTGAGAGTTTTGCAAGTGTGGGAGTGTGTTTCCTTCAAACTGAGTATCTTTACATCGTTTGCGTATGTTTACTATTCCAATTGTGTATCTTTACATCGTTTACGTATCTTTACTATTCCAATTGTGTATCTTTTCATTTCTCGTTTGAGTATCTTTCTGTAAGGCTTCTGATGCGAGTTTCTATTGTATTTGTGAGTTTTGCAAGTGTGGGAGTGTGTTTCTTTCAAACTGAGTATCTTTACATCGTTTGCGTATCTTTACTATTCCAATTGTGTATCTTTTCATTTCTCGTTTGAGTATCTTTCTGTAAGGCTTCTGATGCGAGTTTCTATTGTATTTGAGAGTTTTGCAAGTGTGGGAGTGTGTTTCTTTCAAACTGAGTATCTTTACATCGTTTGCGTATCTTTACTATTCCAATTGTGTATCTTTACATCGTTTGCGTATCTTTACTATTCCAATTGTGTATCTTTTCATTTCTCGTTTAAGTATCTTTCTGTAAGGCTTTCTGATGCGAGTTTCTATTGAATTTGAGAGTTTTGCAAGTGTGGGAGTGTGTTTCCTTCAAACTGAGTATCTTTACATCGTTTGCGTATGTTTACTATTCCAATTGTGTATCTTTACATCGTTTGCGTATCTTTACTATTCCAATTGTGTATCTTTTCATTTCTCGTTTGAGTATCTTTCTGTAAGGCTTCTGATGCGAGTTTCTATTGTATTTGAGAGTTTTGCAAGTGTGGGAGTGTGTTTCTTTCAAACTGAGTATCTTTACATCGTTTGCGTATCTTTACTATTCCAATTGTGTATCTTTTCATTTCTCGTTTGAGTATCTTTCTGTAAGGCTTCTGATGCGAGTTTCTATTGTATTTGAGAGTTTTGCAAGTGTGGGAGTGTGTTTCTTTCAAACTGAGTATCTTTACATCGTTTGCGTATCTTTACTATTCCAATTGTGTATCTTTACATCGTTTGCGTATCTTTACTATTCCAATTGTGTATCTTTTCATTTCTCGTTTGAGTATCTTTCTGTAAGGCTTTCTGATGCGAGTTTCTATTGAATTTGAGAGTTTTGCAAGTGTGGGAGTGTGTTTCCTTCAAACTGAGTATCTTTACATCGTTTGCGTATGTTTACTATTCAAATTGTGTATCTTTACATCGTTTACGTATCTTTAATATTCCAATTGTGTATCTTTTCATTTCTCGTTTGAGTATCTTTCTGTAAGGCTTCTGATGCGAGTTTCTATTGTATTTGAGAGTTTTGCAAGTGTGGGAGTGTGTTTCTTTCAAACTGAGTATCTTTACATCGTTTGCGTATCTTTACTATTCCAATTGTGTATCTTTTCATTTCTCGTTTGAGTATCTTTCTGTAAGGCTTCTGATGCGAGTTTCTATTGTATTTGAGAGTTTTGCAAGTGTGGGAGTGTGTTTCTTTCAAACTGAGTATCTTTACATCGTTTGCGTATCTTTACTATTCCAATTGTGTATCTTTACATCGTTTGCGTATCTTTACTATTCCAATTGTGTATCTTTTCATTTCTCGTTTAAGTATCTTTCTGTAAGGCTTTCTGATGCGAGTTTCTATTGAATTTGAGAGTTTTGCAAGTGTGGGAGTGTGTTTCCTTCAAACTGAGTATCTTTACATCGTTTGCGTATGTTTACTATTCCAATTGTGTATCTTTCCATCGTTTGCGTATCTTTACTATTCCAATTGTGTATCTTTTCATTTCTCGTTTGAGTATCTTTCTGTAAGGCTTCTGATGCGAGTTTCTATTGTATTTGAGAGTTTTGCAAGTGTGGGAGTGTGTTTCTTTCAAACTGAGTATCTTTACATCGTTTGCGTATCTTTACTATTCCAATTGTGTATCTTTTCATTTCTCGTTTGAGTATCTTTCTGTAAGGCTTCTGATGCGAGTTTCTATTGTATTTGAGAGTTTTGCAAGTGTGGGAGTGTGTTTCTTTCAAACTGAGTATCTTTACATCGTTTGCGTATCTTTACTATTCCAATTGTGTATCTTTACATCGTTTGCGTATCTTTACTATTCCTATTGTGTATCTTTTCATTTCTCGTTTGAGTATCTTTCTGTAAGGCTTCTGATGCGAGTTTCTATTGTATTTGAGAGTTTTGCAAGTGTGGGAGTGTGTTTCTTTCAAACTGAGTATCTTTACATCGTTTGCGTATCTTTACTATTCCAATTGTGTATCTTTTCATTTCTCGTTTGAGTATCTTTCTGTACGGCTTCTGATGCGAGTTTCTATTGTATTTGAGAGTTTTGCAAGTGTGGGAGTGTGTTTCTTTCAAACTGAGTATCTTTACATCGTTTGCGTATCTTTACTATTCCAATTGTGTATCTTTTCATTTCTCGTTTGAGTATCTTTCTGTAAGGCTTCTGATGCGAGTTTCTATTGTATTTGAGAGTTTTGCAAGTGTGGGAGTGTGTTTCTTTCAAACTGAGTATCTTTACATCGTTTGCGTATGTTTACTATTCTAATTGTGTATCTTTACATCGTTTGCGTATCTTTACTATTCCAATTGTGTATCTTTTCATTTCTCGTTTAAGTATCTTTCTGTAAGGCTTTCTGATGCGAGTTTCTATTGAATTTGAGAGTTTTGCAAGTGTGGGAGTGTGTTTCCTTCAAACTGAGTATCTTTACATCGTTTGCGTATGTTTACTATTCCAATTGTGTATCTTTACATCGTTTGCGTATCTTTACTATTCCAATTGTGTATCTTTTCATTTCTCGTTTGAGTATCTTTCTGTACGGCTTCTGATGCGAGTTTCTATTGTATTTGAGAGTTTTGCAAGTGTGGGAGTGTGTTTCTTTCAAACTGAGTATCTTTACATCGTTTGCGTATCTTTACTATTCCAATTGTGTATCTTTTCATTTCTCGTTTGAGTATCTTTCTGTAAGGCTTCTGATGCGAGTTTCTATTGTATTTGAGAGTTTTGCAAGTGTGGGAGTGTGTTTCTTTCAAACTGAGTATCTTTACATCGTTTGCGTATCTTTACTATTCCAATTGTGTATCTTTACATCGTTTGCGTATCTTTACTATTCCAATTGTGTATCTTTTCATTTCTCGTTTGAGTATCTTTCTGTACGGCTTCTGATGCGAGTTTCTATTGTATTTGAGAGTTTTGCAAGTGTGGGAGTGTGTTTCCTTCAAACTGAGTATCTTTACATCGTTTGCGTATGTTTACTATTCCAATTGTGTATCTTTACATCGTTTGCGTATCTTTACTATTCCAATTGTGTATCTTTTCATTTCTCGTTTGAGTATCTTTCTGTAAGGCTTCTGATGCGAGTTTCGTATTTGAGAGTTTTGCAAGTGTGGGAGTGTGTTTCTTTCAAACTGAGTATCTTTACATCGTTTGCGTATCTTTACTATTCCAATTGTGTATCTTTTCATTTCTCGTTTGAGTATCTTTCTGTAAGGCTTCTGATGCGAGTTTCTATTGTATTTGAGAGTTTTGCAAGTGTGGGAGTGTGTTTCTTTCAAACTGAGTATCTTTACATCGTTTGCGTATCTTTACTATTCCAATTGTGTATCTTTTCATTTCTCGTTTGAGTATCTTTCTGTAAGGCTTCTGATGCGAGTTTCTATTGTATTTGAGAGTTTTGCAAGTGTGGGAGTGTGTTTCTTTCAAACTGAGTATCTTTACATCGTTTGCGTATCTTTACTATTCCAATTGTGTATCTTTACATCGTTTGCGTATCTTTACTATTCCAATTGTGTATCTTTTCATTTCTCGTTTAAGTATCTTTCTGTAAGGCTTTCTGATGCGAGTTTCTATTGAATTTGAGAGTTTTGCAAGTGTGGGAGTGTGTTTCTTTCAAACTGAGTATCTTTACATCGTTTGCGTATGTTTACTATTCCAATTGTGTATCTTTACATCGTTTGCGTATCTTTACTATTCAAATTGTGTATCTTTTCATTTCTCGTTTGAGTATCTTTCTGTAAGGCTTCTGATGCGAGTTTCTATTGTATTTGAGAGTTTTGCAAGTGTGGGAGTGTGTTTCTTTCAAACTGAGTATCTTTACATCGTTTGCGTATCTTTACTATTCCAATTGTGTATCTTTTCATTTCTCGTTTGAGTATCTTTCTGTAAGGCTTCTGATGCGAGTTTCTATTGTATTTGAGAGTTTTGCAAGTGTGGGAGTGTGTTTCTTTCAAACTGAGTATCTTTACATCGTTTGCGTATCTTTACATCGTTTGCGTATCTTTACTATTCCAATTGTGTATCTTTTCATTTCTCGTTTGAGTATCTTTCTGTAAGGCTTTCTGATGCGAGTTTCTATTGAATTTGAGAGTTTTGCAAGTGTGGGAGTGTGTTTCCTTCAAACTGAGTATCTTTACATCGTTTGCATATGTTTACTATTCAAATTGTGTATCTTTACATCGTTTACGTATCTTTAATATTCCAATTGTGTATCTTTTCATTTCTCGTTTGAGTATCTTTCTGTAAGGCTTCTGATGCGAGTTTCTATTGTATTTGAGAGTTTTGCAAGTGTGGGAGTGTGTTTCTTTCAAACTGAGTATCTTTACATCGTTTGCGTATTTTTACTATTCCAATTGTGTATCTTTTCATTTCTCGTTTGAGTATCTTTCTGTAAGGCTTCTGATGCGAGTTTCTATTGTATTTGAGAGTTTTGCAAGTGTGGGAGTGTGTTTCTTTCAAACTGAGTATCTTTACATCGTTTGCGTATCTTTACTATTCCAATTGTGTATCTTTACATCGTTTGCGTATCTTTACTATTCCAATTGTGTATCTTTTCATTTCTCGTTTAAGTATCTTTCTGTAACGCTTTCTGATGCGAGTTTCTATTGAATTTGAGAGTTTTGCAAGTGTGGGAGTGTGTTTCCTTCAAACTGAGTATCTTTACATCGTTTGCGTATGTTTACTATTCCAATTGTGTATCTTTCCATCGTTTGCGTATCTTTACTATTCCAATTGTGTATCTTTTCATTTCTCGTTTGAGTATCTTTCTGTAAGGCTTCTGATGCGAGTTTCTATTGTATTTGAGAGTTTTGCAAGTGTGGGAGTGTGTTTCTTTCAAACTGAGTATCTTTACATCGTTTGCGTATCTTTACTATTCCAATTGTGTATCTTTTCATTTCTCGTTTGAGTATCTTTCTGTAAGGCTTCTGATGCGAGTTTCTATTGTATTTGAGAGTTTTGCAAGTGTGGGAGTGTGTTTCTTTCAAACTGAGTATCTTTACATCGTTTGCGTATCTTTACATCGTTTGCGTATCTTTACTATTCCAATTGTGTATCTTTTCATTTCTCGTTTGAGTATCTTTCTGTAAGGCTTTCTGATGCGAGTTTCTATTGAATTTGAGAGTTTTGCAAGTGTGGGAGTGTGTTTCCTTCAAACTGAGTATCTTTACATCGTTTGCATATGTTTACTATTCAAATTGTGTATCTTTACATCGTTTACGTATCTTTAATATTCCAATTGTGTATCTTTTCATTTCTCGTTTGAGTATCTTTCTGTAAGGCTTCTGATGCGAGTTTCTATTGTATTTGAGAGTTTTGCAAGTGTGGGAGTGTGTTTCTTTCAAACTGAGTATCTTTACATCGTTTGCGTATCTTTACTATTCCAATTGTGTATCTTTTCATTTCTCGTTTGAGTATCTTTCTGTAAGGCTTCTGATGCGAGTTTCTATTGTATTTGAGAGTTTTGCAAGTGTGGGAGTGTGTTTCTTTCAAACTGAGTATCTTTACATCGTTTGCGTATCTTTACTATTCCAATTGTGTATCTTTACATCGTTTGCGTATCTTTACTATTCCAATTGTGTATCTTTTCATTTCTCGTTTAAGTATCTTTCTGTAACGCTTTCTGATGCGAGTTTCTATTGAATTTGAGAGTTTTGCAAGTGTGGGAGTGTGTTTCTTTCAAACTGAGTATCTTTACATCGTTTGCGTATGTTTACTATTCCAATTGTGTATCTTTCCATCGTTTGCGTATCTTTACTATTCCAATTGTGTATCTTTTCATTTCTCGTTTGAGTATCTTTCTGTAAGGCTTCTGATGCGAGTTTCTATTGTATTTGAGAGTTTTGCAAGTGTGGGAGTGTGTTTCTTTCAAACTGAGTATCTTTACATCGTTTGCGTATCTTTACTATTCCAATTGTGTATCTTTTCATTTCTCGTTTGAGTATCTTTCTGTAAGGCTTCTGATGCGAGTTTCTATTGTATTTGAGAGTTTTGCAAGTGTGGGAGTGTGTTTCTTTCAAACTGAGTATCTTTACATCGTTTGCGTATCTTTACTATTCCAATTGTGTATCTTTACATCGTTTGCGTATCTTTACTATTCCAATTGTGTATCTTTTCATTTCTCGTTTCAGTATCTTTCTGTAAGGCTTTCTGATGCGAGTTTCTATTGAATTTGAGAGTTTTGCAAGTGTGGGAGTGTGTTTCCTTCAAACTGAGTATCTTTACATCGTTTGCGTATGTTTACTATTCTAATTGTGTATCTTTACATCGTTTGCGTATCTTTACTATTCCAATTGTGTATCTTTTCATTTCTCGTTTAAGTATCTTTCTGTAAGGCTTTCTGATGCGAGTTTCTATTGAATTTGAGAGTTTTGCAAGTGTGGGAGTGTGTTTCCTTCAAACTGAGTATCTTTACATCGTTTGCGTATGTTTACTATTCCAATTGTGTATCTTTACATCGTTTGCGTATCTTTACTATTCCAATTGTGTATCTTTTCATTTCTCGTTTGAGTATCTTTCTGTACGGCTTCTGATGCGAGTTTCTATTGTATTTGAGAGTTTTGCAAGTGTGGGAGTGTGTTTCTTTCAAACTGAGTATCTTTACATCGTTTGCGTATCTTTACTATTCCAATTGTGTATCTTTTCATTTCTCGTTTGAGTATCTTTCTGTAAGGCTTCTGATGCGAGTTTCTATTGTATTTGAGAGTTTTGCAAGTGTGGGAGTGTGTTTCTTTCAGTCTGAGTATCTTTACATCGTTTGCGTATCTTTACTATTCCAATTGTGTATCTTTTCATTTCTCGTTTGAGTATCTTTCTGTAAGGCTTTCTGATGCGAGTTTCTATTGAATTTGAGAGTTTTGCAAGTGTGGGAGTGTGTTTCCTTCAAACTGAGTATCTTTACATCGTTTGCGTATGTTTACTATTCCAATTGTGTATCTTTACATCGTTTGCGTATCTTTACTATTCCAATTGTGTATCTTTACATTTCTCGTTTGAGTATCTTTCTGTAAGGCTTCTGATGCGAGTTTCTATTGTATTTGAGAGTTTTGCAAGTGTGGGAGTGTGTTTCTTTCAAACTGAGTATCTTTACATCGTTTGCGTATCTTTACTATTCCAATTGTGTATCTTTTCATTTCTCGATTGAGTATCTTTCTGTAAGGCTTCTGATGCGAGTTTCTATTGTATTTGAGAGTTTTGCAAGTGTGGGAGTGTGTTTCTTTCAAACTGAGTATCTTTACATCGTTTGCGTATCTTTACTATTCCAATTGTGTATCTTTTCATTTCTCGTTTGAGTATCTTTCTGTAAGGCTTCTGATGCGAGTTTCTATTGTATTTGAGAGTTTTGCAAGTGTGGGAGTGTGTTTCTTTCAATCTGAGTATCTTTACATCGTTTGCGTATCTTTACTATTCCAATTGTGTATCTTTTCATTTCTCGTTTGAGTATCTTTCTGTAAGGCTTTCTGATGCGAGTTTCTATTGAATTTGAGAGTTTTGCAAGTGTGGGAGTGTGTTTCTTTCAAACTGAGTATCTTTACATCGTTTGCGTATCTTTACTATTCCAATTGTGTATCTTTTCATTTCTCGTTTGAGTATCTTTCTGTAAGGCTTCTGATGCGAGTTTCTATTGTATTTGAGAGTTTTGCAAGTGTGGGAGTGTGTTTCTTTCAAACTGAGTATCTTTACATCGTTTGCGTATCTTTACTATTCCAATTGTGTATCTTTTCATTTCTCGTTTGAATATCTTTCTGTAAGGCTTTCTGATGCGAGTTTCTATTGAGTTTGAGAGTTTTGCAAGTGTGGGAGTGTGTTTCTTTCAAACTGAGTATCTTTACATCGTTTGCGTATCTTTACTATTCCAATTGTGTATCTTTACATCGTTTACGTATCTTTAGTATTCCAATTGTGTATCTTTTCATTTCTCGTTTGAGTATCTTTCTGTAAGGCTTTCTGATGCGAGTTTCTATTGAATTTGAGAGTTTTGCAAGTGTGGGAGTGTGTTTCTTTCAAACTGAGTATCTTTACATCGTTTGCGTATGTTTACTATTCCAATTGTGTATCTTTACATCGTTTGCGTATCTTTACTATTCCAGTTGTGTATCTTTTCATTTCTCGTTTGAGTATCTTTCTGTAAGGCTTCTGATGCGAGTTTCTATTATATTTGAGAGTTTTGCAAGTGTGGGAGTGTGTTTCTTTCAAACTGAGTATCTTTACATCGTTTGCGTATCTTTACTATTCCAATTGTTTATCTTTTCATTTCTCGTTTGAGTATCTTTCTGTAAGGCTTCTGATGCGAGTTTCTATTGTATTTGAGAGTTTTGCAAGTGTGGGAGTGTGTTTCTTTCAATCTGAGTATCTTTACATCGTTTGCGTATCTTTACTATTCCAATTGTATATCTTTTCATTTCTCGTTTGAGTATCTTTCTGTAAGGCTTTCTGGTGCGAGTTTATATTGAATTTGAGAGTTTTGCAAGTGTGGGAGTGTGTTTCTTTCAAACTGAGTATCTTTACATCGTTTGCGTATCTTTACTATTCCAATTGTGTATCTTTACATCGTTTGCGTATCTTTACTATTCCAATTGTGTATCTTTTCATTTCTCGTTTAAGTATCTTTCTGTAAGGCTTTCTGATGCGAGTTTCTATTGAATTTGAGAGTTTTGCAAGTGTGGGAGTGTGTTTCTTTCAAACTGAGTATCTTTACATCGTTTGCGTATGTTTACTATTCCAATTGTGTATCTTTACATCGTTTGCGTATCTTTACTATTCCAATTGTGTATCTTTTCATTTCTCGTTTGAGTATCTTTCTGTACGGCTTCTGATGCGAGTTTCTATTGTATTTGAGAGTTTTGCAAGTGTGGGAGTGTGTTTCTTTCAAACTGAGTATCTTTACATCGTTTGCGTATCTTTACTATTCCAATTGTGTATCTTTACATCGTTTGCGTATCTTTACTATTCCAATTGTGTATCTTTTCATTTCTCGTTTAAGTATCTTTCTGTAAGGCTTTCTGATGCGAGTTTCTATTGAATTTGAGAGTTTTGCAAGTGTGGGAGTGTGTTTCCTTCAAACTGAGTATCTTTACATCGTTTGCGTATGTTTACTATTCTAATTGTGTATCTTTACATCGTTTGCGTATCTTTACTATTCCAATTGTGTATCTTTTCATTTCTCGTTTAAGTATCTTTCTGTAAGGCTTTCTGATGCGAGTTTCTATTGAATTTGAGAGTTTTGCAAGTGTGGGAGTGTGTTTCCTTCAAACTGAGTATCTTTACATCGTTTGCGTATGTTTACTATTCCAATTGTGTATCTTTACATCGTTTGCGTATCTTTACTATTCCAATTGTGTATCTTTTCATTTCTCGTTTGAGTATCTTTCTGTACGGCTTCTGATGCGAGTTTCTATTGTATTTGAGAGTTTTGCAAGTGTGGGAGTGTGTTTCTTTCAAACTGAGTATCTTTACATCGTTTGCGTATCTTTACTATTCCAATTGTGTATCTTTTCATTTCTCGTTTGAGTATCTTTCTGTAAGGCTTCTGATGCGAGTTTCTATTGTATTTGAGAGTTTTGCAAGTGTGGGAGTGTGTTTCTTTCAATCTGAGTATCTTTACATCGTTTGCGTATCTTTACTATTCCAATTGTGTATCTTTTCATTTCTCGTTTGAGTATCTTTCTGTAAGGCTTCTGATGCGAGTTTCTACTGTATTTGAGAGTTTTGCAAGTGTGGGAGTGTGTTTCTTTCAGTCTGAGTATCTTTACATCGTTTGCGTATCTTTACTATTCCAATTGTGTATCTTTTCATTTCTCGTTTGAGTATCTTTCTGTAAGGCTTTCTGATGCGAGTTTCTATTGAATTTGAGAGTTTTGCAAGTGTGGGAGTGTGTTTCCTTCAAACTGAGTATCTTTACATCGTTTGCGTATGTTTACTATTCCAATTGTGTATCTTTACATCGTTTGCGTATCTTTACTATTCCAATTGTGTATCTTTACATTTCTCGTTTGAGTATCTTTCTGTAAGGCTTCTGATGCGAGTTTCTATTGTATTTGAGAGTTTTGCAAGTGTGGGAGTGTGTTTCTTTCAAACTGAGTATCTTTACATCGTTTGCGTATCTTTACTATTCCAATTGTGTATCTTTTCATTTCTCGTTTGAGTATCTTTCTGTAAGGCTTCTGATGCGAGTTTCTATTGTATTTGAGAGTTTTGCAAGTGTGGGAGTGTGTTTCTTTCAAACTGAGTATCTTTACATCGTTTGCGTATCTTTACTATTCCAATTGTGTATCTTTTCATTTCTCGTTTGAGTATCTTTCTGTAAGGCTTCTGATGCGAGTTTCTATTGTATTTGAGAGTTTTGCAAGTGTGGGAGTGTGTTTCTTTCAATCTGAGTATCTTTACATCGTTTGCGTATCTTTACTATTCCAATTGTGTATCTTTTCATTTCTCGTTTGAGTATCTTTCTGTAAGGCTTTCTGATGCGAGTTTCTATTGAATTTGAGAGTTTTGCAAGTGTGGGAGTGTGTTTCTTTCAAACTGAGTATCTTTACATCGTTTGCGTATCTTTACTATTCCAATTGTGTATCTTTTCATTTCTCGTTTGAGTATCTTTCTGTAAGGCTTCTGATGCGAGTTTCTATTGTATTTGAGAGTTTTGCAAGTGTGGGAGTGTGTTTCTTTCAAACTGAGTATCTTTACATCGTTTGCGTATCTTTACTATTCCAATTGTGTATCTTTTCATTTCTCGTTTGAATATCTTTCTGTAAGGCTTTCTGATGCGAGTTTCTATTGAGTTTGAGAGTTTTGCAAGTGTGGGAGTGTGTTTCTTTCAAACTGAGTATCTTTACATCGTTTGCGTATCTTTACTATTCCAATTGTGTATCTTTACATCGTTTACGTATCTTTAGTATTCCAATTGTGTATCTTTTCATTTCTCGTTTGAGTATCTTTCTGTAAGGCTTTC
The DNA here is from genome assembly GCF_933775445.1 of Argentina anserina. NCBI lineage: Eukaryota > Viridiplantae > Streptophyta > Magnoliopsida > Rosales > Rosaceae > Argentina > Argentina anserina. Next base: position 52,609 of record NW_026089464.1, read on the forward strand.
TGATGCGAGTTTCTATTGAATTTGAGAGTTTTGCAAGTGTGGGAGTGTGTTTCTTTCAAACTGAGTATCTTTACATCGTTTGCGTATGTTTACTATTCCAATTGTGTATCTTTACATCGTTTGCGTATCTTTACTATTCCAGTTGTGTATCTTTTCATTTCTCGTTTGAGTATCTTTCTGTAAGGCTTCTGATGCGAGTTTCTATTATATTTGAGAGTTTTGCAAGTGTGGGAGTGTGTTTCTTTCAAACTGAGTATCTTTACATCGTTTGCGTATCTTTACTATTCCAATTGTTTATCTTTTCATTTCTCGTTTGAGTATCTTTCTGTAAGGCTTCTGATGCGAGTTTCTATTGTATTTGAGAGTTTTGCAAGTGTGGGAGTGTGTTTCTTTCAATCTGAGTATCTTTACATCGTTTGCGTATCTTTACTATTCCAATTGTATATCTTTTCATTTCTCGTTTGAGTATCTTTCTGTAAGGCTTTCTGGTGCGAGTTTATATTGAATTTGAGAGTTTTGCAAGTGTGGGAGTGTGTTTCTTTCAAACTGAGTATCTTTACATCGTTTGCGTATCTTTACTATTCCAATTGTGTATCTTTACATCGTTTGCGTATCTTTACTATTCCAATTGTGTATCTTTTCATTTCTCGTTTAAGTATCTTTCTGTAAGGCTTTCTGATGCGAGTTTCTATTGTATTTGAGAGTTTTGCAAGTGTGGGAGTGTGTTTCTTTCAAACTGAGTATCTTTACATCGTTTGCGTATGTTTACTATTCCAATTGTGTATCTTTACATCGTTTGCGTATCTTTACTATTCCAATTGTGTATCTTTTCATTTCTCGTTTGAGTATCTTTCTGTACGGCTTCTGATGCGAGTTTCTATTGTATTTGAGAGTTTTGCAAGTGTGGGAGTGTGTTTCTTTCAATCTGAGTATCTTTACATCGTTTGCGTATCTTTACTATTCCAATTGTGTATCTTTTCATTTCTCGTTTGAGTATCTTTCTGTAAGGCTTTCTGATGCGAGTTTCTATTGAATTTGAGATTTTTGCAAGTGTGGGAGTGTGTTTCTTTCAAACTGAGTATCTTTACATCGTTTGCGTATCTTTACTATTCCAATTGTGTATCTTTTCATTTCTCGTTTGAGTATCTTTCTGTAAGGCTTCTGATGCGAGTTTCTATTGTATTTGAGAGTTTTGCAAGTGTGGGAGTGTGTTTCTTTCAAACTGAGTATCTTTACATCGTTTGCGTATCTTTACTATTCCAATTGTGTATCTTTTCATTTCTCGTTTGAGTATCTTTCTGTAAGGCTTCTGATGCGAGTTTCTATTGTATTTGAGAGTTTTGCAAGTGTGGGAGTGTGTTTCTTTCAAACTGAGTATCTTTACATCGTTTGCGTATCTTTACTATTCCAATTGTGTATCTTTACATCGTTTGCGTATCTTTACTATTCCAATTGTGTATCTTTTCATTTCTCGTTTAAGTATCTTTCTGTAACGCTTTCTGATGCGAGTTTCTATTGAATTTGAGAGTTTTGCAAGTGTGGGAGTGTGTTTCTTTCAAACTGAGTATCTTTACATCGTTTGCGTATCTTTACTATTCCAATTGTGTATCTTTCCATCGTTTGCGTATCTTTACTATTCCAATTGTGTATCTTTTCATTTCTCGTTTGAGTATCTTTCTGTAAGGCTTCTGATGCGAGTTTCTATTGTATTTGAGAGTTTTGCAAGTGTGGGAGTGTGTTTCTTTCAAACTGAGTATCTTTACATCGTTTGCGTATCTTTACTATTCCAATTGTGTATCTTTTCATTTCTCGTTTGAGTATCTTTCTGTAAGGCTTCTGATGCGAGTTTCTATTGTATTTGAGAGTTTTGCAAGTGTGGGAGTGTGTTTCTTTCAAACTGAGTATCTTTACATCGTTTGCGTATCTTTACTATTCCAATTGTGTATCTTTACATCGTTTGCGTATCTTTACTATTCCAATTGTGTATCTTTTCATTTCTCGTTTAAGTATCTTTCTGTAAGGCTTTCTGATGCGAGTTTCTATTGAATTTGAGAGTTTTGCAAGTGTGGGAGTGTGTTTCCTTCAAACTGAGTATCTTTACATCGTTTGCGTATGTTTACTATTCTAATTGTGTATCTTTACATCGTTTGCGTATCTTTACTATTCCAATTGTGTATCTTTTCATTTCTCGTTTAAGTATCTTTCTGTAAGGCTTTCTGATGCGAGTTTCTATTGAATTTGAGAGTTTTGCAAGTGTGGGAGTGTGTTTCCTTCAAACTGAGTATCTTTACATCGTTTGCGTATGTTTACTATTCCAATTGTGTATCTTTACATCGTTTGCGTATCTTTACTATTCCAATTGTGTATCTTTTCATTTCTCGTTTGAGTATCTTTCTGTACGGCTTCTGATGCGAGTTTCTATTGTATTTGAGAGTTTTGCAAGTGTGGGAGTGTGTTTCTTTCAAACTGAGTATCTTTACATCGTTTGCGTATCTTTACTATTCCAATTGTGTATCTTTTCATTTCTCGTTTGAGTATCTTTCTGTAAGGCTTCTGATGCGAGTTTCTATTGTATTTGAGAGTTTTGCAAGTGTGGGAGTGTGTTTCTTTCAGTCTGAGTATCTTTACATCGTTTGCGTATCTTTACTATTCCAATTGTGTATCTTTTCATTTCTCGTTTGAGTATCTTTCTATAAGGCTTTCTGATGCGAGTTTCTATTGAATTTGAGAGTTTTGCAAGTGTGGGAGTGTGTTTCCTTCAAACTGAGTATCTTTACATCGTTTGCGTATGTTTACTATTCCAATTGTGTATCTTTACATCGTTTGCGTATCTTTACTATTCCAATTGTGTATCTTTTCATTTCTCGTTTGAGTATCTTTCTGTAAGGCTTCTGATGCGAGTTTCTATTGTATTTGAGAGTTTTGCAAGTGTGGGAGTGTGTTTCTTTCAAACTGAGTATCTTTACATCGTTTGCGTATCTTTACTATTCCAATTGTGTATCTTTTCATTTCTCGTTTGAGTATCTTTCTGTAAGGCTTCTGATGCGAGTTTCTATTGTATTTGAGAGTTTTGCAAGTGTGGGAGTGTGTTTCTTTCAAACTGAGTATCTTTACATCGTTTGCGTATCTTTACTATTCCAATTGTGTATCTTTTCATTTCTCGTTTGAGTATCTTTCTGTAAGGCTTCTGATGCGAGTTTCTATTGTATTTGAGAGTTTTGCAAGTGTGGGAGTGTGTTTCTTTCAATCTGAGTATCTTTACATCGTTTGCGTATCTTTACTATTCCAATTGTGTATCTTTTCATTTCTCGTTTGAGTATCTTTCTGTAAGGCTTTCTGATGCGAGTTTCTATTGAATTTGAGAGTTTTGCAAGTGTGGGAGTGTGTTTCTTTCAAACTGAGTATCTTTACATCGTTTGCGTATCTTTACTATTCCAATTGTGTATCTTTTCATTTCTCGTTTGAGTATCTTTCTGTAAGGCTTCTGATGCGAGTTTCTATTGTATTTGAGAGTTTTGCAAGTGTGGGAGTGTGTTTCTTTCAAACTGAGTATCTTTACATCGTTTGCGTATCTTTACTATTCCAATTGTGTATCTTTTCATTTCTCGTTTGAATATCTTTCTGTAAGGCTTTCTGATGCGAGTTTCTATTGAGTTTGAGAGTTTTGCAAGTGTGGGAGTGTGTTTCTTTCAAACTGAGTATCTTTACATCGTTTGCGTATCTTTACTATTCCAATTGTGTATCTTTACATCGTTTACGTATCTTTAGTATTCCAATTGTGTATCTTTTCATTTCTCGTTTGAGTATCTTTCTGTAAGGCTTTCTGATGCGAGTTTCTATTGAATTTGAGAGTTTTGCAAGTGTGGGAGTGTGTTTCTTTCAAACTGAGTATCTTTACATCGTTTGCGTATGTTTACTATTCCAATTGTGTATCTTTACATCGTTTGCGTATCTTTACTATTCCAGTTGTGTATCTTTTCATTTCTCGTTTGAGTATCTTTCTGTAAGGCTTCTGATGCGAGTTTCTATTATATTTGAGAGTTTTGCAAGTGTGGGAGTGTGTTTCTTTCAAACTGAGTATCTTTACATCGTTTGCGTATCTTTACTATTCCAATTGTTTATCTTTTCATTTCTCGTTTGAGTATCTTTCTGTAAGGCTTCTGATGCGAGTTTCTATTGTATTTGAGAGTTTTGCAAGTGTGGGAGTGTGTTTCTTTCAATCTGAGTATCTTTACATCGTTTGCGTATCTTTACTATTCCAATTGTATATCTTTTCATTTCTCGTTTGAGTATCTTTCTGTAAGGCTTTCTGGTGCGAGTTTATATTGAATTTGAGAGTTTTGCAAGTGTGGGAGTGTGTTTCTTTCAAACTGAGTATCTTTACATCGTTTGCGTATCTTTACTATTCCAATTGTGTATCTTTACATCGTTTGCGTATCTTTACTATTCCAATTGTGTATCTTTTCATTTCTCGTTTATGTATCTTTCTGTAAGGCTTTCTGATGCGAGTTTCTATTGAATTTGAGAGTTTTGCAAGTGTGGGAGTGTGTTTCTTTCAAACTGAGTATCTTTACATCGTTTGCGTATGTTTACTATTCCAATTGTGTATCTTTACATCGTTTGCGTATCTTTACTATTCCAATTGTGTATCTTTTCATTTCTCGTTCGAGTATCTTTCTGTACGGCTTCTGATGCGAGTTTCTATTGTATTTGAGAGTTTTGCAAGTGTGGGAGTGTGTTTCTTTCAATCTGAGTATCTTTACATCGTTTGCGTATCTTTACTATTCCAATTGTGTATCTTTTCATTTCTCGTTTGAGTATCTTTCTGTAAGGCTTTCTGATGCGAGTTTCTATTGAATTTGAGATTTTTGCAAGTGTGGGAGTGTGTTTCTTTCAAACTGAGTATCTTTACATCGTTTGCGTATCTTTACTATTCCAATTGTGTATCTTTTCATTTCTCGTTTGAGTATCTTTCTGTAAGGCTTCTGATGCGAGTTTCTATTGTATTTGAGAGTTTTGCAAGTGTGGAAGTATGTTTCTTTCAAACTGAGTATCTTTACATCGTTTGCGTATCTTTACTATTCCAATTGTGTATCTTTTCATTTCTCGTTTGAGTATCTTTCTGTAAGGCTTCTGATGCGAGTTTCTATTGTATTTGAGAGTTTTGCAAGTGTGGGAGTGTGTTTCTTTCAAACTGAGTATCTTTACATCGTTTGCGTATCTTTACTATTCCAATTGTGTATCTTTTCATTTCTCGTTTGAGTATCTTTCTGTAAGGCTTCTGATGCGAGTTTCTATTGAATTTAAGAGTTTTGCAAGTGTGGGAGTGTGTTTCCTTCAAACTGAGTATCTTTACATCGTTTGCGTATGTTTACTATTCCAATTGTGTATCTTTACATCGTTTGCGTATCTTTACTATTCCAATTGTGTATCTTTTCATTTCTCGTTTGAGTATCTTTCTGTACGGCTTCTGATGCGAGTTTCTATTGTATTTGAGAGTTTTGCAAGTGTGGGAGTGTGTTTCTTTCAAACTGAGTATCTTTACATCGTTTGCGTATCTTTACTATTCCAATTGTGTATCTTTTCATTTCTCGTTTGAGTATCTTTCTGTAAGGCTTCTGATGCGAGTTTCTATTGTATTTGAGAGTTTTGCAAGTGTGGGAGTGTGTTTCTTTCAAACTGAGTATCTTTACATCGTTTGCGTATCTTTACTATTCCAATTGTGTATCTTTTCATTTCTCGTTTGAGTATCTTTCTGTAAGGCTTCTGATGCGAGTTTCTATTGTATTTGAGAGTTTTGCAAGTGTGGGAGTGTGTTTCTTTCAATCTGAGTATCTTTACATCGTTTGCGTATCTTTACTATTCCAATTGTGTATCTTTTCATTTCTCGTTTGAGTATCTTTCTGTAAGGCTTTCTGATGCGAGTTTCTATTGAATTTGAGAGTTTTGCAAGTGTGGGAGTGTGTTTCTTTCAAACTGAGTATCTTTACATCGTTTGCGTATCTTTACTATTCCAATTGTGTATCTTTTCATTTCTCGTTTGAGTATCTTTCTGTAAGGCTTCTGATGCGAGTTTCTATTGTATTTGAGAGTTTTGCAAGTGTGGGAGTGTGTTTCTTTCAAACTGAGTATCTTTACATCGTTTGCGTATCTTTACTATTCCAATTGTGTATCTTTTCATTTCTCGTTTGAATATCTTTCTGTAAGGCTTTCTGATGCGAGTTTCTATTGAGTTTGAGAGTTTTGCAAGTGTGGGAGTGTGTTTCTTTCAAACTGAGTATCTTTACATCGTTTGCGTATCTTTACTATTCCAATTGTGTATCTTTACATCGTTTACGTATCTTTAGTATTCCAATTGTGTATCTTTTCATTTCTCGTTTGAGTATCTTTCTGTAAGGCTTTCTGATGCGAGTTTCTATTGAATTTGAGAGTTTTGCAAGTGTGGGAGTGTGTTTCTTTCAAACTGAGTATCTTTACATCGTTTGCGTATGTTTACTATTCCAATTGTGTATCTTTACATCGTTTGCGTATCTTTACTATTCCAGTTGTGTATCTTTTCATTTCTCGTTTGAGTATCTTTCTGTAAGGCTTCTGATGCGAGTTTCTATTATATTTGAGAGTTTTGCAAGTGTGGGAGTGTGTTTCTTTCAAACTGAGTATCTTTACATCGTTTGCGTATCTTTACTATTCCAATTGTTTATCTTTTCATTTCTCGTTTGAGTATCTTTCTGTAAGGCTTCTGATGCGAGTTTCTATTGTATTTGAGAGTTTTGCAAGTGTGGGAGTGTGTTTCTTTCAATCTGAGTATCTTTACATCGTTTGCGTATCTTTACTATTCCAATTGTATATCTTTTCATTTCTCGTTTGAGTATCTTTCTGTAAGGCTTTCTGGTGCGAGTTTATATTGAATTTGAGAGTTTTGCAAGTGTGGGAGTGTGTTTCTTTCAAACTGAGTATCTTTACATCGTTTGCGTATCTTTACTATTCCAATTGTGTATCTTTACATCGTTTGCGTATCTTTACTATTCCAATTGTGTATCTTTTCATTTCTCGTTTAAGTATCTTTCTGTAAGGCTTTCTGATGCGAGTTTCTATTGAATTTGAGAGTTTTGCAAGTGTGGGAGTGTGTTTCTTTCAAACTGAGTATCTTTACATCGTTTGCGTATGTTTACTATTCCAATTGTGTATCTTTACATCGTTTGCGTATCTTTACTATTCCAATTGTGTATCTTTTCATTTCTCGTTCGAGTATCTTTCTGTACGGCTTCTGATGCGAGTTTCTATTGTATTTGAGAGTTTTGCAAGTGTGGGAGTGTGTTTCTTTCAATCTGAGTATCTTTACATCGTTTGCGTATCTTTACTATTCCAATTGTGTATCTTTTCATTTCTCGTTTGAGTATCTTTCTGTAAGGCTTTCTGATGCGAGTTTCTATTGAATTTGAGATTTTTGCAAGTGTGGGAGTGTGTTTCTTTCAAACTGAGTATCTTTACATCGTTTGCGTATCTTTACTATTCCAATTGTGTATCTTTTCATTTCTCGTTTGAGTATCTTTCTGTAAGGCTTCTGATGCGAGTTTCTATTGTATTTGAGAGTTTTGCAAGTGTGGAAGTATGTTTCTTTCAAACTGAGTATCTTTACATCGTTTGCGTATCTTTACTATTCCAATTGTGTATCTTTTCATTTCTCGTTTGAGTATCTTTCTGTAAGGCTTCTGATGCGAGTTTCTATTGTATTTGAGAGTTTTGCAAGTGTGGGAGTGTGTTTCTTTCAAACTGAGTATCTTTACATCGTTTGCGTATCTTTACTATTCCAATTGTGTATCTTTTCATTTCTCGTTTGAGTATCTTTCTGTAAGGCTTCTGATGCGAGTTTCTATTGAATTTAAGAGTTTTGCAAGTGTGGGAGTGTGTTTCCTTCAAACTGAGTATCTTTACATCGTTTGCGTATGTTTACTATTCCAATTGTGTATCTTTACATCGTTTGCGTATCTTTACTATTCCAATTGTGTATCTTTTCATTTCTCGTTTGAGTATCTTTCTGTACGGCTTCTGATGCGAGTTTCTATTGTATTTGAGAGTTTTGCAAGTGTGGGAGTGTGTTTCTTTCAAACTGAGTATCTTTACATCGTTTGCGTATCTTTACTATTCCAATTGTGTATCTTTTCATTTCTCGTTTGAGTATCTTTCTGTAAGGCTTCTGATGCGAGTTTCTATTGTATTTGAGAGTTTTGCAAGTGTGGGAGTGTGTTTCTTTCAAACTGAGTATCTTTACATCGTTTGCGTATCTTTACTATTCCAATTGTGTATCTTTTCATTTCTCGTTTGAGTATCTTTCTGTAAGGCTTCTGATGCGAGTTTCTATTGTATTTGAGAGTTTTGCAAGTGTGGGAGTGTGTTTCTTTCAATCTGAGTATCTTTACATCGTTTGCGTATCTTTACTATTCCAATTGTGTATCTTTTCATTTCTCGTTTGAGTATCTTTCTGTAAGGCTTTCTGATGCGAGTTTCTATTGAATTTGAGAGTTTTGCAAGTGTGGGAGTGTGTTTCTTTCAAACTGAGTATCTTTACATCGTTTGCGTATCTTTACTATTCCAATTGTGTATCTTTTCATTTCTCGTTTGAGTATCTTTCTGTAAGGCTTCTGATGCGAGTTTCTATTGTATTTGAGAGTTTTGCAAGTGTGGGAGTGTGTTTCTTTCAAACTGAGTATCTTTACATCGTTTGCGTATCTTTACTATTCCAATTGTGTATCTTTTCATTTCTCGTTTGAATATCTTTCTGTAAGGCTTTCTGATGCGAGTTTCTATTGAGTTTGAGAGTTTTGCAAGTGTGGGAGTGTGTTTCTTTCAAACTGAGTATCTTTACATCGTTTGCGTATCTTTACTATTCCAATTGTGTATCTTTACATCGTTTACGTATCTTTAGTATTCCAATTGTGTATCTTTTCATTTCTCGTTTGAGTATCTTTCTGTAAGGCTTTCTGATGCGAGTTTCTATTGAATTTGAGAGTTTTGCAAGTGTGGGAGTGTGTTTCTTTCAAACTGAGTATCTTTACATCGTTTGCGTATGTTTACTATTCCAATTGTGTATCTTTACATCGTTTGCGTATCTTTACTATTCCAGTTGTGTATCTTTTCATTTCTCGTTTGAGTATCTTTCTGTAAGGCTTCTGATGCGAGTTTCTATTATATTTGAGAGTTTTGCAAGTGTGGGAGTGTGTTTCTTTCAAACTGAGTATCTTTACATCGTTTGCGTATCTTTACTATTCCAATTGTTTATCTTTTCATTTCTCGTTTGAGTATCTTTCTGTAAGGCTTCTGATGCGAGTTTCTATTGTATTTGAGAGTTTTGCAAGTGTGGGAGTGTGTTTCTTTCAATCTGAGTATCTTTACATCGTTTGCGTATCTTTACTATTCCAATTGTATATCTTTTCATTTCTCGTTTGAGTATCTTTCTGTAAGGCTTTCTGGTGCGAGTTTATATTGAATTTGAGAGTTTTGCAAGTGTGGGAGTGTGTTTCTTTCAAACTGAGTATCTTTACATCGTTTGCGTATCTTTACTATTCCAATTGTGTATCTTTACATCGTTTGCGTATCTTTACTATTCCAATTGTGTATCTTTTCATTTCTCGTTTAAGTATCTTTCTGTAAGGCTTTCTGATGCGAGTTTCTATTGAATTTGAGAGTTTTGCAAGTGTGGGAGTGTGTTTCTTTCAAACTGAGTATCTTTACATCGTTTGCGTATGTTTACTATTCCAATTGTGTATCTTTACATCGTTTGCGTATCTTTACTATTCCAATTGTGTATCTTTTCATTTCTCGTTCGAGTATCTTTCTGTACGGCTTCTGATGCGAGTTTCTATTGTATTTGAGAGTTTTGCAAGTGTGGGAGTGTGTTTCTTTCAATCTGAGTATCTTTACATCGTTTGCGTATCTTTACTATTCCAATTGTGTATCTTTTCATTTCTCGTTTGAGTATCTTTCTGTAAGGCTTTCTGATGCGAGTTTCTATTGAATTTGAGATTTTTGCAAGTGTGGGAGTGTGTTTCTTTCAAACTGAGTATCTTTACATCGTTTGCGTATCTTTACTATTCCAATTGTGTATCTTTTCATTTCTCGTTTGAGTATCTTTCTGTAAGGCTTCTGATGCGAGTTTCTATTGTATTTGAGAGTTTTGCAAGTGTGGAAGTATGTTTCTTTCAAACTGAGTATCTTTACATCGTTTGCGTATCTTTACTATTCCAATTGTGTATCTTTTCATTTCTCGTTTGAGTATCTTTCTGTAAGGCTTCTGATGCGAGTTTCTATTGTATTTGAGAGTTTTGCAAGTGTGGGAGTGTGTTTCTTTCAAACTGAGTATCTTTACATCGTTTGCGTATCTTTACTATTCCAATTGTGTATCTTTTCATTTCTCGTTTGAGTATCTTTCTGTAAGGCTTCTGATGCGAGTTTCTATTGAATTTAAGAGTTTTGCAAGTGTGGGAGTGTGTTTCCTTCAAACTGAGTATCTTTACATCGTTTGCGTATGTTTACTATTCCAATTGTGTATCTTTACATCGTTTGCGTATCTTTACTATTCCAATTGTGTATCTTTTCATTTCTCGTTTGAGTATCTTTCTGTACGGCTTCTGATGCGAGTTTCTATTGTATTTGAGAGTTTTGCAAGTGTGGGAGTGTGTTTCTTTCAAACTGAGTATCTTTACATCGTTTGCGTATCTTTACTATTCCAATTGTGTATCTTTTCATTTCTCGTTTGAGTATCTTTCTGTAAGGCTTCTGATGCGAGTTTCTATTGTATTTGAGAGTTTTGCAAGTGTGGGAGTGTGTTTCTTTCAAACTGAGTATCTTTACATCGTTTGCGTATCTTTACTATTCCAATTGTGTATCTTTTCATTTCTCGTTTGAGTATCTTTCTGTAAGGCTTCTGATGCGAGTTTCTATTGTATTTGAGAGTTTTGCAAGTGTGGGAGTGTGTTTCTTTCAATCTGAGTATCTTTACATCGTTTGCGTATCTTTACTATTCCAATTGTGTATCTTTTCATTTCTCGTTTGAGTATCTTTCTGTAAGGCTTTCTGATGCGAGTTTCTATTGAATTTGAGAGTTTTGCAAGTGTGGGAGTGTGTTTCTTTCAAACTGAGTATCTTTACATCGTTTGCGTATCTTTACTATTCCAATTGTGTATCTTTTCATTTCTCGTTTGAGTATCTTTCTGTAAGGCTTCTGATGCGAGTTTCTATTGTATTTGAGAGTTTTGCAAGTGTGGGAGTGTGTTTCTTTCAAACTGAGTATCTTTACATCGTTTGCGTATCTTTACTATTCCAATTGTGTATCTTTTCATTTCTCGTTTGAATATCTTTCTGTAAGGCTTTCTGATGCGAGTTTCTATTGAGTTTGAGAGTTTTGCAAGTGTGGGAGTGTGTTTCTTTCAAACTGAGTATCTTTACATCGTTTGCGTATCTTTACTATTCCAATTGTGTATCTTTACATCGTTTACGTATCTTTAGTATTCCAATTGTGTATCTTTTCATTTCTCGTTTGAGTATCTTTCTGTAAGGCTTTCTGATGCGAGTTTCTATTGAATTTGAGAGTTTTGCAAGTGTGGGAGTGTGTTTCTTTCAAACTGAGTATCTTTACATCGTTTGCGTATGTTTACTATTCCAATTGTGTATCTTTACATCGTTTGCGTATCTTTACTATTCCAGTTGTGTATCTTTTCATTTCTCGTTTGAGTATCTTTCTGTAAGGCTTCTGATGCGAGTTTCTATTATATTTGAGAGTTTTGCAAGTGTGGGAGTGTGTTTCTTTCAAACTGAGTATCTTTACATCGTTTGCGTATCTTTACTATTCCAATTGTTTATCTTTTCATTTCTCGTTTGAGTATCTTTCTGTAAGGCTTCTGATGCGAGTTTCTATTGTATTTGAGAGTTTTGCAAGTGTGGGAGTGTGTTTCTTTCAATCTGAGTATCTTTACATCGTTTGCGTATCTTTACTATTCCAATTGTATATCTTTTCATTTCTCGTTTGAGTATCTTTCTGTAAGGCTTTCTGGTGCGAGTTTATATTGAATTTGAGAGTTTTGCAAGTGTGGGAGTGTGTTTCTTTCAAACTGAGTATCTTTACATCGTTTGCGTATCTTTACTATTCCAATTGTGTATCTTTACATCGTTTGCGTATCTTTACTATTCCAATTGTGTATCTTTTCATTTCTCGTTTAAGTATCTTTCTGTAAGGCTTTCTGATGCGAGTTTCTATTGAATTTGAGAGTTTTGCAAGTGTGGGAGTGTGTTTCTTTCAAACTGAGTATCTTTACATCGTTTGCGTATGTTTACTATTCCAATTGTGTATCTTTACATCGTTTGCGTATCTTTACTATTCCAATTGTGTATCTTTTCATTTCTCGTTTGAGTATCTTTCTGTACGGCTTCTGATGCGAGTTTCTATTGTATTTGAGAGTTTTGCAAGTGTGGGAGTGTGTTTCTTTCAATCTGAGTATCTTTACATCGTTTGCGTATCTTTACTATTCCAATTGTGTATCTTTTCATTTCTCGTTTGAGTATCTTTCTGTAAGGCTTAATGATGCGAGTTTCTATTGAATTTGAGATTTTTGCAAGTGTGGGAGTGTGTTTCTTTCAAACTGAGTATCTTTACATCGTTTGCGTATCTTTACTATTCCAATTGTGTATCTTTTCATTTCTCGTTTGAGTATCTTTCTGTAAGGCTTCTGATGCGAGTTTCTATTGTATTTGAGAGTTTTGCAAGTGTGGAAGTATGTTTCTTTCAAACTGAGTATCTTTACATCGTTTGCGTATCTTTACTATTCCAATTGTGTATCTTTTCATTTCTCGTTTGAGTATCTTTCTGTAAGGCTTCTGATGCGAGTTTCTATTGTATTTGAGAGTTTTGCAAGTGTGGGAGTGTGTTTCTTTCAAACTGAGTATCTTTACATCGTTTGCGTATCTTTACTATTCCAATTGTGTATCTTTTCATTTCTCGTTTGAGTATCTTTCTGTAAGGCTTCTGATGCGAGTTTCTATTGAATTTAAGAGTTTTGCAAGTGTGGGAGTGTGTTTCCTTCAAACTGAGTATCTTTACATCGTTTGCGTATGTTTACTATTCCAATTGTGTATCTTTACATCGTTTGCGTATCTTTACTATTCCAATTGTGTATCTTTTCATTTCTCGTTTGAGTATCTTTCTGTACGGCTTCTGATGCGAGTTTCTATTGTATTTGAGAGTTTTGCAAGTGTGGGAGTGTGTTTCTTTCAATCTGAGTATCTTTACATCGTTTGCGTATCTTTACTATTCCAATTGTGTATCTTTTCATTTCTCGTTTGAGTATCTTTCTGTAAGGCTTTCTGATGCGAGTTTCTATTGAATTTGAGAGTTTTGCAAGTGTGGGAGTGTGTTTCTTTCAAACTGAGTATCTTTACATCGTTTGCGTATCTTTACTATTCCAATTGTGTATCTTTACATCGTTTGCGTATCTTTACTATTCCAATTGTGTATCTTTTCATTTCTCGTTTGAGTATCTTTCTGTAAGGCTTTCTGATGCGAGTTTCTATTGAATTTGAGAGTTTTGCAAGTGTGGGAGTGTGTTTCCTTCAAACTGAGTATCTTTACATCGTTTGCGTATGTTTACTATTCCAATTGTGTATCTTTACATCGTTTGCGTATCTTTACTATTCCAATTGTGTATCTTTTCATTTCTCGTTTGAGTATCTTTCTGTAAGGCTTCTGATGCGAGTTTCGTATTTGAGAGTTTTGCAAGTGTGGGAGTGTGTTTCTTTCAAACTGAGTATCTTTACATCGTTTGCGTATCTTTACTATTCCAATTGTGTATCTTTTCATTTCTTGTTTGAGTATCTTTCTGTAAGGCTTTCTGATGCGAGTTTCTATTGTATTTGAGAGTTTTGCAAGTGTGGGAGTGTGTTTCTTTCAAACTGAGTATCTTTACATCGTTTGCGTATCTTTACTATTCCAATTGTGTATCTTTTCATTTCTCGTTTGAGTATCTTTCTGTAAGGCTTCTGATGCGAGTTTCTATTGTATTTGAGAGTTTTGCAAGTGTGGGAGTGTGTTTCTTTCAAACTGAGTATCTTTACATCGTTTGCGTATCTTTACTATTCCAATTGTGTATCTTTACATCGTTTGCGTATCTTTACTATTCCAATTGTGTATTTTTTCATTTCTCGTTTGAGTATCTTTCTGTACGGCTTCTGATGCGAGTTTCTATTGTATTTGAGAGTTTTGCAAGTGTGGGAGTGTGTTTCTTTCAAACTGAGTATCTTTACATCGTTTGCGTATCTTTACTATTCCAATTGTGTATCTTTTCATTTCTCGTTTGAGTATCTTTCTGTAAGGCTTCTGATGCGAGTTTCTATTGTATTTGAGAGTTTTGCAAGTGTGGGAGTGTGTTTCTTTCAAACTGAGTATCTTTACATCGTTTGCGTATCTTTACTATTCCAATTGTGTATCTTTACATCGTTTGCGTATCTTTACTATTCCAATTGTGTATCTTTTCATTTCTCGTTTAAGTATCTTTCTGTAAGGCTTTCTGATGCGAGTTTCTATTGAATTTGAGAGTTTTGCAAGTGTGGGAGTGTGTTTCTTTCAAACTGAGTATCTTTACATCGTTTGCGTATGTTTACTATTCCAATTGTGTATCTTTACATCGTTTGCGTATCTTTACTATTCCAATTGTGTATCTTTTCATTTCTCGTTTGAGTATCTTTCTGTACGGCTTCTGATGCGAGTTTCTATTGTATTTGAGAGTTTTGCAAGTGTGGGAGTGTGTTTCTTTCAAACTGAGTATCTTTACATCGTTTGCGTATCTTTACTATTCCAATTGTGTATCTTTTCATTTCTCGTTTGAGTATCTTTCTGTAAGGCTTTCTGATGCGAGTTTCTATTGAATTTGAGATTTTTGCAAGTGTGGGAGTGTGTTTCTTTCAAACTGAGTATCTTTACATCGTTTGCGTATCTTTACTATTCCAATTGTGTATCTTTTCATTTCTCGTTTGAGTATCTTTCTGTAAGGCTTCTGATGCGAGTTTCTATTGTATTTGAGAGTTTTGCAAGTGTGGAAGTATGTTTCTTTCAAACTGAGTATCTTTACATCGTTTGCGTATCTTTACTATTCCAATTGTGTATCTTTTCATTTCTCGTTTGAGTATCTTTCTGTAAGGCTTCTGATGCGAGTTTCTATTGTATTTGAGAGTTTTGCAAGTGTGGGAGTGTGTTTCTTTCAAACTGAGTATCTTTACATCGTTTGCGTATCTTTACTATTCCAATTGTGTATCTTTTCATTTCTCGTTTGAGTATCTTTCTGTAAGGCTTCTGATGCGAGTTTCTATTGAATTTAAGAGTTTTGCAAGTGTGGGAGTGTGTTTCCTTCAAACTGAGTATCTTTACATCGTTTGCGTATGTTTACTATTCCAATTGTGTATCTTTACATCGTTTGCGTATCTTTACTATTCCAATTGTGTATCTTTTCATTTCTCGTTTGAGTATCTTTCTGTACGGCTTCTGATGCGAGTTTCTATTGTATTTGAGAGTTTTGCAAGTGTGGGAGTGTGTTTCTTTCAATCTGAGTATCTTTACATCGTTTGCGTATCTTTACTATTCCAATTGTGTATCTTTTCATTTCTCGTTTGAGTATCTTTCTGTAAGGCTTTCTGATGCGAGTTTCTATTGAATTTGAGAGTTTTGCAAGTGTGGGAGTGTGTTTCTTTCAAACTGAGTATCTTTACATCGTTTGCGTATCTTTACTATTCCAATTGTGTATCTTTACATCGTTTGCGTATCTTTACTATTCCAATTGTGTATCTTTTCATTTCTCGTTTGAGTATCTTTCTGTAAGGCTTTCTGATGCGAGTTTCTATTGAATTTGAGAGTTTTGCAAGTGTGGGAGTGTGTTTCCTTCAAACTGAGTATCTTTACATCGTTTGCGTATGTTTACTATTCCAATTGTGTATCTTTACATCGTTTGCGTATCTTTACTATTCCAATTGTGTATCTTTTCATTTCTCGTTTGAGTATCTTTCTGTAAGGCTTCTGATGCGAGTTTCGTATTTGAGAGTTTTGCAAGTGTGGGAGTGTGTTTCTTTCAAACTGAGTATCTTTACATCGTTTGCGTATCTTTACTATTCCAATTGTGTATCTTTTCATTTCTTGTTTGAGTATCTTTCTGTAAGGCTTTCTGATGCGAGTTTCTATTGTATTTGAGAGTTTTGCAAGTGTGGGAGTGTGTTTCTTTCAAACTGAGTATCTTTACATCGTTTGCGTATCTTTACTATTCCAATTGTGTATCTTTTCATTTCTCGTTTGAGTATCTTTCTGTAAGGCTTCTGATGCGAGTTTCTATTGTATTTGAGAGTTTTGCAAGTGTGGGAGTGTGTTTCTTTCAAACTGAGTATCTTTACATCGTTTGCGTATCTTTACTATTCCAATTGTGTATCTTTACATCGTTTGCGTATCTTTACTATTCCAATTGTGTATTTTTTCATTTCTCGTTTGAGTATCTTTCTGTACGGCTTCTGATGCGAGTTTCTATTGTATTTGAGAGTTTTGCAAGTGTGGGAGTGTGTTTCTTTCAAACTGAGTATCTTTACATCGTTTGCGTATCTTTACTATTCCAATTGTGTATCTTTTCATTTCTCGTTTGAGTATCTTTCTGTAAGGCTTCTGATGCGAGTTTCTATTGTATTTGAGAGTTTTGCAAGTGTGGGAGTGTGTTTCTTTCAAACTGAGTATCTTTACATCGTTTGCGTATCTTTACTATTCCAATTGTGTATCTTTTCATTTCTCGTTTGAATATCTTTCTGTAAGGCTTTCTGATGCGAGTTTCTATTGAGTTTGAGAGTTTTGCAAGTGTGGGAGTGTGTTTCTTTCAAACTGAGTATCTTTACATCGTTTGCGTATCTTTACTATTCCAATTGTGTATCTTTACATCGTTTACGTATCTTTAGTATTCCAATTGTGTATCTTTTCATTTCTCGTTTGAGTATTTTTCTGTAAGGCTTTCTGATGCGAGTTTCTATTGAATTTGAGAGTTTTGCAAGTGTGGGAGTGTGTTTCTTTCAAACTGAGTATCTTTACATCGTTTGCGTATCTTTACTATTCCAATTGTGTATCTTTACATCGTTTGCGTATCTTTACTATTCCAATTGTGTATCTTTACATCGTTTGCGTATCTTTACTATTCCAATTGTGTATTTTTTCATTTCTCGTTTGAGTATCTTTCTGTACGGCTTCTGATGCGAGTTTCTATTGAATTTGAGAGTTTTGCAAGTGTGGGAGTGTGTTTCTTTCAAACTGAGTATCTTTACATCGTTTGCGTATGTTTACTATTCCAATTGTGTATCTTTACATCGTTTGCGTATCTTTACTATTCCAATTGTGTATTTTTTCATTTCTCGTTTGAGTATCTTTCTGTACGGCTTCTGATGCGAGTTTCTATTGTATTTGAGAGTTTTGCAAGTGTGGGAGTGTGTTTCTTTCAAACTGAGTATCTTTACATCGTTTGCGTATCTTTACTATTCCAATTGTGTATCTTTTCATTTCTTGTTTGAGTATCTTTCTGTAAGGCTTTCTGATGCGAGTTTCTATTGTATTTGAGAGTTTTGCAAGTGTGGGAGTGTGTTTCTTTCAAACTGAGTATCTTTACATCGTTTGCGTATCTTTACTATTCCAATTGTGTATCTTTTCATTTCTCGTTTGAGTATCTTTCTGTAAGGCTTCTGATGCGAGTTTCTATTGTATTTGAGAGTTTTGCAAGTGTGGGAGTGTGTTTCTTTCAAACTGAGTATCTTTACATCGTTTGCGTATCTTTACTATTCCAATTGTGTATCTTTACATCGTTTGCGTATCTTTACTATTCCAATTGTGTATTTTTTCATTTCTCGTTTGAGTATCTTTCTGTACGGCTTCTGATGCGAGTTTCTATTGTATTTGAGAGTTTTGCAAGTGTGGGAGTGTGTTTCTTTCAAACTGAGTATCTTTACATCGTTTGCGTATCTTTACTATTCCAATTGTGTATCTTTTCATTTCTCGTTTGAGTATCTTTCTGTAAGGCTTCTGATGCAAGTTTCTATTGTATTTGAGAGTTTTGCAAGTGTGGGAGTGTGTTTCTTTCAAACTGAATATCTTTACATCGTTTGCGTATCTTTACTATTCCAATTGTGTATCTTTTCATTTCTCGTTTGAGTATCTTTCTGTAAGGCTTCTGATTCGAGTTTCTATTGTATTTGAGAGTTTTGCAAGTGTGGGAGTGTGTTTCTTTCAATCTGAGTATCTTTACATCGTTTGCGTATCTTTACTATTCCAATTGTGTATCTTTTCATTTCTCGTTTGAGTATCTTTCTGTAAGGCTTTTGATGCGAGTTTCTATTGTATTTGAGAGTTTTGCAAGTGTGGGAGTGTGTTTCTTTCAAACTGAGTATCTTTACATCGTTTGCGTATCTTTACTATTCCAATTGTGTATCTTTACATCGTTTGCGTATCTTTACTATTCCAATTGTGTATCTTTTCATTTCTCGTTTAAGTATCTTTCTGTAAGGCTTCTGATGCGAGTTTCTATTGTATTTGAGAGTTTTGCAAGTGTGGGAGTGTGTTTCTTTCAATCTGAGTATCTTTACATCGTTTGCGTATCTTTACTATTCCAATTGTGTATCTTTTCATTTCTCGTTTGAGTATCTTTCTGTAAGGCTTTCTGATGCGAGTTTCTATTGAATTTGAGAGTTTTGCAAGTGTGGGAGTGTGTTTCCTTCAAACTGAGTATCTTTACATCGTTTGCGTATGTTTACTATTCCAATTGTGTATCTTTACATCGTTTGCGTATCTTTACTATTCCAATTTTGTATCTTTTCATTTCTCGTTTGAGTATCTTTCTGTAAGGCTTCTGATGCGAGTTTCGTATTTGAGAGTTTTGCAAGTGTGGGAGTGTGTTTCTTTCAAACTGAGTATCTTTACATCGTTTGCGTATCTTTACTATTCCAATTGTGTATCTTTTCATTTCTTGTTTGAGTATCTTTCTGTAAGGCTTTCTGATGCGAGTTTCTATTGTATTTGAGAGTTTTGCAAGTGTGGGAGTGTGTTTCTTTCAAACTGAGTATCTTTACATCGTTTGCGTATCTTTACTATTCCAATTGTGTATCTTTTCATTTCTCGTTTGAGTATCTTTCTGTAAGGCTTCTGATGCGAGTTTCTATTGTATTTGAGAGTTTTGCAAGTGTGGGAGTGTGTTTCTTTCAAACTGAGTATCTTTACATCGTTTGCGTATCTTTACTATTCCAATTGTGTATCTTTACATCGTTTGCGTATCTTTACTATTCCAATTGTGTATTTTTTCATTTCTCGTTTGAGTATCTTTCTGTACGGCTTCTGATGCGAGTTTCTATTGTATTTGAGAGTTTTGCAAGTGTGGGAGTGTGTTTCTTTCAAACTGAGTATCTTTACATCGTTTGCGTATCTTTACTATTCCAATTGTGTATCTTTTCATTTCTCGTTTGAGTATCTTTCTGTAAGGCTTTTGATGCGAGTTTCTATTGTATTTGAGAGTTTTGCAAGTGTGGGAGTGTGTTTCTTTCAAACTGAGTATCTTTACATCGTTTGCGTATCTTTACTATTCCAATTGTGTATCTTTACATCGTTTGCGTATCTTTACTATTCCAATTGTGTATCTTTTCATTTCTCGTTTAAGTATCTTTCTGTAAGGCTTTCTGATGCGAGTTTCTATTGAATTTGAGAGTTTTGCAAGTGTGGGAGTGTGTTTCTTTCAAACTGAGTATCTTTACATCGTTTGCGTATGTTTACTATTCCAATTGTGTATCTTTACATCGTTTGCGTATCTTTACTATTCCAATTGTGTATCTTTTCATTTCTCGTTTGAGTATCTTTCTGTACGGCTTCTGATGCGAGTTTCTATTGTATTTGAGAGTTTTGCAAGTGTGGGAGTGTGTTTCTTTCAATCTGAGTATCTTTACATCGTTTGCGTATCTTTACTATTCCAATTGTGTATCTTTTCATTTCTCGTTTGAGTATCTTTCTGTAAGGCTTTCTGATGCGAGTTTCTATTGAATTTGAGAGTTTTGCAAGTGTGGGAGTGTGTTTCTTTCAAACTGAGTATCTTTACATCGTTTGCGTATCTTTACTATTCCAATTGTGTATCTTTTCATTTCTCGTTTGAGTATCTTTCTGTAAGGCTTCTGATGCGAGTTTCTATTCTATTTGAGAGTTTTGCAAGTGTGGAAGTGTGTTTCTTTCAAACAGAGTATCTTTACATCGTTTGCGTATCTTTACTATTCCAATTGTGTATCTTTTCATTTCTCGTTTGAGTATCTTTCTGTAAGGCTTCTGATGCGAGTTTCTATTGTATTTGAGAGTTTTGCAAGTGTGGGAGTGTGTTTCTTTCAAACTGAGTATCTTTACATCGTTTGCGTATCTTTACTATTCCAATTGTGTATCTTTTCATTTCTCGTTTGAGTATCTTTCTGTAAGGCTTCTGATGCGAGTTTCTATTGAATTTAAGAGTTTTGCAAGTGTGGGAGTGTGTTTCCTTCAAACTGAGTATCTTTACATCGTTTGCGTATGTTTACTATTCCAATTGTGTATCTTTACATCGTTTGCGTATCTTTACTATTCCAATTGTGTATCTTTTCATTTCTCGTTTGAGTATCTTTCTGTACGGCTTCTGATGCGAGTTTCTATTGTATTTGAGAGTTTTGCAAGTGTGGGAGTGTGTTTCTTTCAATCTGAGTATCTTTACATCGTTTGCGTATCTTTACTATTCCAATTGTGTATCTTTTCATTTCTCGTTTGAGTATCTTTCTGTAAGGCTTTCTGATGCGAGTTTCTATTGAATTTGAGAGTTTTGCAAGTGTGGGAGTGTGTTTCTTTCAAACTGAGTATCTTTACATCGTTTGCGTATCTTTACTATTCCAATTGTGTATCTTTACATCGTTTGCGTATCTTTACTATTCCAATTGTGTATCTTTTCATTTCTCGTTTGAGTATCTTTCTGTAAGGCTTTCTGATGCGAGTTTCTATTGAATTTGAGAGTTTTGCAAGTGTGGGAGTGTGTTTCCTTCAAACTGAGTATCTTTACATCGTTTGCGTATGTTTACTATTCCAATTGTGTATCTTTACATCGTTTGCGTATCTTTACTATTCCAATTGTGTATCTTTTCATTTCTCGTTTGAGTATCTTTCTGTAAGGCTTCTGATGCGAGTTTCGTATTTGAGAGTTTTGCAAGTGTGGGAGTGTGTTTCTTTCAAACTGAGTATCTTTACATCGTTTGCGTATCTTTACTATTCCAATTGTGTATCTTTTCATTTCTTGTTTGAGTATCTTTCTGTAAGGCTTTCTGATGCGAGTTTCTATTGTATTTGAGAGTTTTGCAAGTGTGGGAGTGTGTTTCTTTCAAACTGAGTATCTTTACATCGTTTGCGTATCTTTACTATTCCAATTGTGTATCTTTTCATTTCTCGTTTGAGTATCTTTCTGTAAGGCTTCTGATGCGAGTTTCTATTGTATTTGAGAGTTTTGCAAGTGTGGGAGTGTGTTTCTTTCAAACTGAGTATCTTTACATCGTTTGCGTATCTTTACTATTCCAATTGTGTATCTTTACATCGTTTGCGTATCTTTACTATTCCAATTGTGTATTTTTTCATTTCTCGTTTGAGTATCTTTCTGTACGGCTTCTGATGCGAGTTTCTATTGTATTTGAGAGTTTTGCAAGTGTGGGAGTGTGTTTCTTTCAAACTGAGTATCTTTACATCGTTTGCGTATGTTTACTATTCCAATTGTGTATCTTTTCATTTCTCGTTTGAGTATCTTTCTGTAAGGCTTCTGATGCGAGTTTCTATTGTATTTGAGAGTTTTGCAAGTGTGGGAGTGTGTTTCTTTCAAACTGAGTATCTTTACATCGTTTGCGTATCTTTACTATTCCAATTGTGTATCTTTTCATTTCTCGTTTGAGTATCTTTCTGTAAGGCTTCTGATGCGAGTTTCTATTGTATTTGAGAGTTTTGCAAGTGTGGGAGTGTGTTTCTTTCAAACTGAGTATCTTTACATCGTTTGCGTATCTTTACTATTCCAATTGTGTATCTTTACATCGTTTGCGTATCTTTACTATTCCAATTGTGTATTTTTTCATTTCTCGTTTGAGTATCTTTCTGTACGGCTTCTGATGCGAGTTTCTATTGTATTTGAGAGTTTTGCAAGTGTGGGAGTGTGTTTCTTTCAAACTGAGTATCTTTACATCGTTTGCGTATCTTTACTATTCCAATTGTGTATCTTTTCATTTCTCGTTTGAGTATCTTTCTGTAAGGCTTCTGATGCGAGTTTCTATTGTATTTTAGAGTTTTGCAAGTGTGGGAGTGTGTTTCTTTCAATCTGAGTATCTTTACATCGTTTGCGTATCTTTACTATTCCAATTGTGTATCTTTTCATTTCTCGTTTGAGTATCTTTCTGTAAGGCTTCTGATGCGAGTTTCTATTGTATTTGAGAGTTTTGCAAGTGTGGGAGTGTGTTTCTTTCAAACTGAGTATCTTTACATCGTTTGCGTATCTTTACTATTCCAATTGTGTATCTTTACATCGTTTGCGTATCTTTACTATTCCAATTGTGTATCTTTTCATTTCTCGTTTGAGTATCTTTCTGTAAGACTTCTGATGCGAGTTTCTATTGTATTTGAGAGTTTTGCAAGTGTGGGAGTGTGTTTCTTTCAAACTGAGTATCTTTACATCGTTTGCGTATCTTTACTATTCCAATTGTGTATCTTTACATCGTTTGCGTATCTTTACTATTCCAATTGTGTATCTTTTCATTTCTCGTTTGAGTATCTTTCTGTAAGACTTCTGATGCGAGTTTCTATTGTATTTGAGAGTTTTGCAAGTGTGGGAGTGTGTTTCTTTCAAACTGAGTATCTTTACATCGTTTGCGTATCTTTACTATTCCAATTGTGTATCTTTTCATTTCTCGTTTGAGTATCTTTCTGTAAGGCTTCTGATGCGAGTTTCTATTCTATTTGAGAGTTTTGCAAGTGTGGAAGTGTGTTTCTTTCAAACAGAGTATCTTTACATCGTTTGCGTATCTTTACTATTCCAATTGTGTATCTTTTCATTTCTCGTTTGAGTATCTTTCTGTAAGGCTTCTGATGCGAGTTTCTATTGTATTTGAGAGTTTTGCAAGTGTGGGAGTGTGTTTCTTTCAAACTGAGTATCTTTACATCGTTTGCGTATCTTTACTATTCCAATTGTGTATCTTTTCATTTCTCGTTTGAGTATCTTTCTGTAAGGCTTCTGATGCGAGTTTCTATTGAATTTAAGAGTTTTGCAAGTGTGGGAGTGTGTTTCCTTCAAACTGAGTATCTTTACATCGTTTGCGTATGTTTACTATTCCAATTGTGTATCTTTACATCGTTTGCGTATCTTTACTATTCCAATTGTGTATCTTTTCATTTCTCGTTTGAGTATCTTTCTGTACGGCTTCTGATGCGAGTTTCTATTGTATTTGAGAGTTTTGCAAGTGTGGGAGTGTGTTTCTTTCAATCTGAGTATCTTTACATCGTTTGCGTATCTTTACTATTCCAATTGTGTATCTTTTCATTTCTCGTTTGAGTATCTTTCTGTAAGGCTTTCTGATGCGAGTTTCTATTGAATTTGAGAGTTTTGCAAGTGTGGGAGTGTGTTTCTTTCAAACTGAGTATCTTTACATCGTTTGCGTATCTTTACTATTCCAATTGTGTATCTTTACATCGTTTGCGTATCTTTACTATTCCAATTGTGTATCTTTTCATTTCTCGTTTGAGTATCTTTCTGTAAGGCTTTCTGATGCGAGTTTCTATTGAATTTGAGAGTTTTGCAAGTGTGGGAGTGTGTTTCCTTCAAACTGAGTATCTTTACATCGTTTGCGTATGTTTACTATTCCAATTGTGTATCTTTACATCGTTTGCGTATCTTTACTATTCCAATTGTGTATCTTTTCATTTCTCGTTTGAGTATCTTTCTGTAAGGCTTCTGATGCGAGTTTCGTATTTGAGAGTTTTGCAAGTGTGGGAGTGTGTTTCTTTCAAACTGAGTATCTTTACATCGTTTGCGTATCTTTACTATTCCAATTGTGTATCTTTTCATTTCTTGTTTGAGTATCTTTCTGTAAGGCTTTCTGATGCGAGTTTCTATTGTATTTGAGAGTTTTGCAAGTGTGGGAGTGTGTTTCTTTCAAACTGAGTATCTTTACATCGTTTGCGTATCTTTACTATTCCAATTGTGTATCTTTTCATTTCTCGTTTGAGTATCTTTCTGTAAGGCTTCTGATGCGAGTTTCTATTGTATTTGAGAGTTTTGCAAGTGTGGGAGTGTGTTTCTTTCAAACTGAGTATCTTTACATCGTTTGCGTATCTTTACTATTCCAATTGTGTATCTTTACATCGTTTGCGTATCTTTACTATTCCAATTGTGTATTTTTTCATTTCTCGTTTGAGTATCTTTCTGTACGGCTTCTGATGCGAGTTTCTATTGTATTTGAGAGTTTTGCAAGTGTGGGAGTGTGTTTCTTTCAAACTGAGTATCTTTACATCGTTTGCGTATCTTTACTATTCCAATTGTGTATCTTTTCATTTCTCGTTTGAGTATCTTTCTGTAAGGCTTCTGATGCGAGTTTCTATTGTATTTGAGAGTTTTGCAAGTGTGGGAGTGTGTTTCTTTCAAACTGAGTATCTTTACATCGTTTGCGTATCTTTACTATTCCAATTGTGTATCTTTTCATTTCTCGTTTGAGTATCTTTCTGTAAGGCTTCTGATGCGAGTTTCTATTGTATTTGAGAGTTTTGCAAGTGTGGGAGTGTGTTTCTTTCAAACTGAGTATCTTTACATCGTTTGCGTATCTTTACTATTCCAATTGTGTATCTTTACATCGTTTGCGTATCTTTACTATTCCAATTGTGTATTTTTTCATTTCTCGTTTGAGTATCTTTCTGTACGGCTTCTGATGCGAGTTTCTATTGTATTTGAGAGTTTTGCAAGTGTGGGAGTGTGTTTCTTTCAAACTGAGTATCTTTACATCGTTTGCGTATCTTTACTATTCCAATTGTGTATCTTTTCATTTCTCGTTTGAGTATCTTTCTGTAAGGCTTCTGATGCGAGTTTCTATTGTATTTTAGAGTTTTGCAAGTGTGGGAGTGTGTTTCTTTCAATCTGAGTATCTTTACATCGTTTGCGTATCTTTACTATTCCAATTGTGTATCTTTTCATTTCTCGTTTGAGTATCTTTCTGTAAGGCTTTCTGATGCGAGTTTCTATTGAATTTGAGAGTGTTGCAAGTGTGGGAGTGTGTTTCTTTCAAACTGAGTATCTTTACATCGTTTGCGTATCTTTACTATTCCAATTGTGTATCTTTTCATTTCTCGTTTGAGTATCTTTCTGTAAGGCTTCTGATGCGAGTTTCTATTGTATTTGAGAGTTTTGCAAGTGTGGGAGTGTGTTTCTTTCAAACTGAGTATCTTTACATCGTTTGCGTATCTTTACTATTCCAATTGTGTATCTTTTCATTTCTCGTTTGAATATCTTTCTGTAAGGCTTTCTGATGCGAGTTTCTATTGAGTTTGAGAGTTTTGCAAGTGTGGGAGTGTGTTTCTTTCAAACTGAGTATCTTTACATCGTTTGCGTATCTTTACTATTCCAATTGTGTATCTTTACATCGTTTACGTATCTTTAGTATTCCAATTGTGTATCTTTTCATTTCTCGTTTGAGTATCTTTCTGTAAGGCTTTCTGATGCGAGTTTCTATTGAATTTGAGAGTTTTGCAAGTGTGGGAGTGTGTTTCTTTCAAACTGAGTATCTTTACATCGTTTGCGTATCTTTACTATTCCAATTGTGTATCTTTTCATTTCTCGTTTGAGTATCTTTCTGTAAGGCTTCTGATGCGAGTTTCTATTGTATTTGAGAGTTTTGCAAGTGTGGGAGTGTGTTTCTTTCAATCTGAGTATCTTTACATCGTTTGCGTATCTTTACTATTCCAATTGTGTATCTTTTCATTTCTCGTTTGAGTATCTTTCTGTAAGGCTTCTGATGCGATTTTCTATTGTATTTGAGAGTTTTGCAAGTGTGGGAGTGTGTTTCTTTCAAACTGAGTATCTTTACATCGTTTGCGTATCTTTACTATTCCAATTGTGTATCTTTATATCGTTTGCGTATCTTTACTATTCCAATTGTGTATCTTTTCATTTCTCGTTTGAGTATCTTTCTGTAAGGCTTCTGATGCGAGTTTCTATTGTATTTGAGAGTTTTGCAAGTGTGGGAGTGTGTTTCTTTCAAACTGAGTATCTTTACATCGTTTGCGTATCTTTACTATTCCAATTGTGTATCTTTTCATTTCTCGTTTGAGTATCTTTCTGTAAGGCTTCTGATGCGAGTTTCTATTGAATTTAAGAGTTTTGCAAGTGTGGGAGTGTGTTTCCTTCAAACTGAGTATCTTTACATCGTTTGCGTATGTTTACTATTCCAATTGTGTATCTTTACATCGTTTGCGTATCTTTACTATTCCAATTGTGTATCTTTTCATTTCTCGTTTGAGTATCTTTCTGTACGGCTTCTGATGCGAGTTTCTATTGTATTTGAGAGTTTTGCAAGTGTGGGAGTGTGTTTCTTTCAATCTGAGTATCTTTACATCGTTTGCGTATCTTTACTATTCCAATTGTGTATCTTTTCATTTCTCGTTTGAGTATCTTTCTGTAAGGCTTTCTGATGCGAGTTTCTATTGAATTTGAGAGTTTTGCAAGTGTGGGAGTGTGTTTCTTTCAAACTGAGTATCTTTACATCGTTTGCGTATCTTTACTATTCCAATTGTGTATCTTTACATCGTTTGCGTATCTTTACTATTCCAATTGTGTATCTTTTCATTTCTCGTTTGAGTATCTTTCTGTAAGGCTTTCTGATGCGAGTTTCTATTGAATTTGAGAGTTTTGCAAGTGTGGGAGTGTGTTTCCTTCAAACTGAGTATCTTTACATCGTTTGCGTATGTTTACTATTCCAATTGTGTATCTTTACATCGTTTGCGTATCTTTACTATTCCAATTGTGTATCTTTTCATTTCTCGTTTGAGTATCTTTCTGTAAGGCTTCTGATGCGAGTTTCGTATTTGAGAGTTTTGCAAGTGTGGGAGTGTGTTTCTTTCAAACTGAGTATCTTTACATCGTTTGCGTATCTTTACTATTCCAATTGTGTATCTTTTCATTTCTTGTTTGAGTATCTTTCTGTAAGGCTTTCTGATGCGAGTTTCTATTGTATTTGAGAGTTTTGCAAGTGTGGGAGTGTGTTTCTTTCAAACTGAGTATCTTTACATCGTTTGCGTATCTTTACTATTCCAATTGTGTATCTTTTCATTTCTCGTTTGAGTATCTTTCTGTAAGGCTTCTGATGCGAGTTTCTATTGTATTTGAGAGTTTTGCAAGTGTGGGAGTGTGTTTCTTTCAAACTGAGTATCTTTACATCGTTTGCGTATCTTTACTATTCCAATTGTGTATCTTTACATCGTTTGCGTATCTTTACTATTCCAATTGTGTATTTTTTCATTTCTCGTTTGAGTATCTTTCTGTACGGCTTCTGATGCGAGTTTCTATTGTATTTGAGAGTTTTGCAAGTGTGGGAGTGTGTTTCTTTCAAACTGAGTATCTTTACATCGTTTGCGTATCTTTACTATTCCAATTGTGTATCTTTTCATTTCTCGTTTGAGTATCTTTCTGTAAGGCTTCTGATGCGAGTTTCTATTGTATTTGAGAGCTTTGCAAGTGTGGGAGTGTGTTTCTTTCAAACTGAGTATCTTTACATCGTTTGCGTATCTTTACTATTCCAATTGTGTATCTTTTCATTTCTCGTTTGAGTATCTTTCTGTAAGGCTTCTGATGCGAGTTTCTATTGTATTTGAGAGTTTTGCAAGTGTGGGAGTGTGTTTCTTTCAAACTGAGTATCTTTACATCGTTTGCGTATCTTTACTATTCCAATTGTGTATCTTTACATCGTTTGCGTATCTTTACTATTCCAATTGTGTATTTTTTCATTTCTCGTTTGAGTATCTTTCTGTACGGCTTCTGATGCGAGTTTCTATTGTATTTGAGAGTTTTGCAAGTGTGGGAGTGTGTTTCTTTCAAACTGAGTATCTTTACATCGTTTGCGTATCTTTACTATTCCAATTGTGTATCTTTTCATTTCTCGTTTGAGTATCTTTCTGTAAGGCTTCTGATGCGAGTTTCTATTGTATTTTAGAGTTTTGCAAGTGTGGGAGTGTGTTTCTTTCAATCTGAGTATCTTTACATCGTTTGCGTATCTTTACTATTCCAATTGTGTATCTTTTCATTTCTCGTTTGAGTATCTTTCTGTAAGGCTTTCTGATGCGAGTTTCTATTGAATTTGAGAGTTTTGCAAGTGTGGGAGTGTGTTTCTTTCAAACTGAGTATCTTTACATCGTTTGCGTATCTTTACTATTCCAATTGTGTATCTTTTCATTTCTCGTTTGAGTATCTTTCTGTAAGGCTTCTGATGCGAGTTTCTATTGTATTTGAGAGTTTTGCAAGTGTGGGAGTGTGTTTCTTTCAAACTGAGTATCTTTACATCGTTTGCGTATCTTTACTATTGCAATTGTGTATCTTTTCATTTCTCGTTTGAATATCTTTCTGTAAGGCTTTCTGATGCGAGTTTCTATTGAGTTTGAGAGTTTTGCAAGTGTGGGAGTGTGTTTCTTTCAAACTGAGTATCTTTACATCGTTTGCGTATCTTTACTATTCCAATTGTGTATCTTTACATCGTTTACGTATCTTTAGTATTCCAATTGTGTATCTTTTCATTTCTCGTTTGAGTATCTTTCTGTAAGGCTTTCTGATGCGAGTTTCTATTGAATTTGAGAGTTTTGCAAGTGTGGGAGTGTGTTTCTTTCAAACTGAGTATCTTTACATCGTTTGCGTATCTTTACTATTCCAATTGTGTATCTTTTCATTTCTCGTTTGAGTATCTTTCTGTAAGGCTTCTGATGCGAGTTTCTATTGTATTTGAGAGTTTTGCAAGTGTGGGAGTGTGTTTCTTTCAATCTGAGTATCTTTACATCGTTTACGTATCTTTACTATTCCAATTGTGTATCTTTTCATTTCTCGTTTGAGTATCTTTCTGTAAGGCTTCTGATGCGATTTTCTATTGTATTTGAGAGTTTTGCAAGTGTGGGAGTGTGTTTCTTTCAAACTGAGTATCTTTACATCGTTTGCGTATCTTTACTATTCCAATTGTGTATCTTTATATCGTTTGCGTATCTTTACTATTCCAATTGTGTATCTTTTCATTTCTCGTTTGAGTATCTTTCTGTAAGGCTTTCTGATGCGAGTTTCTATTGAATTTGAGAGTTTTGCAAGTGTGGGAGTTTGTTTCCTTCAAACTGAGTATCTTTACATCGTTTGCGTATGTTTACTATTCCAATTGTGTATCTTTACATCGTTTGCGTATCTTTACTATTCCAATTGTGTATCTTTTCATTTCTCGTTTGAGTATCTTTCTGTACGGCTTCTGATGCGAGTTTCTATTGTATTTGAGAGTTTTGCAAGTGTGGGAGTGTGTTTCTTTCAAACTGAGTATCTTTACATCGTTTGCGTATCTTTACTATTCCAATTGTGTATCTTTTCATTTCTCGTTTGAGTATCTTTCTGTAAGGCTTCTGATGCGAGTTTCTATTGTATTTGAGAGTTTTGCAAGTGTGGGAGTGTGTTTCTTTCAAACTGAGTATCTTTACATCGTTTGCGTATCTTTACTATTCCAATTGTGTATCTTTTCATTTCTCGTTTGAGTATCTTTCTGTAAGGCTTCTGATGCGAGTTTCTATTGTATTTGAGAGTTTTGCAAGTGTGGGAGTGTGTTTCTTTCAAACTGAGTATCTTTACATCGTTTGCGTATCTTTACTATTCCAATTGTGTATCTTTTCATTTCTCGTTTGAGTATCTTTCTGTAAGGCTTCTGATGCGATTTTCTATTGTATTTGAGAGTTTTGCAAGTGTGGGAGTGTGTTTCTTTCAAACTGAGTATCTTTACATCGTTTGCGTATCTTTACTATTCCAATTGTGTATCTTTATATCGTTTGCGTATCTTTACTATTCCAATTGTGTATCTTTTCATTTCTCGTTTGAGTATCTTTCTGTAAGGCTTTCTGATGCGAGTTTCTATTGAATTTGAGAGTTTTGCAAGTGTGGGAGTTTGTTTCCTTCAAACTGAGTATCTTTACATCGTTTGCGTATGTTTACTATTCCAATTGTGTTTCTTTACATCGTTTGCGTATCTTTACTATTCCAATTGTGTATCTTTTCATTTCTCGTTTGAGTATCTTTCTGTAAGGCTTCTGATGCGAGTTTCGTATTTGAGAGTTTTGCAAGTGTGGGAGTGTGTTTCTTTCAAACTGAGTATCTTTACATCGTTTGCGTATCTTTACTATTCCAATTGTGTATCTTTTCATTTCTTGTTTGAGTATCTTTCTGTAAGGCTTTCTGATGCGAGTTTCTATTGTATTTGAGAGTTTTGCAAGTGTGGGAGTGTGTTTCTTTCAAACTGAGTATCTTTACATCGTTTGTGTATCTTTACTATTCCAATTGTGTATCTTTTCATTTCTCGTTTAAGTATCTTTCTGTAAGGCTTTCTGATGCGAGTTTCTATTGAATTTGAGAGTTTTGCAAGTGTGGGAGTGTGTTTCCTTCAAACTGAGTATCTTTACATCGTTTGCGTATGTTTACTATTCCAATTGTGTATCTTTACATCGTTTGCGTATCTTTACTATTCCAATTGTGTATCTTTTCATTTCTCGTTTAAGTATCTTTCTGTAAGGCTTTCTGATGCGAGTTTCTATTGAATTTGAGAGTTTTGCAAGTGTGGGAGTGTGTTTCTTTCAATCTGAGTATCTTTACATCGTTTGCGTATCTTTACTATTCCAATTGTGTATCTTTTCATTTCTCGTTTGAGTATCTTTCTGTAAGGCTTTCTGATGCGAGTTTCTATTGAATTTGAGAGTTTTGCAAGTGTGGGAGTGAGTTTCTTTCAAACTGAGTATCTTTACATCATTTGCGTATCTTTACTATTCCAATTGTGTATCTTTACATCGTTTGCGTATCTTTACTATTCCAATTGTGTATCTTTTCATTTCTCGTTTGAGTATCTTTCTGTAAGGCTTTCTGATGCGAGATTCTATTGAATTTGAGAGTTTTGCAAGTGTGGGAGTGTGTTTCCTTCAAACTGAGTATCTTTACATCGTTTGCGTATGTTTACTATTCCAATTGTGTATCTTTACATCGTTTGCGTATCTTTACTATTCCAATTGTGTATCTTTTCATTTCTCGTTTGAGTATCTTTCTGTAAGGCTTCTGATGCGAGTTTCGTATTTGAGAGTTTTGCAAGTGTGGGAGTGTGTTTCTTTCAAACTAAGTATCTTTACATCGTTTGCGTATCTTTACTATTCCAATTGTGTATCTTTTCATTTCTTGTTTGAGTATCTTTCTGTAAGGCTTTCTGATGCGAGTTTCTATTGTATTTGAGAGTTTTGCAAGTGTGGGAGTGTGTTTCTTTCAAACTGAGTATCTTTACATCGTTTGCGTATCTTTACTATTCCAATTGTGTATCTTTTCATTTCTCGTTTGAGTATCTTTCTGTAAGGCTTCTGATGCGAGTTTCTATTGTATTTGAGAGTTTTGCAAGTGTGGGAGTGTGTTTCTTTCAAACTGAGTATCTTTACATCGTTTGCGTATCTTTACTATTCCAATTGTGTATCTTTACATCGTTTGCGTATCTTTACTATTCCAATTGTGTATTTTTTCATTTCTCGTTTGAGTATCTTTCTGTACGGCTTCTGATGCGAGTTTCTATTGTATTTGAGAGTTTTGCAAGTGTGGGAGTGTGTTTCTTTCAAACTGAGTATCTTTACATCGTTTGCGTATCTTTACTATTCCAATTGTGTATCTTTTCATTTCTCGTTTGAGTATCTTTCTGTAAGGCTTCTGATGCGAGTTTCTATTGTATTTGAGAGTTTTGCAAGTGTGGGAGTGTGTTTCTTTCAATCTGAGTATCTTTACATCGTTTGCGTATCTTTACTATTCCAATTGTGTATCTTTTCATTTCTCGTTTGAGTATCTTTCTGTAAGGCTTTCTGATGCGAGTTTCTATTGAATTTGAGAGTTTTGCAAGTGTGGGAGTGTGTTTCTTTCAAACTGAGTATCTTTACATCGTTTGCGTATCTTTACTATTCCAATTGTGTATCTTTTCATTTCTCGTTTGAGTATCTTTCTGTAAGGCTTCTGATGCGAGTTTCTATTGTATTTGAGAGTTTTGCAAGTGTGGGAGTGTGTTTCTTTCAAACTGAGTATTTTTACATCATTTGCGTATCTTTACTATTCCAATTGTGTATCTTTATATCGTTTGCGTATCTTTACTATTCCAATTGTGTATCTTTTCATTTCTCGTTTGAGTATCTTTCTGTAAGGCTTTCTGATGCGAGTTTCTATTGAATTTGAGAGTTTTGCAAGTGTGGGAGTTTGTTTCCTTCAAACTGAGTATCTTTACATCGTTTGCGTATGTTTACTATTCCAATTGTGTATCTTTACATCGTTTGCGTATCTTTACTATTGCAATTGTGTATCTTTTCATTTCTCGTTTGAGTATCTTTCTGTAAGGCTTCTGATGCGAGTTTCTATTGTATTTGAGAGTTTTGCAAGTGTGGGAGTGTGTTTCTTTCAAACTGAGTATCTTTACATCGTTTGCGTATCTTTACTATTCCAATTGTGTATCTTTTCATTTCTTGTTTGAGTATCTTTCTGTAAGGCTTTCTGATGCGAGTTTCTATTGTATTTGAGAGTTTTGCAAGTGTGGGAGTGTGTTTCTTTCAAACTGAGTATCTTTACATCGTTTGCGTATCTTTACTATTCCAATTGTGTATCTTTTCATTTCTCGTTTGAGTATCTTTCTGTAAGGCTTCTGATGCGAGTTTCTATTGTATTTGAGAGTTTTGCAAGTGTGGGAGTGTGTTTCTTTCAAACTGAGTATCTTTACGTCGTTTGCGTATCTTTACTATTCCAATTGTGTATCTTTACATCGTTTGCGTATCTTTACTATTGCAATTGTGTATCTTTACATCGTAAATTGTGTATCTTTTCATTTCTCGTTTGAGTATCTTTCTGTAAGGCTTCTGATGCGAGTTTCTATTGTATTTGAGAGTTTTGCAAGTGTGGGAGTGTGTTTCTTTCAAACTGAGTATCTTTACATCGTTTGCGTATCTTTACTATTCCAATTGTGTATCTTTTCATTTCTCGTTTGAGTATCTTTCTGTAAGGCTTCTGATGCGAGTTTCTATTGTATTTGAGAGTTTTGCAAGTGTGGGAGTGTGTTTCTTTCAAACTGAGTATCTTTACATCGTTTGCGTATCTTTACTATTCCAATTGTGTATCTTTTCATTTCTCGTTTGAGTATCTTTCTGTAAGGCTTCTGATGCGAGTTTCTATTGTATTTGAGAGTTTTGCAAGTGTGGGAGTGTGTTTCCTTCAAACTGAGTATCTTTACATCGTTTGCGTATGTTTACTATTCCAATTGTGTATCTTTACATCGTTTGCGTATCTTTACTATTCCAATTGTGTATCTTTTCATTTCTCGTTTAAGTATCTTTCTGTAAGGCTTTCTGATGCGAGTTTCTATTGAATTTGAGAGTTTTGCAAGTGTGGGAGTGTGTTTCTTTCAATCTGAGTATCTTTACATCGTTTGCGTATCTTTACTATTCCAATTGTGTATCTTTTCATTTCTCGTTTGAGTATCTTTCTGTAAGGCTTTCTGATGCGAGTTTCTATTGTATTTGAGAGTTTTGCAAGTGTGGGAGTGTGTTTCTTTCAAACTGAGTATCTTTACATCGTTTGCGTATCTTTACTATTCCAATTGTGTATCTTTTCATTTCTCGTTTGAGTATCTTTCTGTAAGGCTTCTGATGCGAGTTTCTATTGTATTTGAGAGTTTTGCAAGTGTGGGAGTGTGTTTCTTTCAAACTGAGTATCTTTACATCGTTTGCGTATCTTTACTATTCCAATTGTGTATCTTTACATCGTTTGCGTATCTTTACTATTCCAATTGTGTATCTTTTCATTTCTCGTTTGAGTATCTTTCTGTAAGGCTTCTGATGCGAGTTTCTATTGTATTTGAGAGTTTTGCAAGTGTGGGAGTGTGTTTCTTTCAAACTGAGTATCTTTACATCGTTTGCGTATCTTTACTATTCCAATTGTGTATCTTTTCATTTCTCGTTTGAGTATCTTTCTGTAAGGCTTCTGATGCGAGTTTCTATTGTATTTGAGAGTTTTGCAAGTGTGGGAGTGTGTTTCCTTCAAACTGAGTATCTTTACATCGTTTGCGTATGTTTACTATTCCAATTGTGTATCTTTACATCGTTTGCGTATCTTTACTATTCCAATTGTGTATCTTTTCATTTCTCGTTTAAGTATCTTTCTGTAAGGCTTTCTGATGCGAGTTTCTATTGAATTTGAGAGTTTTGCAAGTGTGGGAGTGTGTTTCTTTCAATCTGAGTATCTTTACATCGTTTGCGTATCTTTACTATTCCAATTGTGTATCTTTTCATTTCTCGTTTGAGTATCTTTCTGTAAGGCTTTCTGATGCGAGTTTCTATTGTATTTGAGAGTTTTGCAAGTGTGGGAGTGTGTTTCTTTCAAACTGAGTATCTTTACATCGTTTGCGTATCTTTACTATTCCAATTGTGTATCTTTTCATTTCTCGTTTGAGTATCTTTCTGTAAGGCTTCTGATGCGAGTTTCTATTGTATTTGAGAGTTTTGCAAGTGTGGGAGTGTGTTTCTTTCAAACTGAGTATCTTTACATCGTTTGCGTATCTTTACTATTCCAATTGTGTATCTTTTCATTTCTTGTTTGAGTATCTTTCTGTAAGGCTTTCTGATGCGAGTTTCTATTGTATTTGAGAGTTTTGCAAGTGTGGGAGTGTGTTTCTTTCAAACTGAGTATCTTTACATCGTTTGCGTATCTTTACTATTCCAATTGTGTATCTTTTCATTTCTCGTTTGAGTATCTTTCTGTAAGGCTTCTGATGCGAGTTTCTATTGTATTTGAGAGTTTTGCAAGTGTGGGAGTGTGTTTCTTTCAAACTGAGTATCTTTACGTCGTTTGCGTATCTTTACTATTCCAATTGTGTATCTTTACATCGTTTGCGTATCTTTACTATTGCAATTGTGTATCTTTACATCGTAAATTGTGTATCTTTTCATTTCTCGTTTGAGTATCTTTCTGTAAGGCTTCTGATGCGAGTTTCTATTGTATTTGAGAGTTTTGCAAGTGTGGGAGTGTGTTTCTTTCAAACTGAGTATCTTTACATCGTTTGCGTATCTTTACTATTCCAATTGTGTATCTTTTCATTTCTCGTTTGAGTATCTTTCTGTAAGGCTTCTGATGCGAGTTTCTATTGTATTTGAGAGTTTTGCAAGTGTGGGAGTGTGTTTCTTTCAAACTGAGTATCTTTACATCGTTTGCGTATCTTTACTATTCCAATTGTGTATCTTTTCATTTCTCGTTTGAGTATCTTTCTGTAAGGCTTCTGATGCGAGTTTCTATTGTATTTGAGAGTTTTGCAAGTGTGGGAGTGTGTTTCCTTCAAACTGAGTATCTTTACATCGTTTGCGTATGTTTACTATTCCAATTGTGTATCTTTACATCGTTTGCGTATCTTTACTATTCCAATTGTGTATCTTTTCATTTCTCGTTTAAGTATCTTTCTGTAAGGCTTTCTGATGCGAGTTTCTATTGAATTTGAGAGTTTTGCAAGTGTGGGAGTGTGTTTCTTTCAATCTGAGTATCTTTACATCGTTTGCGTATCTTTACTATTCCAATTGTGTATCTTTTCATTTCTCGTTTGAGTATCTTTCTGTAAGGCTTTCTGATGCGAGTTTCTATTGTATTTGAGAGTTTTGCAAGTGTGGGAGTGTGTTTCTTTCAAACTGAGTATCTTTACATCGTTTGCGTATCTTTACTATTCCAATTGTGTATCTTTTCATTTCTCGTTTGAGTATCTTTCTGTAAGGCTTCTGATGCGAGTTTCTATTGTATTTGAGAATTTTGCAAGTGTGGGAGTGTGTTTCTTTCAAACTGAGTATCTTTACATCGTTTGCGTATCTTTACTATTCCAATTGTGTATCTTTACATCGTTTGCGTATCTTTACTATTCCAATTGTTTATTTTTTCATTTCTCGTTTGTGTATCTTTCTGTACGGCTTCTGATGCGAGTTTCTATTGTATTTGAGAGTTTTGCAAGTGTGGGAGTGTGTTTCTTTCAAACTGAGTATCTTTACATCGTTTGCGTATCTTTACTATTCCAATTGTGTATCTTTTCATTTCTCGTTTGAGTATCTTTCTGTAAGGCTTCTGATGCGAGTTTCTATTGTATTTGAGAGTTTTGCAAGTGTGGGAGTGTGTTTCTTTCAAACTGAGTATCTTTACATCGTTTGCGTATCTTTACTATTCCAATTGTGTATCTTTTCATTTCTCGTTTGAGTATCTTTCTGTAAGGCTTCTGATGCGAGTTTCTATTGTATTTGAGAGTTTTGCAAGTGTGGGAGTGTGTTTCTTTCAAACTGAGTATCTTTACATCGTTTGCGTATCTTTACTATTCCAATTGTGTATCTTTACATCGTTTGCGTATCTTTACTATTCCAATTGTG
This sequence comes from Argentina anserina, assembly GCF_933775445.1. NCBI lineage: Eukaryota > Viridiplantae > Streptophyta > Magnoliopsida > Rosales > Rosaceae > Argentina > Argentina anserina. The sequence goes on from NW_026089464.1 coordinate 89,336, forward strand.
TATTTTTTCATTTCTCGTTTGAGTATCTTTCTGTACGGCTTCTGATGCGAGTTTCTATTGTATTTGAGAGTTTTGCAAGTGTGGGAGTGTGTTTCTTTCAAACTGAGTATCTTTACATCGTTTGCGTATCTTTACTATTCCAATTGTGTATCTTTTCATTTCTCGTTTGAGTATCTTTCTGTAAGGCTTCTGATGCGAGTTTCTATTGAATTTGAGAGTTTTGCAAGTGTGGGAGTGTGTTTCTTTCAAACTGAGTATCTTTACATCGTTTGCGTATCTTTACTATTCCAATTGTGTATCTTTTCATTTCTTGTTTGAGTATCTTTCTGTAAGGCTTTCTGATGCGAGTTTCTATTGTATTTGAGAGTTTTGCAAGTGTGGGAGTGTGTTTCTTTCAAACTGAGTATCTTTACATCGTTTGCGTATCTTTACTATTCCAATTGTGTATCTTTTCATTTCTCGTTTGAGTATCTTTCTGTAAGGCTTCTGATGCGAGTTTCTATTGTATTTGAGAGTTTTGCAAGTGTGGGAGTGTGTTTCTTTCAAACTGAGTATCTTTACGTCGTTTGCGTATCTTTACTATTCCAATTGTGTATCTTTACATCGTTTGCGTATCTTTACTATTGCAATTGTGTATCTTTACATCGTAAATTGTGTATCTTTTCATTTCTCGTTTGAGTATCTTTCTGTAAGGCTTCTGATGCGAGTTTCTATTGTATTTGAGAGTTTTGCAAGTGTGGGAGTGTGTTTCTTTCAAACTGAGTATCTTTACATCGTTTGCGTATCTTTACTATTCCAATTGTGTATCTTTTCATTTCTCGTTTGAGTATCTTTCTGTAAGGCTTCTGATGCGAGTTTCTATTGTATTTGAGAGTTTTGCAAGTGTGGGAGTGTGTTTCTTTCAAACTGAGTATCTTTACATCGTTTGCGTATCTTTACTATTCCAATTGTGTATCTTTTCATTTCTCGTTTGAGTATCTTTCTGTAAGGCTTCTGATGCGAGTTTCTATTGTATTTGAGAGTTTTGCAAGTGTGGGAGTGTGTTTCCTTCAAACTGAGTATCTTTACATCGTTTGCGTATGTTTACTATTCCAATTGTGTATCTTTACATCGTTTGCGTATCTTTACTATTCCAATTGTGTATCTTTTCATTTCTCGTTTGAGTATCTTTCTGTAAGGCTTTCTGATGCGAGTTTCTATTGAATTTGAGAGTTTTGCAAGTGTGGGAGTGTGTTTCTTTCAATCTGAGTATCTTTACATCGTTTGCGTATCTTTACTATTCCAATTGTGTATCTTTTCATTTCTCGTTTGAGTATCTTTCTGTAAGGCTTTCTGATGCGAGTTTCTATTGTATTTGAGAGTTTTGCAAGTGTGGGAGTGTGTTTCTTTCAAACTGAGTATCTTTACATCGTTTGCGTATCTTTACTATTCCAATTGTGTATCTTTTCATTTCTCGTTTGAGTATCTTTCTGTAAGGCTTCTGATGCGAGTTTCTATTGTATTTGAGAGTTTTGCAAGTGTGGGAGTGTGTTTCTTTCAAACTGAGTATCTTTACATCGTTTGCGTATCTTTACTATTCCAATTGTGTATCTTTACATCGTTTGCGTATCTTTACTATTCCAATTGTGTATTTTTTCATTTCTCGTTTGAGTATCTTTCTGTACGGCTTCTGATGCGAGTTTCTATTGTATTTGAGAGTTTTGCAAGTGTGGGAGTGTGTTTCTTTCAAACTGAGTATCTTTACATCGTTTGCGTATCTTTACTATTCCAATTGTGTATCTTTTCATTTCTCGTTTGAGTATCTTTCTGTAAGGCTTCTGATGCGAGTTTCTATTGTATTTGAGAGTTTTGCAAGTGTGGGAGTGTGTTTCTTTCAATCTGAGTATCTTTACATCGTTTGCGTATCTTTACTATTCCAATTGTGTATCTTTTCATTTCTCGTTTGAGTATCTTTCTGTAAGGCTTTCTGATGCGAGTTTCTATTGAATTTGAGAGTTTTGCAAGTGTGGGAGTGTGTTTCTTTCAAACTGAGTATCTTTACATCGTTTGCGTATCTTTACTATTCCAATTGTGTATCTTTTCATTTCTCGTTTGAGTATCTTTCTGTAAGGCTTCTGATGCGAGTTTCTATTGTATTTGAGAGTTTTGCAAGTGTGGGAGTGTGTTTCTTTCAAACTGAGTATTTTTACATCATTTGCGTATCTTTACTATTCCAATTGTGTATCTTTATATCGTTTGCGTATCTTTACTATTCCAATTGTGTATCTTTTCATTTCTCGTTTGAGTATCTTTCTGTAAGGCTTTCTGATGCGAGTTTCTATTGAATTTGAGAGTTTTGCAAGTGTGGGAGTTTGTTTCCTTCAAACTGAGTATCTTTACATCGTTTGCGTATGTTTACTATTCCAATTGTGTATCTTTACATCGTTTGCGTATCTTTACTATTCCAATTGTGTATCTTTTCATTTCTCGTTTGAGTATCTTTCTGTAAGGCTTCTGATGCGAGTTTCTATTGTATTTGAGAGTTTTGCAAGTGTGGGAGTGTGTTTCTTTCAAACTGAGTATCTTTACATCGTTTGCGTATCTTTACTATTCCAATTGTGTATCTTTTCATTTCTTGTTTGAGTATCTTTCTGTAAGGCTTTCTGATGCGAGTTTCTATTGTATTTGAGAGTTTTGCAAGTGTGGGAGTGTGTTTCTTTCAAACTGAGTATCTTTACATCGTTTGCGTATCTTTACTATTCCAATTGTGTATCTTTTCATTTCTCGTTTGAGTATCTTTCTGTAAGGCTTCTGATGCGAGTTTCTATTGTATTTGAGAGTTTTGCAAGTGTGGGAGTGTGTTTCTTTCAAACTGAGTATCTTTACGTCGTTTGCGTATCTTTACTATTCCAATTGTGTATCTTTACATCGTTTGCGTATCTTTACTATTGCAATTGTGTATCTTTACATCGTAAATTGTGTATCTTTTCATTTCTCGTTTGAGTATCTTTCTGTAAGGCTTCTGATGCGAGTTTCTATTGTATTTGAGAGTTTTGCAAGTGTGGGAGTGTGTTTCTTTCAAACTGAGTATCTTTACATCGTTTGCGTATCTTTACTATTCCAATTGTGTATCTTTTCATTTCTCGTTTGAGTATCTTTCTGTAAGGCTTCTGATGCGAGTTTCTATTGTATTTGAGAGTTTTGCAAGTGTGGGAGTGTGTTTCTTTCAAACTGAGTATCTTTACATCGTTTGCGTATCTTTACTATTCCAATTGTGTATCTTTTCATTTCTCGTTTGAGTATCTTTCTGTAAGGCTTCTGATGCGAGTTTCTATTGTATTTGAGAGTTTTGCAAGTGTGGGAGTGTGTTTCTTTCAATCTGAGTATCTTTACATCGTTTGCGTATCTTTACTATTCCAATTGTGTATCTTTTCATTTCTCGTTTGAGTATCTTTCTGTAAGGCTTCTGATGCGATTTTCTATTGTATTTGAGAGTTTTGCAAGTGTGGGAGTGTGTTTCTTTCAAACTGAGTATCTTTACATCGTTTGCGTATCTTTACTATTCCAATTGTGTATCTTTATATCGTTTGCGTATCTTTACTATTCCAATTGTGTATCTTTTCATTTCTCGTTTGAGTATCTTTCTGTAAGGCTTTCTGATGCGAGTTTCTATTGAATTTGAGAGTTTTGCAAGTGTGGGAGTTTGTTTCCTTCAAACTGAGTATCTTTACATCGTTTGCGTATGTTTACTATTCCAATTGTGTATCTTTACATCGTTTGCGTAACTTTACTATTCCAATTGTGTATCTTTTCATTTCTCGTTTGAGTATCTTTCTGTAAGGCTTCTGATGCGAGTTTCTATTGTATTTGAGAGTTTTGCAAGTGTGGGAGTGTGTTTCTTTCAATCTGAGTATCTTTACATCGTTTGCGTATCTTTACTATTCCAATTGTGTATCTTTACATCGTTTGCGTATCTTTACTATTCCAATTGTGTATCTTTACATCGTAAATTGTGTATCTTTTCATTTCTCGTTTGAGTATCTTTCTGTAAGGCTTCTGATGCGAGTTTCTATTGTATTTGAGAGTTTTGCAAGTGTGGGAGTGTGTTTCTTTCAAACTGAGTATCTTTACATCGTTTGCGTATCTTTACTATTCCAATTGTGTATCTTTTCATTTCTCGTTTGAGTATCTTTCTGTAAGGCTTCTGATGCGAGTTTCTATTGTATTTGAGAGTTTTGCAAGTGTGGGAGTGTGTTTCTTTCAAACTGAGTATCTTTACATCGTTTGCGTATCTTTACTATTCCAATTGTGTATCTTTTCATTTCTCGTTTGAGTATCTTTCTGTAAGGCTTCTGATGCGAGTTTCTATTGTATTTGAGAGTTTTGCAAGTGTGGGAGTGTGTTTCTTTCAATCTGAGTATCTTTACATCGTTTGCGTATCTTTACTATTCCAATTGTGTATCTTTTCATTTCTCGTTTGAGTATCTTTCTGTAAGGCTTCTGATGCGATTTTCTATTGTATTTGAGAGTTTTGCAAGTGTGGGAGTGTGTTTCTTTCAAACTGAGTATCTTTACATCGTTTGCGTATCTTTACTATTCCAATTGTGTATCTTTATATCGTTTGCGTATCTTTACTATTCCAATTGTGTATCTTTTCATTTCTCGTTTGAGTATCTTTCTGTAAGGCTTTCTGATGCGAGTTTCTATTGAATTTGAGAGTTTTGCAAGTGTGGGAGTTTGTTTCCTTCAAACTGAGTATCTTTACATCGTTTGCGTATGTTTACTATTCCAATTGTGTATCTTTACATCGTTTGCGTAACTTTACTATTCCAATTGTGTATCTTTTCATTTCTCGTTTGAGTATCTTTCTGTAAGGCTTCTGATGCGAGTTTCGTATTTGAGAGTTTTGCAAGTGTGGGAGTGTGTTTCTTTCAAACTGAGTATCTTTACATCGTTTGCGTATCTTTACTATTCCAATTGTGTATCTTTTCATTTCTCGTTTGAGTATCTTTCTGTAAGGCTTCTGATGCGAGTTTCTATTGTATTTGAGAGTTTTGCAAGTGTGGGAGTGTGTTTCTTTCAATCTGAGTATCTTTACATCGTTTGCGTATCTTTACCATTCCAATTGTGTATCTTTACATCGTTTACGTATCTTTAGTATTCCAATTGTGTATCTTTTCATTTCTCGTTTGAGTATCTTTCTGTAAGGCTTTCTGATGCGAGTTTCTATTGAATTTGAGAGTTTTGCAAGTGTGGGAGTGTGTTTCCTTCAAACTGAGTATCTTTACATCGTTTGCGTATGTTTACTATTCCAATTGTGTATCTATACATCGTTTGCGTATCTTTACTATTCCAATTGTGTATCTTTTCATTTCTCGTTTGAGTATCTTTCTGTAAGGCTTTCTGATGCGAGTTTCTATTGAATTTGAGAGTTTTGCAAGTGTGGGAGTGTGTTTCTTTCAAACTGAGTATCTTTACATCGTTTGCGTATCTTTACTATTCCAATTGTGTATCTTTACATCGTTTGCGTATCTTTACTATTGCAATTGTGTATCTTTACATCGTAAATTGTGTATCTTTTCATTTCTCGTTTGAGTATCTTTCTGTAAGGCTTCTGATGCGAGTTTCTATTGTATTTGAGAGTTTTGCAAGTGTGGGAGTGTGTTTCTTTCAAACTGAGTATCTTTACATCGTTTGCGTATCTTTACTATTCCAATTGTGTATCTTTTCATTTCTCGTTTGAGTATCTTTCTGTAAGGCTTCTGATGCGAGTTTCTATTGTATTTGAGAGTTTTGCAAGTGTGGGAGTGTGTTTCTTTCAAACTGAGTATCTTTACATCGTTTGCGTATCTTTACTATTCCAATTGTGTATCTTTTCATTTCTCGTTTGAGTATCTTTCTGTAAGGCTTCTGATGCGAGTTTCTATTGTATTTGAGAGTTTTGCAAGTGTGGGAGTGTGTTTCTTTCAATCTGAGTATCTTTACATCGTTTGCGTATCTTTACTATTCCAATTGTGTATCTTTTCATTTCTCGTTTGAGTATCTTTCTGTAAGGCTTCTGATGCGATTTTCTATTGTATTTGAGAGTTTTGCAAGTGTGGGAGTGTGTTTCTTTCAAACTGAGTATCTTTACATCGTTTGCGTATCTTTACTATTCCAATTGTGTATCTTTATATCGTTTGCGTATCTTTACTATTCCAATTGTGTATCTTTTCATTTCTCGTTTGAGTATCTTTCTGTAAGGCTTTCTGATGCGAGTTTCTATTGAATTTGAGAGTTTTGCAAGTGTGGGAGTTTGTTTCCTTCAAACTGAGTATCTTTACATCGTTTGCGTATGTTTACTATTCCAATTGTGTATCTTTACATCGTTTGCGTAACTTTACTATTCCAATTGTGTATCTTTTCATTTCTCGTTTGAGTATCTTTCTGTAAGGCTTCTGATGCGAGTTTCGTATTTGAGAGTTTTGCAAGTGTGGGAGTGTGTTTCTTTCAAACTGAGTATCTTTACATCGTTTGCGTATCTTTACTATTCCAATTGTGTATCTTTTCATTTCTTGTTTGAGTATCTCTCTGTAAGGCTTTCTGATGCGAGTTTCTATTGTATTTGAGAGTTTTGCAAGTGTGGGAGTGTGTTTCTTTCAAACTGAGTATCTTTACATCGTTTGCGTATCTTTACTATTCCAATTGTGTATCTTTTCATTTCTCGTTTAAGTATCTTTCTGTAAGGCTTTCTGATGCGAGTTTCTATTGAATTTGAGAGTTTTGCAAGTGTGGGAGTGTGTTTCCTTCAAACTGAGTATCTTTACATCGTTTGCGTATGTTTACTATTCCAATTGTGTATCTTTACATCGTTTGCGTATCTTTACTATTCCAATTGTGTATCTTTTCATTTCTCGTTTAAGTATCTTTCTGTAAGGCTTTCTGATGCGAGTTTCTATTGAATTTGAGAGTTTTGCAAGTGTGGGAGTGTGTTTCCTTCAAACTGAGTATCTTTACATCGTTTGCGTATGTTTACTATTCCAATTGTGTATCTTTACATCGTTTGCGTATCTTTACTATTCCAATTGTGTATCTTTTCATTTCTTGTTTGAGTATCTTTCTGTAAGGCTTCTGATGCGAGTTTCTATTGTATTTGAGAGTTTTGCAAGTGTGGGAGTGTGTTTCTTTCAAACTGAGTATCTTTACATCGTTTGCGTATCTTTACTATTCCAATTGTGTATCTTTTCATTTCTCGTTTGAGTATCTTTCTGTAAGGCTTCTGATGCGAGTTTCTATTGTATTTGAGAGTTTTGCAAGTGTGGGAGTGTGTTTCTTTCAATCTGAGTATCTTTACATCGTTTGCGTATCTTTACCATTCCAATTGTGTATCTTTACATCGTTTACGTATCTTTAGTATTCCAATTGTGTATCTTTTCATTTCTCGTTTGAGTATCTTTCTGTAAGGCTTTCTGATGCGAGTTTCTATTGAATTTGAGAGTTTTGCAAGTGTGGGAGTGTGTTTCCTTCAAACTGAGTATCTTTACATCGTTTGCGTATGTTTACTATTCCAATTGTGTATCTTTACATCGTTTGCGTATCTTTACTATTCCAATTGTGTATCTTTTCATTTCTCGTTTGAGTATCTTTCTGTAAGGCTTTCTGATGCGAGTTTCTATTGAATTTGAGAGTTTTGCAAGTGTGGGAGTGTGTTTCTTTCAAACTGAGTATCTTTACATCGTTTGCGTATCTTTACTATTCCAATTGTGTATCTTTACATCGTTTGCGTATCTTTACTATTCCAATTGTGTATCTTTACATCGTAAATTGTGTATCTTTTCATTTCTCGTTTGAGTATCTTTCTGTAAGGCTTCTGATGCGAGTTTCTATTGTATTTGAGAGTTTGGCAAGTGTGGGAGTGTGTTTCTTTCAATCTGAGTATCTTTACATCGTTTGCGTATCTTTACTATTCCAATTGTGTATCTTTTCATTTCTCGTTTGAGTATCTTTCTGTAAGGCTTCTGATGCGATTTTCTATTGTATTTGAGAGTTTTGCAAGTGTGGGAGTGTGTTTCTTTCAAACTGAGTATCTTTACATCGTTTGCGTATCTTTACTATTCCAATTGTGTATCTTTATATCGTTTGCGTATCTTTACTATTCCAATTGTGTATCTTTTCATTTCTCGTTTGAGTATCTTTCTGTAAGGCTTTCTGATGCGAGTTTCTATTGAATTTGAGAGTTTTGCAAGTGTGGGAGTTTGTTTCCTTCAAACTGAGTATCTTTACATCGTTTGCGTATGTTTACTATTCCAATTGTGTATCTTTACATCGTTTGCGTATCTTTACTATTCCAATTGTGTATCTTTTCATTTCTCGTTTGAGTATCTTTCTGTAAGGCTTCTGATGCGAGTTTCGTATTTGAGAGTTTTGCAAGTGTGGGAGTGTGTTTCTTTCAAACTGAGTATCTTTACATCGTTTGCGTATCTTTACTATTCCAATTGTGTATCTTTTCATTTCTTGTTTGAGTATCTTTCTGTAAGGCTTTCTGATGCGAGTTTCTATTGTATTTGAGAGTTTTGCAAGTGTGGGAGTGTGTTTCTTTCAAACTGAGTATCTTTACATCGTTTGCGTATCTTTACTATTCCAATTGTGTATCTTTTCATTTCTCGTTTGAGTATCTTTCTGTAAGGCTTCTGATGCGAGTTTCTATTGTATTTGAGAGTTTTGCAAGTGTGGGAGTGTGTTTCTTTCAAACTGAGTATCTTTACATCGTTTGCGTATCTTTACTATTCCAATTGTGTATCTTTTCATTTCTCGTTTGAGTATCTTTCTGTAAGCCTTCTGATGCGAGTTTCTATTGTATTTGAGAGTATTGCAAGTGTGGGAGTGTGTTTCTTTCAAACTGAGTATCTTTACATCGTTTGCGTATCTTTACTATTCCAATTGTGTATCGTTTCATTTCTTGTTTGAGTATCTTTCTGTAAGGCTTTCTGATGCGAGTTTCTATTGTATTTGAGAGTTTTGCAAGTGTGGGAGTGTGTTTCTTTCAAACTGAGTATCTTTACATCGTTTGCGTATCTTTACTATTCCAATTGTGTATCTTTTCATTTCTCGTTTGAGTATCTTTCTGTAAGGCTTCTGATGCGAGTTTCTATTGTATTTGAGAGTTTTGCAAGTGTGGGAGTGTGTTTCTTTCAAACTGAGTATCTTTACATCGTTTGCGTATCTTTACTATTCCAATTTTGTATCTTTACATCGTTTACGTATCTTTAGTATTCCAATTGTGTATGTTTTCATTTCTCGTTTGAGTATCTTTCTGTAAGGCTTTCTGATGCGAGTTTCTATTGAATTTGAGAGTTTTGCAAGTGTGGGAGTGTGTTTCCTTCAAACTGAGTATCTTTACATCGTTTGCGTATGTTTACTATTCCAATTGTGTATCTTTACATCGTTTGCGTATCTTTACTATTCCAATTGTGTATCTTTTCATTTCTCATTTGAGTATCTTTCTGTAAGGCTTCTGATGCGAGTTTCTATTGTATTTGAGAGTTTTGCAAGTGTGGGAGTGTGTTTCTTTCAATCTGAGTATCTTTACATCGTTTGCGTATGTTTACTATTCCAATTGTGTATCTTTACATCGTTTGCGTATCTTTACTATTCCAATTGTGTATCTTTTCATTTCTCGTTTGAGTATCTTTCTGTAAGGCTTCTGATGCGAGTTTCGTATTTGAGAGTTTTGCAAGTGTGGGAGTGTGTTTCTTTCAAACTAAGTATCTTTACATCGTTTGCGTATCTTTACTATTCCAATTGTGTATCTTTTCATTTCTCGTTTGAGTATCTTTCTGTAAGGCTTCTGATGCGAGTTTCTATTGTATTTGAGAGTTTTGCAAGTGTGGGAGTGTGTTTCTTTCAATCTGAGTATCTTTACATCGTTTGCGTATCTTTACCATTCCAATTGTGTATCTTTACATCGTTTACGTATCTTTAGTATTCCAATTGTGTATCTTTTCATTTCTCGTTTGAGTATCTTTCTGTAAGGCTTTCTGATGCGAGTTTCTATTGAATTTGAGAGTTTTGCAAGTGTGGGAGTGTGTTTCCTTCAAACTGAGTATCTTTACATCGTTTGCGTATGTTTACTATTCCAATTGTGTATCTTTACATCGTTTGCGTATCTTTACTATTCCAATTGTGTATCTTTTCATTTCTCGTTTGAGTATCTTTCTGTAAGGCTTTCTGATGCGAGTGTCTATTGAATTTGAGAGTTTTGCAAGTGTGGGAGTGTGTTTCTTTCAAACTGAGTATCTTTACATCATTTGCTTATCTTTACTATTCCAATTGTGTATCTTTACATCGTTTGCGTATCTTTACCATTCCAATTGTGTATCTTTACATCGTAAATTGTGTATCTTTTCATTTCTCGTTTGAGTATCTTTCTGTAAGGCTTCTGATGCGAGTTTCTATTGTATTTGAGAGTTTTGCAAGTGTGGGAGTGTGTTTCTTTCAATCTGAGTATCTTTACATCGTTTGCGTATCTTTACTATTCCAATTGTATATCTTTTCATTTCTCGTTTGAGTATCTTTCTGTAAGGCTTTCTGATGCGAGTTTCTATTGAATTTGAGAGTTTTGCAAGTGTGGGAGTGTGTTTCTTTCAAACTGAGTATCTTTACATCGTTTGCGTATCTTTACTATTCCAATTGTGTATCTTTTCATTTCTCGTTTGAGTATCTTTCTGTAAGCCTTCTGATGCGAGTTTCTATTGTATTTGAGAGTTTTGCAAGTGTGGGAGTGTGTTTCTTTCAAACTGAGTATCTTTACATCGTTTGCGTATCTTTACTATTCCAATTGTGTATCTTTTCATTTCTTGTTTGAGTATCTTTCTGTAAGGCTTTCTGATGCGAGTTTCTATTGTATTTGAGAGTTTTGCAAGTGTGGGAGTGTGTTTCTTTCAAACTGAGTATCTTTACATCGTTTGCGTATCTTTACTATTCCAATTTTGTATCTTTACATCGTTTACGTATCTTTAGTATTCCAATTGTGTATCTTTTCATTTCTCGTTTGAGTATCTTTCTGTAAGGCTTTCTGATGCGAGTTTCTATTGAATTTGAGAGTTTTGCAAGTGTGGGAGTGTGTTTCCTTCAAACTGAGTATCTTTACATCGTTTGCGTATGTTTACTATTCCAATTGTGTATCTTTACATCGTTTGCGTATCTTTACTATTCCAATTGTGTATCTTTTCATTTCTCATTTGAGTATCTTTCTGTAAGGCTTCTGATGCGAGTTTCTATTGTATTTGAGAGTTTTGCAAGTGTGGGAGTGTGTTTCTTTCAAACTGAGTATCTTTACATCGTTTGCGTATCTTTACTATTCCAATTGTGTATCTTTTCATTTCTCGTTTGAGTATCTTTCTGTAAGGCTTCTGATGCGAGTTTCTATTGTATTTGAGAGTTTTGCAAGTGTGGGAGTGTGTTTCTTTCAATCTGAGTATCTTTACATCGTTTGCGTATCTTTACTATTCCAATTGTGTATCTTTTCATTTCTCGTTTGAGTATCTTTCTGTAAGGCTTTCTGATGCGAGTTTCTATTGAATTTGAGAGTTTTGCAAGTGTGGGAGTGTGTTTCTTTCAAACTGAGTATCTTTACATCGTTTGCGTATCTTTACTATTCCAATTGTGTATCTTTTCATTTCTCGTTTGAGTATCTTTCTGTAAGCCTTCTGATGCGAGTTTCTATTGTATTTGAGAGTTTTGCAAGTGTGGGAGTGTGTTTCTTTCAAACTGAGTATCTTTACATCGTTTGCGTATCTTTACTATTCCAATTGTGTATCTTTTCATTTCTCGTTTGAGTATCTTTCTGTAAGGCTTTCTGATGCGAGTTTCTATTGTATTTGAGAGTTTTGCAAGTGTGGGAGTGTGTTTCTTTCAAACTGAGTATCTTTACATCGTTTGCGTATCTTTACTATTCCAATTGTGTATCTTTACATCGTTTGCGTATCTTTACTATTCCAATTGTGTATCTTTTCATTTCTCGTTTGAGTATCTTTCTGTAAGGCTTCTGATGCGAGTTTCTATTGTATTTGAGAGTTTTGCAAGTGTGGGAGTGTGTTTCTTTCAAACTGAGTATCTTTACATCGTTTGCGTATCTTTACTATTCCAATTGTGTATCTTTACATCGTTTACGTATCTTTAGTATTCCAATTGTGTATCTTTTCATTTCTCGTTTGAGTATCTTTCTGTAAGGCTTTCTGATGCGAGTTTCTATTGAATTTGAGAGTTTTGCAAGTGTGGGAGTGTGTTTCCTTCAAACTGAGTATCTTTACATCGTTTGCGTATGTTTACTATTCCAATTGTGTATCTTTACATCGTTTGCGTATCTTTACTATTCCAATTGTGTATCTTTTCATTTCTCGTTTGAGTATCTTTCTGTAAGGCTTCTGATGCGAGTTTCGTATTTGAGAGTTTTGCAAGTGTGGGAGTGTGTTTCTTTCAAACTAAGTATCTTTACATCGTTTGCGTATCTTTACTATTCCAATTGTGTATCTTTTCATTTCTTGTTTGAGTATCTTTCTGTAAGGCTTTCTGATGCGAGTTTCTATTGTATTTGAGAGTTTTGCAAGTGTGGGAGTGTGTTTCTTTCAAACTGAGTATCTTTACATCGTTTGCGTATCTTTACTATTCCAATTGTGTATCTTTTCATTTCTCGTTTGAGTATCTTTCTGTAAGGCTTCTGATGCGAGTTTCTATTGTATTTGAGAGTTTTGCAAGTGTGGGAGTGTGTTTCCTTCAAACTGAGTATCTTTACATCGTTTGCGTATGTTTACTATTCCAATTGTGTATCTTTACATCGTTTGCGTATCTTTACTATTCCAATTGTGTATCTTTTCATTTCTCATTTGAGTATCTTTCTGTAAGGCTTCTGATGCGAGTTTCTATTGTATTTGAGAGTTTTGCAAGTGTGGGAGTGTGTTTCTTTCAAACTGAGTATCTTTACATCGTTTGCGTATCTTTACTATTCCAATTGTGTATCTTTTCATTTCTCGTTTGAGTATCTTTCTGTAAGGCTTCTGATGCGAGTTTCTATTGTATTTGAGAGTTTTGCAAGTGTGGGAGTGTGTTTCTTTCAATCTGAGTATCTTTACATCGTTTGCGTATCTTTACTATTCCAATTGTATATCTTTTCATTTCTCGTTTGAGTATCTTTCTGTAAGGCTTTCTGATGCGAGTTTCTATTGAATTTGAGAGTTTTGCAAGTGTGGGAGTGTGTTTCTTTCAAACTGAGTATCTTTACATCGTTTGCGTATCTTTACTATTCCAATTGTGTATCTTTTCATTTCTCGTTTGAGTATCTTTCTGTAAGCCTTCTGATGCGAGTTTCTATTGTATTTGAGAGTTTTGCAAGTGTGGGAGTGTGTTTCTTTCAAACTGAGTATCTTTACATCGTTTGCGTATCTTTACTATTCCAATTGTGTATCTTTTCATTTCTCGTTTGAGTATCTTTCTGTAAGGCTTCTGATGCGAGTTTCTATTGTATTTGAGAGTTTTGCAAGTGTGGGAGTGTGTTTCTTTCAAACTGAGTATCTTTACATCGTTTGCGTATCTTTACTATTCCAATTGTGTATCTTTTCATTTCTCGTTTGAGTATCTTTCTGTAAGGCTTCTGATGCGAGTTTCTATTGTATTTGAGAGTTTTGCAAGTGTGGGAGTGTGTTTCCTTCAAACTGAGTATCTTTACATCGTTTGCGTATGTTTACTATTCCAATTGTGTATCTTTACATCGTTTGCGTATCTTTACTATTCCAATTGTGTATCTTTTCATTTCTCATTTGAGTATCTTTCTGTAAGGCTTCTGATGCGAGTTTCTATTGTATTTGAGAGTTTTGCAAGTGTGGGAGTGTGTTTCTTTCAAACTGAGTATCTTTACATCGTTTGCGTATCTTTACTATTCCAATTGTGTATCTTTACATCGTTTACGTATCTTTAGTATTCCAATTGTGTATCTTTTCATTTCTCGTTTGAGTATCTTTCTGTAAGGCTTTCTGATGCGAGTTTCTATTGAATTTGAGAGTTTTGCAAGTGTGGGAGTGTGTTTCCTTCAAACTGAGTATCTTTACATCGTTTGCGTATGTTTACTATTCCAATTGTGTATCTTTACATCGTTTGCGTATCTTTACTATTCCAATTGTGTATCTTTTCATTTCTCGTTTGAGTATCTTTCTGTAAGGCTTCTGATGCGAGTTTCGTATTTGAGAGTTTTGCAAGTGTGGGAGTGTGTTTCTTTCAAACTAAGTATCTTTACATCGTTTGCGTATCTTTACTATTCCAATTGTGTATCTTTTCATTTCTTGTTTGAGTATCTTTCTGTAAGGCTTTCTGATGCGAGTTTCTATTGTATTTGAGAGTTTTGCAAGTGTGGGAGTGTGTTTCTTTCAAACTGAGTATCTTTACATCGTTTGCGTATCTTTACTATTCCAATTGTGTATCTTTTCATTTCTCGTTTGAGTATCTTTCTGTAAGGCTTCTGATGCGAGTTTCTATTGTATTTGAGAGTTTTGCAAGTGTGGGAGTGTGTTTCCTTCAAACTGAGTATCTTTACATCGTTTGCGTATGTTTACTATTCCAATTGTGTATCTTTACATCGTTTGCGTATCTTTACTATTCCAATTGTGTATCTTTTCATTTCTCATTTGAGTATCTTTCTGTAAGGCTTCTGATGCGAGTTTCTATTGTATTTGAGAGTTTTGCAAGTGTGGGAGTGTGTTTCTTTCAAACTGAGTATCTTTACATCGTTTGCGTATCTTTACTATTCCAATTGTGTATCTTTTCATTTCTCGTTTGAGTATCTTTCTGTAAGGCTTCTGATGCGAGTTTCTATTGTATTTGAGAGTTTTGCAAGTGTGGGAGTGTGTTTCTTTCAATCTGAGTATCTTTACATCGTTTGCGTATCTTTACTATTCCAATTGTATATCTTTTCATTTCTCGTTTGAGTATCTTTCTGTAAGGCTTTCTGATGCGAGTTTCTATTGAATTTGAGAGTTTTGCAAGTGTGGGAGTGTGTTTCTTTCAAACTGAGTATCTTTACATCGTTTGCGTATCTTTACTATTCCAATTGTGTATCTTTTCATTTCTCGTTTGAGTATCTTTCTGTAAGCCTTCTGATGCGAGTTTCTATTGTATTTGAGAGTTTTGCAAGTGTGGGAGTGTGTTTCTTTCAAACTGAGTATCTTTACATCGTTTGCGTATCTTTACTATTCCAATTGTGTATCTTTTCATTTCTCGTTTGAGTATCTTTCTGTAAGGCTTTCTGATGCGAGTTTCTATTGTATTTGAGAGTTTTGCAAGTGTGGGAGTGTGTTTCTTTCAAACTGAGTATCTTTACATCGTTTGCGTATCTTTACTATTCCAATTGTGTATCTTTACATCGTTTGCGTATCTTTACTATTCCAATTGTGTATCTTTTCATTTCTCGTTTGAGTATCTTTCTGTAAGGCTTCTGATGCGAGTTTCTATTGTATTTGAGAGTTTTGCAAGTGTGGGAGTGTGTTTCTTTCAAACTGAGTATCTTTACATCGTTTGCGTATCTTTACTATTCCAATTGTGTATCTTTACATCGTTTACGTATCTTTAGTATTCCAATTGTGTATCTTTTCATTTCTCGTTTGAGTATCTTTCTGTAAGGCTTTCTGATGCGAGTTTCTATTGAATTTGAGAGTTTTGCAAGTGTGGGAGTGTGTTTCCTTCAAACTGAGTATCTTTACATCGTTTGCGTATGTTTACTATTCCAATTGTGTATCTTTACATCGTTTGCGTATCTTTACTATTCCAATTGTGTATCTTTTCATTTCTCGTTTGAGTATCTTTCTGTAAGGCTTCTGATGCGAGTTTCGTATTTGAGAGTTTTGCAAGTGTGGGAGTGTGTTTCTTTCAAACTAAGTATCTTTACATCGTTTGCGTATCTTTACTATTCCAATTGTGTATCTTTTCATTTCTTGTTTGAGTATCTTTCTGTAAGGCTTTCTGATGCGAGTTTCTATTGTATTTGAGAGTTTTGCAAGTGTGGGAGTGTGTTTCTTTCAAACTGAGTATCTTTACATCGTTTGCGTATCTTTACTATTCCAATTGTGTATCTTTTCATTTCTCGTTTGAGTATCTTTCTGTAAGGCTTCTGATGCGAGTTTCTATTGTATTTGAGAGTTTTGCAAGTGTGGGAGTGTGTTTCCTTCAAACTGAGTATCTTTACATCGTTTGCGTATGTTTACTATTCCAATTGTGTATCTTTACATCGTTTGCGTATCTTTACTATTCCAATTCTGTATCTTTTCATTTCTCGTTTGAGTATCTTTCTGTAAGGCTTCTGATGCGAGTTTCTATTGTATTTGAGAGTTTTGCAAGTGTGGGAGTGTGTTTCTTTCAAACTGAGTATCTTTACATCGTTTGCGTATCTTTACTATTCCAATTGTGTATCTTTTCATTTCTCGTTTGAGTATCTTTCTGTAAGGCTTCTGATGCGAGTTTCTATTGTATTTGAGAGTTTTGCAAGTGTGGGAGTGTGTTTCTTTCAATCTGAGTATCTTTACATCGTTTGCGTATCTTTACCATTCCAATTGTGTATCTTTACATCGTTTACGTATCTTTAGTATTCCAATTGTGTATCTTTTCATTTCTCGTTTGAGTATCTTTCTGTAAGGCTTTCTGATGCGAGTTTCTATTGAATTTGAGAGTTTTGCAAGTGTGGGAGTGTGTTTTCTTCAAACTGAGTATCTTTACATCGTTTGCGTATGTTTACTATTCCAATTGTGTATCTTTACATCGTTTGCGTATCTTTACTATTCCAATTGTGTATCTTTTCATTTCTCGTTTGAGTATCTTTCTGTAAGGCTTTCTGATGCGAGTTTCTATTGAATTTGAGAGTTTTGCAAGTGTGGGAGTGTGTTTCTTTCAAACTGAGTATCTTTACATCGTTTGCGTATCTTTGCTATTCCAATTGTGTATCTTTACATCGTTTGCGTATCTTTACTATTCCAATTGTGTATCTTTACATCGTAAATTGTGTATCTTTTCATTTCTCGTTTGAGTATCTTTCTGTAAGGCTTCTGATGCGAGTTTCTATTGTATTTGAGAGTTTTGCAAGTGTGGGAGTGTGTTTCTTTCAATCTGAGTATCTTTACATCGTTTGCGTATCTTTACTATTCCAATTGTGTATCTTTTCATTTCTCGTTTGAGTATCTTTCTGTAAGGCTTCTGATGCGATTTTCTATTGTATTTGAGAGTTTTGCAAGTGTGGGAGTGTGTTTCTTTCAAACTGAGTATCTTTACATCGTTTGCGTATCTTTACTATTCCAATTGTGTATCTTTATATCGTTTGCGTATCTTTACTATTCCAATTGTGTATCTTTTCATTTCTCGTTCGAGTATCTTTCTGTAAGGCTTTCTGATGCGAGTTTCGTATTTGAGAGTTTTGCAAGTGTGGGAGTGTGTTTCTTTCAAACTGAGTATCTTTACATCGTTTGCGTATCTTTACTATTCCAATTGTGTATCTTTTCATTTCTTGTTTGAGTATCTTTCTGTAAGGCTTTCTGATGCGAGTTTCGTATTTGAGAGTTTTGCAAGTGTGGGAGTGTGTTTCTTTCAAACTGAGTATCTTTACATCGTTTGCGTATCTTTACTATTCCAATTGTGTATCTTTTCATTTCTCGTTTGAGTATCTTTCTGTAAGGCTTCTGATGCGAGTTTCTATTGTATTTGAGAGTTTTGCAAGTGTGGGAGTGTGTTTCTTTCAAACTGAATATCTTTACATCATTTGCGTATCTTTACTATTCCAATTGTGTATCTTTTCATTTCTCGTTTGAGTATCTTTCTGTAAGGCTTCTGATTCGAGTTTCTATTGTATTTGAGAGTTTTGCAAGTGTGGGTGTGTGTTTCTTTCAATCTGAGTATCTTTACATCGTTTGCGTAATCTACTATTCCAATTGTGTATCTTTACATCGTTTGCGTATCTTTACTATTCCAATTGTGTATCTTTTCATTTCTCGTTTGAGTATCTTTCTGTAAGGATTCTGATGCGAGTTTCTATTGTATTTGAGAGTTTTGCAAGTGTGGGAGTGTCTTTCTTTCAAACTGAGTATCTTTACATCGTTTGCGTATCTTTACTATTCCAATTGTGTATCTTTACATCGTTTGCGTATCTTTACTATTCCAATTGTGTATCTTTTCATTTCTCGTTTGAGTATCTTTCTGTAAGGCTTCTGATGCGAGTTTCTATTGTATTTGAGAGTTTTGCAAGTGTGGGAGTGTGTTTCTTTCAAACTGAGTATCTTTACATCGTTTGCGTATCTTTACTATTCCAATTGTGTATCTTTACATCGTTTGCGTATCTTTACTATTCCAATTGTGTATCTTTTCATTTCTCGTTTAAGTATCTTTCTGTAAGGCTTCTGATGCGAGTTTCTATTGTATTTGAGAGTTTTGCAAGTGTGGGAGTGTGTTTCTTTCAATCTGAGTATCTTTACATCGTTTGCGTATCTTTACTATTCCAATTGTGTATCTTTACATCGTTTGCGTATCTTTACTATTCCAATTGTGTATCTTTACATCGTTTGCGTATCTTTACTATTCCAATTGTGTATCTTTTCATTTCTCGTTTGAGTATCTTTCTGTAAGGCTTTCTGATGCGAGTTTCTATTGTATTTGAGAGTTTTGCAAGTGTTGGTGTGTGTTTCTTTCAATCTGAGTATCTTTACATCGTTTGCGTAATCTACTATTCCAATTGTGTATCTTTACATCGTTTGCGTATCTTGACTATTCCAATTGTGTATCTTTTCATTTCTCGTTTGAGTATCTTTCTGTAAGGATTCTGATGCGAGTTTCTATTGTATTTGAGAGTTTTGCAAGTGTGGGAGTGTCTTTCTTTCAAACTGAGTATCTTTACATCGTTTGCGTATCTTTACTATTCCAATTGTGTATCTTTTCATTTCTCGTTTGAGTATCTTTCTGTAAGGCTTTCTGATGCGAGTTTCGTATTTGAGAGTTTTGCAAGTGTGGGAGTGTGTTTCTTTCAAACTGAGTATCTTTACATCGTTTGCGTATCTTTACTATTCCAATTGTGTATCTTTTCATTTCTCGTTTGAGTATCTTTCTGTAAGGCTTCTGATGCGAGTTTCTATTGTATTTGAGAGTTTTGCAAGTGTGGGAGTGTGTTTCTTTCAAACTGAATATCTTTACATCATTTGCGTATCTTTACTATTCCAATTGTGTATCTTTTCATTTCTCGTTTGAGTATCTTTCTGTAAGGCTTCTGATTCGAGTTTCTATTGTATTTGAGAGTTTTGCAAGTGTGGGTGTGTGTTTCTTTCAATCTGAGTATCTTTACATCGTTTGCGTAATCTACTATTCCAATTGTGTATCTTTACATCGTTTGCGTATCTTTACTATTCCAATTGTGTATCTTTTCATTTCTCGTTTGAGTATCTTTCTGTAAGGATTCTGATGCGAGTTTCTATTGTATTTGAGAGTTTTGCAAGTGTGGGAGTGTCTTTCTTTCAAACTGAGTATCTTTACATCGTTTGCGTATCTTTACTATTCCAATTGTGTATCTTTACATCGTTTGCGTATCTTTACTATTCCAATTGTGTATCTTTTCATTTCTCGTTTGAGTATCTTTCTGTAAGGCTTCTGATGCGAGTTTCTATTGTATTTGAGAGTTTTGCAAGTGTGGGAGTGTGTTTCTTTCAAACTGAGTATCTTTACATCGTTTGCGTATCTTTACTATTCCAATTGTGTATCTTTACATCGTTTGCGTATCTTTACTATTCCAATTGTGTATCTTTTCATTTCTCGTTTAAGTATCTTTCTGTAAGGCTTCTGATGCGAGTTTCTATTGTATTTGAGAGTTTTGCAAGTGTGGGAGTGTGTTTCTTTCAATCTGAGTATCTTTACATCGTTTGCGTATCTTTACTATTCCAATTGTGTATCTTTACATCGTTTGCGTATCTTTACTATTCCAATTGTGTATCTTTACATCGTTTGCGTATCTTTACTATTCCAATTGTGTATCTTTTCATTTCTCGTTTGAGTATCTTTCTGTAAGGCTTTCTGATGCGAGTTTCTATTGTATTTGAGAGTTTTGCAAGTGTTGGTGTGTGTTTCTTTCAATCTGAGTATCTTTACATCGTTTGCGTAATCTACTATTCCAATTGTGTATCTTTACATCGTTTGCGTATCTTGACTATTCCAATTGTGTATCTTTTCATTTCTCGTTTGAGTATCTTTCTGTAAGGATTCTGATGCGAGTTTCTATTGTATTTGAGAGTTTTGCAAGTGTGGGAGTGTCTTTCTTTCAAACTGAGTATCTTTACATCGTTTGCGTATCTTTACTATTCCAATTGTGTATCTTTTCATTTCTCGTTTGAGTATCTTTCTGTAAGGCTTCTGATGCGAGTTTCTATTGTATTTGAGAGTTTTGCAAGTGTGGGAGTGTGTTTCTTTCAAACTGAGTATCTTTACATCGTTTGCGTATCTTTACTATTCCAATTGTGTATCTTTACATCGTTTGCGTATCTTTACTATTCCAATTGTGTATCTTTTCATTTCTCGTTTGAGTATCTTTCTGTAAGGCTTTCTGATGCGAGTTTCTATTGAATTTGAGAGTTTTGCAAGTGTGGGAGTGTGTTTCCTTCAAACTGAGTATCTTTACATCGTTTGCGTATGTTTACTATTCCAATTGTGTATCTTTACATCGTTTGCGTATCTTTACTATTCCAATTGTGTATCTTTTCATTTCTCGTTTGAGTATCTTTCTGTAAGGCTTCTGATGCGAGTTTCTATTGTATTTGAGAGTTTTGCAAGTGTGGGAGTGTGTTTCTTTCAAACTGAATATCTTTACATCGTTTGCGTATCTTTACTATTCCAATTGTGTATCTTTTCATTTCTCGTTTGAGTATCTTTCTGTAAGGCTTCTGATGCGAGTTTCTATTGTATTTGAGAGTTTTGCAAGTGTGGGAGTGTGTTTCTTTCAATCTGAGTATCTTTACATCGTTTGCGTATCTTTACTATTCCAATTGTGTATCTTTTCATTTCTCGTTTGAGTATCTTTCTGTAAGGCTTCTGATGCGAGTTTCTATTGTATTTGAGAGTTTTGCAAGTGTGGGAGTGTGTTTCTTTCAAACTGAGTATCTTTACATCGTTTGCGTATCTTTACTATTCCAATTGTGTATCTTTACATCGTTTGCGTATCTTTACTATTCCAATTGTGTATCTTTTCATTTCTCGTTTAAGTATCTTTCTGTAAGGCTTCTGATGCGAGTTTCTATTGTATTTGAGAGTTTTGCAAGTGTGGGAGTGTGTTTCTTTCAATCTGAGTATCTTTACATCGTTTGCGTATCTTTACTATTCCAATTGTGTATCTTTACATCGTTTGCGTATCTTTACTATTCCAATTGTGTATCTTTTCATTTCTCGTTTGAGTATCTTTCTGTAAGGATTCTGATGCGAGTTTCTATTGTATTTGAGAGTTTTGCAAGTGTGGGAGTGTGTTTCTTTCAAACTGAGTATCTTTACATCGTTTGCGTATCTTTACTATTCCAATTGTGTATCTTTACATCGTTTGCGTATCTTTACTATTCCAATTGTGTATCTTTACATCGTTTGCGTATCTTTACTATTCCAATTGTGTATCTTTTCATTTCTCGTTTGAGTATCTTTCTGTAAGGCTTCTGATGCGAGTTTCTATTGTATTTGAGAGTTTTGCAAGTGTGGGAGTGTGTTTCTTTCAAACTGAGTATCTTTACATCGTTTGCGTATCTTTACTATTCCAATTGTGTATCTTTACATCGTTTGCGTATCTTTACTATTCCAATTGTGTATCTTTTCATTTCTCGTTTGAGTATCTTTCTGTAAGGCTTCTGATGCGATTTTCTATTGTATTTGAGAGTTTTGCAAGTGTGGGAGTGTGTTTCTTTCAACCTGAGTATCTTTACATCGTTTGCGTATCTTTACTATTCCAATTGTGTATCTTTATATCGTTTGCGTATCTTTACTATTCCAATTGTGTATCTTTTCATTTCTCGTTTGAGTATCTTTCTGTAAGGCTTTCTGATGCGAGTTTCTATTGAATTTGAGAGTTTTGCAAGTGTGGGAGTTTGTTTCCTTCAAACTGAGTATCTTTACATCGTTTGCGTATGTTTACTATTCCAATTGTGTATCTTTACATCGTTTGCGTATCTTTACTATTCCAATTGTGTATCTTTTCATTTCTCGTTTGAGTATCTTTCTGTAAGGCTTCTGATGCGAGTTTCTATTGTATTTGAGAGTTTTGCAAGTGTGGGAGTGTGTTTCTTTCAAACTGAGTATCTTTACATCGTTTGCGTATCTTTACTATTCCAATTGTGTATCTTTACATCGTTTGCGTATCTTTACTATTCCAATTGTGTATCTTTTCATTTCTCGTTTAAGTATCTTTCTGTAAGGCTTCTGATGCGAGTTTCTATTGTATTTGAGAGTTTTGCAAGTGTGGGAGTGTGTTTCTTTCAATCTGAGTATCTTTACATCGTTTGCGTATCTTTACTATTCCAATTGTGTATCTTTACATCGTTTGCGTATCTTTACTATTCCAATTGTGTATCTTTACATCGTTTGCATATCTTTACTATTCCAATTGTGTATCTTTTCATTTCTCGTTTGAGTATCTTTCTGTAAGGCTTTCTGATGCGAGTTTCTATTGTATTTGAGAGTTTTGCAAGTGTTGGTGTGTGTTTCTTTCAATCTGAGTATCTTTACATCGTTTGCGTAATCTACTATTCCAATTGTGTATCTTTACATCGTTTGCGTATCTTTACTATTCCAATTGTGTATCTTTTCATTTCTCGTTTGAGTATCTTTCTGTAAGGATTCTGATGCGAGTTTCTATTGTATTTGAGAGTTTTGCAAGTGTGGGAGTGTCTTTCTTTCAAACTGAGTATCTTTACATCGTTTGCGTATCTTTACTATTCCAATTGTGTATCTTTACATCGTTTGCGTATCTTTACTATTCCAATTGTGTATCTTTTCATTTCTCGTTTGAGTATCTTTCTGTAAGGCTTCTGATGCGAGTTTCTATTGTATTTGAGAGTTTTGCAAGTGTGGGAGTGTGTTTCTTTCAAACTGAGTATCTTTACATCGTTTGCGTATCTTTACTATTCCAATTGTGTATCTTTTCATTTCTTGTTTGAGTATCTTTCTGTAAGGCTTCTGATGCGAGTTTCTATTTAATTTGAGAGTTTTGCAAGTGTGGGAGTGTGTTTCTTTCAATCTGAGTATCTTTACATCGTTTTTGTATCTTTACTATTCCAATTGTGTATCTTTACATCGTTTGCGTATCTTTACTATTCCAATTGTGTATCTTTACATCGTTTGCGTATCTTTACTATTCCAATTGTGTATCTTTTCATTTCTCGTTTGAGTATCTTTCTGTAAGGCTTCTGATGCGAGTTTCTATTGTATTTGAGAGTTTTGCAAGTGTGGGAGTGTGTTTCTTTCAAACTGAGTATCTTTACATCGTTTGCGTATCTTTACTATTCCAATTGTGTATCTTTACATCGTTTGCGTATCTTTACTATTCCAATTGTGTATCTTTTCATTTCTCGTTTGAGTATCTTTCTGTAAGGCTTCTGATGCGAGTTTCTATTGTATTTGAGAGTTTTGCAAGTGTGGGAGTGTGTTTCTTTCAAACTGAGTATCTTTACATCGTTTGCGTATCTTTACTATTCCAATTGTGTATCTTTACATCGTTTGCGTATCTTTACTATTCCAATTGTGTATCTTTTCATTTCTCGTTTGAGTATCTTTCTGTAAGGCTTTCTGATGCGAGTTTCTATTGAATTTGAGAGTTTTGCAAGTGTGGGAGTGTGTTTCCTTCAAACTGAGTATCTTTACATCGTTTGCGTATGTTTACTATTCCAATTGTGTATCTTTACATCGTTTGCGTATCTTTACTATTCCAATTGTGTATCTTTTCATTTCTCGTTTGAGTATCTTTCTGTAAGGCTTCTGATGCGAGTTTCTATTGTATTTGAGAGTTTTGCAAGTGTGGGAGTGTGTTTCTTTCAAACTGAATATCTTTACATCGTTTGCGTATCTTTACTATTCCAATTGTGTATCTTTTCATTTCTCGTTTGAGTATCTTTATGTAAGGCTTCTGATTCGAGTTTCTATTGTATTTGAGAGTTTTGCAAGTGTGGGAGTGTGTTTCTTTCAATCTGAGTATCTTTACATCGTTTGCGTATCTTTACTATTCCAATTGTGTATCTTTTCATTTCTCGTTTGAGTATCTTTCTGTAAGGCTTCTGATGCGAGTTTCTATTGTATTTGAGAGTTTTGCAAGTGTGGGAGTGTGTTTCTTTCAAACTGAGTATCTTTACATCGTTTGCGTATCTTTACTATTCCAATTGTGTATCTTTACATCGTTTGCGTATCTTTACTATTCCAATTGTGTATCTTTTCATTTCTCGTTTAAGTATCTTTCTGTAAGGCTTCTGATGCGAGTTTCTATTGTATTTGAGAGTTTTGCAAGTGTGGGAGTGTGTTTCTTTCAATCTGAGTATCTTTACATCGTTTGCGTATCTTTACTATTCCAATTGTGTATCTTTACATCGTTTGCGTATCTTTACTATTCCAATTGTGTATCTTTTCATTTCTCGTTTGAGTATCTTTCTGTAAGGATTCTGATGCGAGTTTCTATTGTATTTGAGAGTTTTGCAAGTGTGGGAGTGTGTTTCTTTCAAACTGAGTATCTTTACATCGTTTGCGTATCTTTACTATTCCAATTGTGTATCTTTACATCGTTTGCGTATCTTTACTATTCCAATTGTGTATCTTTTCATTTCTCGTTTGAGTATCTTTCTGTAAGGCTTTCTGATGCGAGTTTCTATTGTATTTGAGAGTTTTGCAAGTGTGGGAGTGTGTTTCTTTCAATCTGAGTATCTTTACATCGTTTGCGTAATCTACTATTCCAATTGTGTATCTTTACATCGTTTGCGTATCTTTACTATTCCAATTGTGTATCTTTTCATTTCTCGTTTGAGTATCTTTCTGTAAGGATTCTGATGCGAGTTTCTATTGTATTTGAGAGTTTTGCAAGTGTGGGAGCGTGTTTCTTTCAAACTGAGTATCTTTACATCGTTTGCGTATCTTTACTATTCCAATTGTGTATCTTTACATCGTTTGCGTATCTTTACTATTCCAATTGTGTATCTTTTCATTTCTCGTTTGAGTATCTTTTTGTAAGGCTTCTGATGCGAGTTTCTATTGTATTTGAGAGTTTTGCAAGTGTGGGAGTGTGTTTCTTTCAAACTGAGTATCTTTACATCGTTTGCATATCTTTACTATTCCAATTGTGTATCTTTTCATTTCTCGTTTGAGTATCTTTCTGTAAGGCTTCTGATGCGAGTTTCTATTGTATTTGAGAGTTTTGCAAGTGTGGGAGTGTGTTTCTTTCAATCTGAGTATCTTTACATCGTTTGCGTATGTTTACTATTCCAATTGTGTATCTTTACATCGTTTGCGTATCTTTACTATTCCAATTGTGTATCTTTTCATTTCTCGTTTGAGTATCTTTCTGTAAGGCTTTCTGATGCGAGTTTCTATTGTATTTGAGAGTTTTGCAAGTGTGGGAGTGTGTTTCTTTCAATCTGAGTATCTTTACATCGTTTGCGTAATCTACTATTCCAATTGTGTATCTTTACATCGTTTGCGTATCTTTACTATTCCAATTGTGTATCTTCATTTCTCGTTTGAGTATCTTTCTGTAAGGATTCTGATGCGAGTTTCTATTGTATTTGAGAGTTTTGCAAGTGTGGGAGTGTGTTTCTTTCAAACTGAGTATCTTTACATCGTTTGCGTATCTTTACTATTCCAATTGTGTATCTTTTCATTTCTCGTTTGAGTATCTTTCTGTAAGGCTTCTGATGCGAGTTTCTATTGTATTTGAGAGTTTTGCAAGTGTGGGAGTGTGTTTCTTTCAAACTGAGTATCTTTACATCGTTTGCGTATCTTTACTATTCCAATTGTGTATCTTTACATCGTTTGCGTATCTTTACTATTCCAATTGTGTATCTTTTCATTTCTCGTTTGAGTATCTTTCTGTAAGGCTTTCTGATGCGAGTTTCTATTGAATTTGAGAGTTTTGCAAGTGTGGGAGTGTGTTTCTTTCAATCTGAGTATCTTTACATCGTTTGCGTATCTTTACTATTCCAATTGTGTATCTTTACATCGTTTGCGTATCTTTACTATTCCAATTGTGTATCTTTTCATTTCTCGTTTGAGTATCTTTCTGTAAGGTTTTCTGATGCGAGTTTCTATTGAATTTGAGAGTTTTGCAAGTGTGGGAGTGTGTTTCTTTCAAACTGAGTATCTTTACATCGTTTGCGTATCTTTACTATTCCAATTGTGTATCTTTACATCGTTTGCGTATCTTTACTATTCCAATTGTGTATCTTTTCATTTCTCGTTTGAGTATCTTTCTGTAAGGCTTCTGATGCGAGTTTCTATTGTATTTGAGAGTTTTGCAAGTGTGGGAGTGTGTTTCTTTCAAACTGAGTATCTTTACATCGTTTGCGTATCTTTACTATTCCAATTGTGTATCTTTACATCGTTTGCGTATCTTTACTATTCCAATTGTGTATCTTTTCATTTCTCGTTTAAGTATCTTTCTGTAAGGCTTCTGATGCGAGTTTCTATTGTATTTGAGAGTTTTGCAAGTGTGGGAGTGTGTTTCTTTCAATCTGAGTATCTTTACATCGTTTGCGTATCTTTACTATTCCAATTGTGTATCTTTTCATTTCTCGTTTGAGTATCTTTCTGTAAGGCTTCTGATTCGAGTTTCTATTGTATTTGAGAGTTTTGCAAGTGTGGGAGTGTGTTTCTTTCAATCTGAGTATCTTTACATCGTTTGCGGAATCTACTATTCCAATTGTGTATCTTTACATCGTTTGCGTATCTTTACTATTCCAATTGTGTATCTTTTCATTTCTCGTTTGAGTATCTTTCTGTAAGGATTCTGATGCGAGTTTCTATTGTATTTGAGAGTTTTGCAAGTGTGGGAGCGTGTTTCTTTCAAACTGAGTATCTTTACATCGTTTGCGTATCTTTACTATTCCAATTGTGTATCTTTACATCGTTTGCGTATCTTTACTATTCCAATTGTGTATCTTTTCATTTCTCGTTTGAGTATCTTTTTGTAAGGCTTCTGATGCGAGTTTCTATTGTATTTGAGAGTTTTGCAAGTGTGGGAGTGTGTTTCTTTCAAACTGAGTATCTTTACATCGTTTGCATATCTTTACTATTCCAATTGTGTATCTTTTCATTTCTCGTTTGAGTATCTTTCTGTAAGGCTTCTGATGCGAGTTTCTATTGTATTTGAGAGTTTTGCAAGTGTGGGAGTGTGTTTCTTTCAATCTGAGTATCTTTACATCGTTTGCGTATGTTTACTATTCCAATTGTGTATCTTTACATCGTTTGCGTATCTTTACTATTCCAATTGTGTATCTTTTCATTTCTCGTTTGAGTATCTTTCTGTAAGGCTTTCTGATGCGAGTTTCTATTGTATTTGAGAGTTTTGCAAGTGTGGGAGTGTGTTTCTTTCAATCTGAGTATCTTTACATCGTTTGCGTAATCTACTATTCCAATTGTGTATCTTTACATCGTTTGCGTATCTTTACTATTCCAATTGTGTATCTTCATTTCTCGTTTGAGTATCTTTCTGTAAGGATTCTGATGCGAGTTTCTATTGTATTTGAGAGTTTTGCAAGTGTGGGAGTGTGTTTCTTTCAAACTGAGTATCTTTACATCGTTTGCGTATCTTTACTATTCCAATTATGTATCTTTTCATTTCTCGTTTGAGTATCTTTCTGTAAGGCTTTCTGATGCGAGTTTCTATTGAATTTGAGAGTTTTGCAAGTGTGGGAGTGTGTTTCTTTCAAACTGAGTATCTTTACATCGTTTGCGTATCTTTACTATTCCAATTGTGTATCTTTACATCGTTTGCGTATCTTTACTATTCCAATTGTGTATCTTTTCATTTCTCGTTTGAGTATCTTTCTGTAAGGCTTCTGATGCGAGTTTCTATTGTATTTGAGAGTTTTGCAAGTGTGGGAGTGTGTTTCTTTCAAACTGAGTATCTTTACATCGTTTGCGTATCTTTACTATTCCAATTGTGTATCTTTACATCGTTTGCGTATCTTTACTATTCCAATTGTGTATCTTTTCATTTCTCGTTTGAGTATCTTTCTGTAAGGCTTTCTGATGCGAGTTTCTATTGAATTTGAGAGTTTTGCAAGTGTGGGAGTGTGTTTCTTTCAAACTGAGTATCTTTACATCGTTTGCGTATCTTTACTATTCCAATTGTGTATCTTTACATCGTTTGCGTATCTTTACTATTCCAATTGTGTATCTTTTCATTTCTCGTTTGAGTATCTTTCTGTAAGGCTTCTGATGCGAGTTTCTATTGTATTTGAGAGTTTTGCAAGTGTGGGAGTGTGTTTGTTTCAAACTGAGTATCTTTACATCGTTTGCGTATCTTTACTATTCCAATTGTGTATCTTTTCATTTCTCGTTTAAGTATCTTTCTGTAAGGCTTCTGATGCGAGTTTCTATTGTATTTGAGAGTTTTGCAAGTGTGGGAGTGTGTTTCTTTCAATCTGAGTATCTTTACATCGTTTGCGTATCTTTACTATTCCAATTGTGTATCTTTACATCGTTTGCGTATCTTTACTATTCCAATTGTGTATCTTTTCATTTCTCGTTTGAGTATCTTTCTGTAAGGTTTTCTGATGCGAGTTTCTATTGAATTTGAGAGTTTTGCAAGTGTGGGAGTGTGTTTCTTTCAAACTGAGTATCTTTACATCGTTTGCGTATCTTTACTATTCCAATTGTGTATCTTTACATCGTTTGCGTATCTTTACTATTCCAATTGTGTATCTTTTCATTTCTCGTTTGAGTATCTTTCTGTAAGGCTTCTGATGCGAGTTTCTATTGTATTTGAGAGTTTTGCAAGTGTGGGAGTGTGTTTCTTTCAAACTGAGTATCTTTACATCGTTTGCGTATCTTTACTATTCCAATTGTGTATCTTTACATCGTTTGCGTATCTTTACTATTCCAATTGTGTATCTTTTCATTTCTTGTTTGAGTATCTTTCTGTAAGGCTTTGATGTGAGTTTCTATTGTATTTGAGAGTTTTGCAAGTGTGGGAGTGTGTTTCTTTCAAACTGAGTATCTTTACATCGTTTGCGTATCTTTACTATTCCAATTGTGTATCTTTTCATTTCTTGTTTGAGTATCTTTCTGTAAGTCTTTCTGATGCGAGTTTCTATTGTATTTGAGAGTTTTGCAAGTGTGGGAGTGTGTTTCTTTCAAACTGAGTATCTTTACATCGTTTGCATATCTTTACTATTCCAATTGTGTATCTTTTCATTTCTCGTTTGAGTATCTTTCTGTAAGGCTTCTGATGCGAGTTTCTATTGTATTTGAGAGTTTTGCAAGTGTGGGAGTGTGTTTCTTTCAATCTGAGTATCTTTACATCGTTTGCGTATCTTTACTATTCCAATTGTGTATCTTTACATCGTTTGCGTATCTTTACTATTCCAATTGTTTATCTTTTCATTTCTCGTTTGAGTATCTTTCTGTAAGGATTCTGATGCGAGTTTCTATTGTATTTGAGAGTTTTGCAAGTGTGGGAGTGTGTTTCTTTCAAACTGAGTATCTTTACATCGTTTGCGTATCTTTACTATTCCAATTGTGTATCTTTTCATTTCTCGTTTGAGTATCTTTCTGTAAGGCTTTCTGATGCGAGTTTCTATTGTATTTGAGAGTTTTGCAAGTGTGGGAGTGTGTTTCTTTCAAACTGAGTATCTTTACATCGTTTGCGTATCTTTACTATTCCAATTGTGTATCTTTACATCGTTTGCGTATCTTTACTATTCCAATTGTGTATCTTTTCATTTCTCGTTTGAGTATCTTTCTGTAAGGCTTTCTGATGCGAGTTTCTATTGAATTTGAGAGTTTTGCAAGTGTGGGAGTGTGTTTCCTTCAAACTGAGTATCTTGACATCGTTTGCGTATGTTTACTATTCCAATTGTGTATCTTTACATCGTTTGCGTATCTTTACTATTCCAATTGTGTATCTTTTCAATTCTCGTTTGAGTATCTTTCTGTAAGGCTTCTGATGCGAGTTTCTATTGTATTTGAGAGTTTTGCAAGTGTGGGAGTGTGTTTCTTTCAAACTGAGTATCTTTACATCGTTTGCGTATCTTTACTATTCCAATTGTGTATCTTTACATCGTTTGCGTATCTTTACTATTCCAATTGTGTATCTTTTCATTTCTCGTTTGAGTATCTTTCTGTAAGGCTTCTGATGCGAGTTTCTATTGTATTTGAGAGTTTTGCAAGTGTGGGAGTGTGTTTCTTTCAAACTGAGTATCTTTACATCGTTTGCGTATCTTTACTATTCCAATTGTGTATCTTTACATCGTTTGCGTATCTTTACTATTCCAATTGTGTATCTTTTCATTTCTCGTTTGAGTATCTTTCTGTAAGGCTTTCTGATGCGCGTTTCTATTGTATTTGAGAGTTTTGCAAGTGTGGGAGTGTGTTTCTTTCAAACTGAGTATCTTTACATCGTTTGCGTATCTTTACTATTCCAATTGTGTATCTTTACATCGTTTGCGTATCTTTACTATTCCAATTGTGTATCTTTTCATTTCTCGTTTGAGTATCTTTCTGTAAGGCTTTCTGATGCGAGTTTCTATTGAATTTGAGAGTTTTGCAAGTGTGGGAGTGTGTTTCCTTCAAACTGAGTATCTTGACATCGTTTGCGTATGTTTACTATTCCAATTGTGTATCTTTACATCGTTTGCGTATCTTTACTATTCCAATTGTGTATCTTTTCAATTCTCGTTTGAGTATCTTTCTGTAAGGCTTCTGATGCGAGTTTCTATTGTATTTGAGAGTTTTGCAAGTGTGGGAGTGTGTTTCTTTCAAACTGAGTATCTTTACATCGTTTGCGTATCTTTACTATTCCAATTGTGTATCTTTACATCGTTTGCGTATCTTTACTATTCCAATTGTGTATCTTTTCATTTCTCGTTTGAGTATCTTTCTGTAAGGCTTCTGATGCGAGTTTCTATTGTATTTGAGAGTTTTGCAAGTGTGGGAGTGTGTTTCTTTCAAACTGAGTATCTTTACATCGTTTGCGTATCTTTACTATTCCAATTGTGTATCTTTTCATTTCTTGTTTGAGTATCTTTCTGTAAGGCTTCTGATGCGAGTTTCTATTGAATTTGAGAGTTTTGCAAGTGTGGGAGTGTGTTTCTTTCAATCTGAGTATCTTTACATCGTTTTTGTATCTTTACTATTCCAATTGTGTATCTTTACATCGTTTGCGTATCTTTACTATTCCAATTGTGTATCTTTACATCGTTTGCGTATCTTTACTATTCCAATTGTGTATCTTTTCATTTCTCGTTTGAGTATCTTTCTGTAAGGCTTCTGATGCGAGTTTCTATTGTATTTGAGAGTTTTGCAAGTGTGGGAGTGTGTTTCTTTCAAACTGAGTATCTTTACATCGTTTGCGTATCTTTACTATTCCAATTTTGTATCTTTACATCGTTTGCGTATCTTTACTATTCCAATTGTGTATCTTTTCATTTCTCGTTTGAGTATCTTTCTGTAAGGCTTCTGATGCGAGTTTCTATTGTATTTGAGAGTTTTGCAAGTGTGGGAGTGTGTTTCTTTCAAACTGAGTATCTTTACATCGTTTGCGTATCTTTACTATTCCAATTGTGTATCTTTACATCGTTTGCGTATCTTTACTATTCCAATTGTGTATCTTTTCATTTCTCGTTTGAGTATCTTTCTGTAAGGCTTTCTGATGCGAGTTTCTATTGAATTTGAGAGTTTTGCAAGTGTGGGAGTGTGTTTCCTTCAAACTGAGTATCTTTACATCGTTTGCGTATGTTTACTATTCCAATTGTGTATCTTTACATCGTTTGCGTATCTTTACTATTCCAATTGTGTATCTTTTCATTTCTCGTTTGAGTATCTTTCTGTAAGGCTTCTGATGCGAGTTTCTATTGTATTTGAGAGTTTTGCAAGTGTGGGAGTGTGTTTCTTTCAATCTGAGTATCTTTACATCGTTTGCGTATCTTTACTATTCCAATTGTGTATCTTTACATCGTTTGCGTATCTTTACTATTCCAATTGTGTATCTTTTCATTTCTCGTTTGAGTATCTTTCTGTAAGGCTTCTGATGCGAGTTTCTATTGTATTTGAGAGTTTTGCAAGTGTGGGAGTGTGTTTCTTTCAATCTGAGTATCTTTACATCGTTTGCGTATCTTTACTATTCCAATTGTGTATCTTTTCATTTCTCGTTTGAGTATCTTTCTGTAAGGCTTTCTGATGCGAGTTTCTATTGTATTTGAGAGTTTTGCAAGTGTTGGTGTGTGTTTCTTTCAATCTGAGTATCTTTACATCGTTTGCGTATCTTTACTATTCCAATTGTGTATCTTTACATCGTTTGCGTATCTTTACTATTCCAATTGTGTATCTTTTCATTTCTCGTTTGAGTATCTTTCTGTAAGGCTTCTGATGCGAGTTTCTATTGTATTTGAGAGTTTTGCAAGTGTGGCAGTGTGTTTCTTTCAAACTGAGTATCTTTACATCGTTTGCATATCTTTACTATTCCAATTGTGTATCTTTTCATTTCTTGTTTGAGTATCTTTCTGTAAGGCTTCTGATGCGAGTTTCTATTGAATTTGAGAGTTTTGCAAGTGTGGGAGTGTGTTTCTTTCAATCTGAGTATCTTTACATCGTTTTTGTATCTTTACTATTCCAATTGTGTATCTTTACATCGTTTGCGTATCTTTACTATTCCAATTGTGTATCTTTACATCGTTTGCGTATCTTTACTATTCCAATTGTGTATCTTTTCATTTCTCGTTTGAGTATCTTTCTGTAAGGCTTCTGATGCGAGTTTCTATTGTATTTGAGAGTTTTGCAAGTGTGGGAGTGTGTTTCTTTCAAACTGAGTATCTTTACATCGTTTGCGTATCTTTACTATTCCAATTGTGTATCTTTACATCGTTTGCGTATCTTTACTATTCCAATTGTGTATCTTTTCATTTCTCGTTTGAGTATCTTTCTGTAAGGCTTCTGATGCGAGTTTCTATTGTATTTGAGAGTTTTGCAAGTGTGGGAGTGTGTTTCTTTCAAACTGAGTATCTTTACATCGTTTGCGTATCTTTACTATTCCAATTGTGTATCTTTACATCGTTTGCGTATCTTTACTATTCCAATTGTGTATCTTTTCATTTCTCGTTTGAGTATCTTTCTGTAAGGCTTTCTGATGCGAGTTTCTATTGAATTTGAGAGTTTTGCAAGTGTGGGAGTGTGTTTCCTTCAAACTGAGTATCTTTACATCGTTTGCGTATGTTTACTATTCCAATTGTGTATCTTTACATCGTTTGCGTATCTTTACTATTCCAATTGTGTATCTTTTCATTTCTCGTTTGAGTATCTTTCTGTAAGGCTTCTGATGCGAGTTTCTATTGTATTTGAGAGTTTTGCAAGTGTGGGAGTGTGTTTCTTTCAAACTGAATATCTTTACATCGTTTGCGTATCTTTACTATTCCAATTGTGTATCTTTTCATTTCTCGTTTGAGTATCTTTCTGTAAGGCTTCTGATTCGAGTTTCTATTGTATTTGAGAGTTTTGCAAGTGTGGGAGTGTGTTTCTTTCAATCTGAGTATCTTTACATCGTTTGCGTATCTTTACTATTCCAATTGTGTATCTTTTCATTTCTCGTTTGAGTATCTTTCTGTAAGGCTTCTGATGCGAGTTTCTATTGTATTTGAGAGTTTTGCAAGTGTGGGAGTGTGTTTCTTTCAAACTGAGTATCTTTACATCGTTTGCGTATCTTTACTATTCCAATTGTGTATCTTTACATCGTTTGCGTATCTTTACTATTCCAATTGTGTATCTTTTCATTTCTCGTTTAAGTATCTTTCTGTAAGGCTTCTGATGCGAGTTTCTATTGTATTTGAGAGTTTTGCAAGTGTGGGAGTGTGTTTCTTTCAAACTGAGTATCTTTACATCGTTTGCGTATCTTTACTATTCCAATTGTGTATCTTTACATCGTTTGCGTATCTTTACTATTCCAATTGTGTATCTTTTCATTTCTCGTTTGAGTATCTTTCTGTAAGGCTTCTGATGCGAGTTTCTATTGTATTTGAGAGTTTTGCAAGTGTGGGAGTGTGTTTCTTTCAAACTGAATATCTTTACATCGTTTGCGTATCTTTACTATTCCAATTGTGTATCTTTTCATTTCTCGTTTGAGTATCTTTCTGTAAGGCTTCTGATTCGAGTTTCTATTGTATTTGAGAGTTTTGCAAGTGTGGGAGTGTGTTTCTTTCAATCTGAGTATCTTTACATCGTTTGCGTATCTTTACTATTCCAATTGTGTATCTTTTCATTTCTCGTTTGAGTATCTTTCTGTAAGGCTTCTGATGCGAGTTTCTATTGTATTTGAGAGTTTTGCAAGTGTGGGAGTGTGTTTCTTTCAAACTGAGTATCTTTACATCGTTTGCGTATCTTTACTATTCCAATTGTGTATCTTTACATCGTTTGCGTATCTTTACTATTCCAATTGTGTATCTTTTCATTTCTCGTTTGAGTATCTTTCTGTAAGGCTTCTGATGCGAGTTTCTATTGTATTTGAGAGTTTTGCAAGTGTGGGAGTGTGTTTCTTTCAAACTGAGTATCTTTACATCGTTTGCGTATCTTTACTATTCCAATTGTGTATCTTTACATCGTTTGCGTATCTTTACTATTCCAATTGTGTATCTTTTCATTTCTCGTTTGAGTATCTTTCTGTAAGGCTTCTGATGCGAGTTTCTATTGTATTTGAGAGTTTTGCAAGTGTGGGAGTGTGTTTCTTTCAAACTGAGTATCTTTACATCGTTTGCGTATCTTTACTATTCCAATTGTGTATCTTTACATCGTTTGCGTATCTTTACTATTCCAATTGTGTATCTTTTCATTTCTCGTTTGAGTATCTTTCTGTAAGGCTTTCTGATGCGAGTTTCTATTGAATTTGAGAGTTTTGCAAGTGTGGGAGTGTGTTTCCTTCAAACTGAGTATCTTTACATCGTTTGCGTATGTTTACTATTCCAATTGTGTATCTTTACATCGTTTGCGTATCTTTACTATTCCAATTGTGTATCTTTTCATTTCTCGTTTGAGTATCTTTCTGTAAGGCTTCTGATGCGAGTTTCTATTGTATTTGAGAGTTTTGCAAGTGTGGGAGTGTGTTTCTTTCAAACTGAATATCTTTACATCGTTTGCGTATCTTTACTATTCCAATTGTGTATCTTTTCATTTCTCGTTTGAGTATCTTTCTGTAAGGCTTCTGATTCGAGTTTCTATTGTATTTGAGAGTTTTGCAAGTGTGGGAGTGTGTTTCTTTCAATCTGAGTATCTTTACATCGTTTGCGTATCTTTACTATTCCAATTGTGTATCTTTTCATTTCTCGTTTGAGTATCTTTCTGTAAGGCTTCTGATGCGAGTTTCTATTGTATTTGAGAGTTTTGCAAGTGTGGGAGTGTGTTTCTTTCAAACTGAGTATCTTTACATCGTTTGCGTATCTTTACTATTCCAATTGTGTATCTTTACATCGTTTGCGTATCTTTACTATTCCAATTGTGTATCTTTTCATTTCTCGTTTAAGTATCTTTCTGTAAGGCTTCTGATGCGAGTTTCTATTGTATTTGAGAGTTTTGCAAGTGTGGGAGTGTGTTTCTTTCAATCTGAGTATCTTTACATCGTTTGCGTATCTTTACTATTCCAATTGTGTATCTTTACATCGTTTGCGTATCTTTACTATTCCAATTGTGTATCTTTTCATTTCTCGTTTGAGTATCTTTCTTTAAGGATTCTGATGCGAGTTTCTATTGTATTTGAGAGTTTTGCAAGTGTGGGAGTGTGTTTCTTTCAAACTGAGTATCTTTACATCGTTTGCGTATCTTTACTATTCCAATTGTGTATCTTTACATCGTTTGCGTATCTTTACTATTCCAATTGTGTATCTTTTCATTTCTCGTTTGAGTATCTTTCTGTAAGACTTTCTGATGCGAGTTTCTATTGTATTTGAGAGTTTTGCAAGTGTGGGAGTGTGTTTCTTTCAATCTGAGTATCTTTACATCGTTTGCGTAATCTACTATTCCAATTGTGTATCTTTACATCGTTTGCGTATCTTTACTATTCCAATTGTGTATCTTTTCATTTCTCGTTTGAGTATCTTTCTGTAAGGATTCTGATGCGAGTTTCTATTGTATTTGAGAGTTTTGCAAGTGTGGGAGTGTGTTTCTTTCAAACTGAATATCTTTACATCGTTTGCGTATCTTTACTATTCCAATTGTGTATCTTTTCATTTCTCGTTTGAGTATCTTTCTGTAAGGCTTCTGATTCGAGTTTCTATTGTATTTGAGAGTTTTGCAAGTGTGGGAGTGTGTTTCTTTCAATCTGAGTATCTTTACATCGTTTGCGTATCTTTACTATTCCAATTGTGTATCTTTTCATTTCTCGTTTGAGTATCTTTCTGTAAGGCTTCTGATGCGAGTTTCTATTGTATTTGAGAGTTTTGCAAGTGTGGGAGTGTGTTTCTTTCAAACTGAGTATCTTTACATCGTTTGCGTATCTTTACTATTCCAATTGTGTATCTTTACATCGTTTGCGTATCTTTACTATTCCAATTGTGTATCTTTTCATTTCTCGTTTAAGTATCTTTCTGTAAGGCTTCTGATGCGAGTTTCTATTGTATTTGAGAGTTTTGCAAGTGTGGGAGTGTGTTTCTTTCAATCTGAGTATCTTTACATCGTTTG
Organism: Argentina anserina; assembly: GCF_933775445.1. Classification (NCBI taxonomy): domain Eukaryota; kingdom Viridiplantae; phylum Streptophyta; class Magnoliopsida; order Rosales; family Rosaceae; genus Argentina; species Argentina anserina. The sequence continues at coordinate 126,182 of NW_026089464.1, forward strand.
CGTAATCTACTATTCCAATTGTGTATCTTTACATCGTTTGCGTATCTTTACTATTCCAATTGTGTATCTTTTCATTTCTCGTTTGAGTATCTTTCTGTAAGGATTCTGATGCGAGTTTCTATTGTATTTGAGAGTTTTGCAAGTGTGGGAGCGTGTTTCTTTCAAACTGAGTATCTTTACATCGTTTGCGTATCTTTACTATTCCAATTGTGTATCTTTACATCGTTTGCGTATCTTTACTATTCCAATTGTGTATCTTTTCATTTCTCGTTTGAGTATCTTTTTGTAAGGCTTCTGATGCGAGTTTCTATTGTATTTGAGAGTTTTGCAAGTGTGGGAGTGTGTTTCTTTCAAACTCAGTATCTTTACATCGTTTGCATATCTTTACTATTCCAATTGTGTATCTTTTCATTTCTCGTTTGAGTATCTTTCTGTAAGGCTTCTGATGCGAGTTTCTATTGTATTTGAGAGTTTTGCAAGTGTGGGAGTGTGTTTCTTTCAATCTGAGTATCTTTACATCGTTTGCGTATGTTTACTATTCCAATTGTGTATCTTTACATCGTTTGCGTATCTTTACTATTCCAATTGTGTATCTTTTCATTTCTCGTTTGAGTATCTTTCTGTAAGGCTTTCTGATGCGAGTTTCTATTGTATTTGAGAGTTTTGCAAGTGTGGGAGTGTGTTTCTTTCAATCTGAGTATCTTTACATCGTTTGCGTAATCTACTATTCCAATTGTGTATCTTTACATCGTTTGCGTATCTTTACTATTCCAATTGTGTATCTTCATTTCTCGTTTGAGTATCTTTCTGTAAGGATTCTGATGCGAGTTTCTATTGTATTTGAGAGTTTTGCAAGTGTGGGAGTGTGTTTCTTTCAAACTGAGTATCTTTACATCGTTTGCGTATCTTTACTATTCCAATTGTGTATCTTTTCATTTCTCGTTTGAGTATCTTTCTGTAAGGCTTTCTGATGCGAGTTTCTATTGAATTTGAGAGTTTTGCAAGTGTGGGAGTGTGTTTCTTTCAAACTGAGTATCTTTACATCGTTTGCGTATCTTTACTATTCCAATTGTGTATCTTTACATCGTTTGCGTATCTTTACTATTCCAATTGTGTATCTTTTCCTTTCTCGTTTGAGTATCTTTCTGTAAGGCTTCTGATGCGAGTTTCTATTGTATTTGAGAGTTTTGCAAGTGTGGGAGTGTGTTTCTTTCAAACTGAGTATCTTTACATCGTTTGCGTATCTTTACTATTCCAATTGTGTATCTTTACATCGTTTGCGTATCTTTACTATTCCAATTGTGTATCTTTTCATTTCTCGTTTAAGTATCTTTCTGTAAGGCTTCTGATGCGAGTTTCTATTGTATTTGAGAGTTTTGCAAGTGTGGGAGTGTGTTTCTTTCAAACTGAGTATCTTTACATCGTTTGCGTATCTTTACTATTCCAATTGTGTATCTTTACATCGTTTGCGTATCTTTACTATTCCAATTGTGTATCTTTTCATTTCTCGTTTGAGTATCTTTCTGTAAGGCTTTCTGATGCGAGTTTCTATTGAATTTGAGAGTTTTGCAAGTGTGGGAGTGTGTTTCCTTCAAACTGAGTATCTTGACATCGTTTGCGTATGTTTACTATTCCAATTGTGTATCTTTACATCGTTTGCGTATCTTTACTATTCCAATTGTGTATCTTTTCAATTCTCGTTTGAGTATCTTTCTGTAAGGCTTCTGATGCGAGTTTCTATTGTATTTGAGAGTTTTGCAAGTGTGGGAGTGTGTTTCTTTCAAACTGAGTATCTTTACATCGTTTGCGTATCTTTACTATTCCAATTGTGTATCTTTACATCGTTTGCGTATCTTTACTATTCCAATTGTGTATCTTTTCATTTCTCGTTTGAGTATCTTTCTGTAAGGATTCTGATGCGAGTTTCTATTGTATTTGAGAGTTTTGCAAGTGTGGGAGTGTCTTTCTTTCAAACTGAGTATCTTTACATCGTTTGCGTATCTTTACTATTCCAATTGTGTATCTTTACATCGTTTGCGTATCTTTACTATTCCAATTGTGTATCTTTTCATTTCTCGTTTAAGTATCTTTCTGTAAGGCTTCTGATGCGAGTTTCTATTGTATTTGAGAGTTTTGCAAGTGTGGGAGTGTGTTTCTTTCAAACTGAGTATCTTTACATCGTTTGCGTATCTTTACTATTCCAATTGTGTATCTTTTCATTTCTTGTTTGAGTATCTTTCTGTAAGTCTTTCTGATGCGAGTTTCTATTGTATTTGAGAGTTTTGCAAGTGTGGGAGTGTGTTTCTTTCAAACTGAGTATCTTTACATCGTTTGCATATCTTTACTATTCCAATTGTGTATCTTTTCATTTCTCGTTTGAGTATCTTTCTGTAAGGCTTCTGATGCGAGTTTCTATTGTATTTGAGAGTTTTGCAAGTGTGGGAGTGTGTTTCTTTCAATCTGAGTATCTTTACATCGTTTGCGTATCTTTACAATTCCAATTGTGTATCTTTACATCGTTTGCGTATCTTTACTATTCCAATTGTGTATCTTTTCATTTCTCGTTTGAGTATCTTTCTGTAAGGCTTTCTGATGCGAGTTTCTATTGTATTTGAGAGTTTTGCAAGTGTGGGAGTGTGTTTCTTTCAATCTGAGTATCTTTACATCGTTTGCGTATCTTTACTATTCCAATTGTGTATCTTTACATCGTTTGCGTATCTTTACTATTCCAATTGTGTATCTTTTCATTTCTCGTTTGAGTATCTTTCTGTAAGGATTCTGATGCGAGTTTCTATTGTATTTGAGAGTTTTGCAAGTGTGGGAGTGTGTTTCTTTCAAACTGAGTATCTTTACATCGTTTGCGTATCTTTACTATTCCAATTGTGTATCTTTACATCGTTTGCGTATCTTTACTATTCCAATTGTGTATCTTTTCATTTCTCGTTTGAGTATCTTTCTGTAAGGCTTTCTGATGCGAGTTTCTATTGAATTTGAGAGTTTTGCAAGTGTGGGAGTGTGTTTCTTTCAAACTGAGTATCTTTACATCGTTTGCGTATCTTTACTATTCCAATTGTGTATCTTTACATCGTTTGCGTATCTTTACTATTCCAATTGTGTATCTTTTCATTTCTTGTTTGAGTATCTTTCTGTAAGTCTTTCTGATGCGAGTTTCTATTGTATTTGAGAGTTTTGCAAGTGTGGGAGTGTCTTTCTTTCAAACTGAGTATCTTTACATCGTTTGCGTATCTTTACTATTCCAATTGTGTATCTTTACATCGTTTGCGTATCTTTACTATTCCAATTGTGTATCTTTTCATTTCTCGTTTGAGTATCTTTCTGTAATGCTTCTGATGCGAGTTTCTATTGTATTTGAGAGTTTTGCAAGTGTGGGAGTGTGTTTCTTTCAAACTGAGTATCTTTACATCGTTTGCGTATCTTTACTATTCCAATTGTGTATCTTTACATCGTTTGCGTATCTTTACTATTCCAATTGTGTATCTTTTCATTTCTTGTTTGAGTATCTTTCTGTAAGGCTTCTGATGTGAGTTTCTATTGTATTTGAGAGTTTTGCAAGTGTGGGAGTGTGTTTCTTTCAAACTGAGTATCTTTACATCGTTTGCGTATCTTTACTATTCCAATTGTGTATCTTTTCATTTCTTGTTTGAGTATCTTTCTGTAAGTCTTTCTGATGCGAGTTTCTATTGTATTTGAGAGTTTTGCAAGTGTGGGAGTGTGTTTCTTTCAAACTGAGTATCTTTACATCGTTTGCATATCTTTACTATTCCAATTGTGTATCTTTTCATTTCTCATTTGAGTATCTTTCTGTAAGGCTTCTGATGCGAGTTTCTATTGTATTTGAGAGTTTTGCAAGTGTGGGAGTGTGTTTCTTTCAATCTGAGTATCTTTACATCGTTTGCGTATCTTTACTATTCCAATTGTGTATCTTTACATCGTTTGCGTATCTTTACTATTCCAATTGTTTATCTTTTCATTTCTCGTTTTAGTATCTTTCTGTAAGGATTCTGATGCGAGTTTCTATTGTATTTGAGAGTTTTGCAAGTGTGGGAGTGTGTTTCTTTCAAACTGAGTATCTTTACATCGTTTGCGTATCTTTACTATTCCAATTGTGTATCTTTACATCGTTTGCGTATCTTTACTATTCCATTTGTGTATCTTTTCATTTCTCGTTTGAGTATCTTTCTGTAAGGCTTTCTGATGCGAGTTTCTATTGTATTTGAGAGTTTTGCAAGTGTGGGAGTGTGTTTCTTTCAAACTGAGTATCTTTACATCGTTTGCGTATCTTTACTATTCCAATTGTGTATCTTTACATCGTTTGCGTATCTTTACTATTCCAATTGTGTATCTTTTCATTTCTCGTTTGAGTATCTTTCTGTAAGGCTTTCTGATGCGAGTTTCTATTGAATTTGAGAGTTTTGCAAGTGTGGGAGTGTGTTTCTTTCAAACTGAGTATCTTTACATCGTTTGCGTATCTTTACTATTCCAATTGTGTATCTTTACATCGTTTGCGTATCTTTACTATTCCAATTGTGTATCTTTTCATTTCTTGTTTGAATATCTTTCTGTAAGGCTTTCTGATGCGAGTTTCTATTGAATTTGAGAGTTTTGCAAGTGTGGGAGTGTGTTTCTTTCAAACTGAGTATCTTTACATCGTTTGCGTATCTTTACTATTCCAATTGTGTATCTTTACATCGTTTGCGTATCTTTACTATTCCAATTGTGTATCTTTTCATTTCTTGTTTGAGTATCTTTCTGTAAGTCTTTCTGATGCGAGTTTCTATTGTATTTGAGAGTTTTGCAAGTGTGGGAGTGTCTTTCTTTCAAACTGAGTATCTTTACATCGTTTGCGTATCTTTACTATTCCAATTGTGTATCTTTACATCGTTTGCGTATCTTTACTATTCCAATTGTGTATCTTTTCATTTCTCGTTTGAGTATCTTTCTGTAAGGCTTCTGATGCGAGTTTCTATTGTATTTGAGAGTTTTGCAAGTGTGGGAGTGTGTTTCTTTCAAACTGAGTATCTTTACATCGTTTGCGTATCTTTACTATTCCAATTGTGTATCTTTACATCGTTTGCGTATCTTTACTATTCCAATTGTGTATCTTTTCATTTCTCGTTTGAGTATCTTTCTGTAAGGCTTTCTGATGCGAGTTTCTATTGAATTTGAGAGTTTTGCAAGTGTGGGAGTGTGTTTCTTTCAAACTGAGTATCTTTACATCGTTTGCGTATCTTTACTATTCCAATTGTGTATCTTTACATCGTTTGCGTATCTTTACTATTCCAATTGTGTATCTTTTCATTTCTTGTTTGAGTATCTTTCTGTAAGTCTTTCTGATGCGAGTTTCTATTGTATTTGAGAGTTTTGCAAGTGTGGGAGTGTCTTTCTTTCAAACTGAGTATCTTTACATCGTTTGCGTATCTTTACTATTCCAATTGTGTATCTTTACATCGTTTGCGTATCTTTACTATTCCAATTGTGTATCTTTTCATTTCTTGTTTGAGTATCTTTCTGTAAGGCTTCTGATGTGAGTTTCTATTGTATTTGAGAGTTTTGCAAGTGTGGGAGTGTGTTTCTTTCAAACTGAGTATCTTTACATCGTTTGCGTATCTTTACTATTCCAATTGTGTATCTTTTCATTTCTTGTTTGAGTATCTTTCTGTAAGTCTTTCTGATGCGAGTTTCTATTGTATTTGAGAGTTTTGCAAGTGTGGGAGTGTGTTTCTTTCAAACTGAGTATCTTTACATCGTTTGCATATCTTTACTATTCCAATTGTGTATCTTTTCATTTCTCATTTGAGTATCTTTCTGTAAGGCTTCTGATGCGAGTTTCTATTGTATTTGAGAGTTTTGCAAGTGTGGGAGTGTGTTTCTTTCAATCTGAGTATCTTTACATCGTTTGCGTATCTTTACTATTCCAATTGTGTATCTTTACATCGTTTGCGTATCTTTACTATTCCAATTGTTTATCTTTTCATTTCTCGTTTGAGTATCTTTCTGTAAGGATTCTGATGCGAGTTTCTATTGTATTTGAGAGTTTTGCAAGTGTGGGAGTGTGTTTCTTTCAAACTGAGTATCTTTACATCGTTTGCGTATCTTTACTATTCCAATTGTGTATCTTTACATCGTTTGCGTATCTTTACTATTCCAATTGTGTATCTTTTCATTTCTCGTTTGAGTATCTTTCTGTAAGGCTTTCTGATGCGAGTTTCTATTGTATTTGAGAGTTTTGCAAGTGTGGGAGTGTGTTTCTTTCAAACTGAGTATCTTTACATCGTTTGCGTATCTTTACTATTCCAATTGTGTATCTTTACATCGTTTGCGTATCTTTACTATTCCAATTGTGTATCTTTTCATTTCTCGTTTGAGTATCTTTCTGTAAGGCTTTCTGATGCGAGTTTCTATTGAATTTGAGAGTTTTGCAAGTGTGGGAGTGTGTTTCTTTCAAACTGAGTATCTTTACATCGTTTGCGTATCTTTACTATTCCAATTGTGTATCTTTACATCGTTTGCGTATCTTTACTATTCCAATTGTGTATCTTTTCATTTCTTGTTTGAATATCTTTCTGTAAGGCTTTCTGATGCGAGTTTCTATTGAATTTGAGAGTTTTGCAAGTGTGGGAGTGTGTTTCTTTCAAACTGAGTATCTTTACATCGTTTGCGTATCTTTACTATTCCAATTGTGTATCTTTACATCGTTTGCGTATCTTTACTATTCCAATTGTGTATCTTTTCATTTCTCGTTTGAGTATCTTTCTGTAAGTCTTTCTGATGCGAGTTTCTATTGTATTTGAGAGTTTTGCAAGTGTGGGAGTGTCTTTCTTTCAAACTGAGTATCTTTACATCGTTTGCGTATCTTTACTATTCCAATTGTGTATCTTTACATCGTTTGCGTATCTTTACTATTCCAATTGTGTATCTTTTCATTTCTCGTTTGAGTATCTTTCTGTAAGGCTTCTGATGCGAGTTTCTATTGTATTTGAGAGTTTTGCAAGTGTGGGAGTGTGTTTCTTTCAAACTGAGTATCTTTACATCGTTTGCGTATCTTTACTATTCCAATTGTGTATCTTTACATCGTTTGCGTATCTTTACTATTCCAATTGTGTATCTTTTCATTTCTCGTTTGAGTATCTTTCTGTAAGGCTTTCTGATGCGAGTTTCTATTGAATTTGAGAGTTTTGCAAGTGTGGGAGTGTGTTTCTTTCAAACTGAGTATCTTTACATCGTTTGCGTATCTTTACTATTCCAATTGTGTATCTTTACATCGTTTGCGTATCTTTACTATTCCAATTGTGTATCTTTTCATTTCTTGTTTGAGTATCTTTCTGTAAGTCTTTCTGATGCGAGTTTCTATTGTATTTGAGAGTTTTGCAAGTGTGGGAGTGTCTTTCTTTCAAACTGAGTATCTTTACATCGTTTGCGTATCTTTACTATTCCAATTGTGTATCTTTACATCGTTTGCGTATCTTTACTATTCCAATTGTGTATCTTTTCATTTCTCGTTTGAGTATCTTTCTGTAAGGCTTCTGATGCGAGTTTCTATTGTATTTGAGAGTTTTGCAAGTGTGGGAGTGTGTTTCTTTCAAACTGAGTATCTTTACATCGTTTGCGTATCTTTACTATTCCAATTGTGTATCTTTACATCGTTTGCGTATCTTTACTATTCCAATTGTGTATCTTTTCATTTCTCGTTTGAGTATCTTTCTGTAAGGATTCTGATGCGAGTTTCTATTGTATTTGAGAGTTTTGCAAGTGTGGGAGTGTGTTTCTTTCAAACTGAGTATCTTTACATCGTTTGCGTATCTTTACTATTCCAATTGTGTATCTTTACATCGTTTGCGTATCTTTACTATTCCAATTGTGTATCTTTTCATTTCTTGTTTGAGTATCTTTCTGTAAGTCTTTCTGATGCGAGTTTCTATTGTATTTGAGAGTTTTGCAAGTGTGGGAGTGTCTTTCTTTCAAACTGAGTATCTTTACATCGTTTGCGTATCTTTACTATTCCAATTGTGTATCTTTACATCGTTTGCGTATCTTTACTATTCCAATTGTGTATCTTTTCATTTCTCGTTTGAGTATCTTTCTGTAAGGCTTCTGATGCGAGTTTCTATTGTATTTGAGAGTTTCGCAAGTGTGGGAGTGTGTTTCTTTCAAACTGAGTATCTTTACATCGTTTGCGTATCTTTACTATTCCAATTGTGTATCTTTACATCGTTTGCGTATCTTTACTATTCCAATTGTGTATCTTTTCATTTCTCGTTTGAGTATCTTTCTGTAAGGCTTTCTGATGCGAGTTTCTATTGAATTTGAGAGTTTTGCAAGTGTGGGAGTGTGTTTCTTTCAAACTGAGTATCTTTACATCGTTTGCGTATCTTTACTATTCCAATTGTGTATCTTTACATCGTTTGCGTATCTTTACTATTCCAATTGTGTATCTTTTCATTTCTTGTTTGAGTATCTTTCTGTAAGTCTTTCTGATGCGAGTTTCTATTGTATTTGAGAGTTTTGCAAGTGTGGGAGTGTCTTTCTTTCAAACTGAGTATCTTTACATCGTTTGCGTATCTTTACTATTCCAATTGTGTATCTTTACATCGTTTGCGTATCTTTACTATTCCAATTGTGTATCTTTTCATTTCTCGTTTGAGTATCTTTCTGTAAGGCTTCTGATGCGAGTTTCTATTGTATTTGAGAGTTTTGCAAGTGTGGGAGTGTGTTTCTTTCAAACTGAGTATCTTTACATCGTTTGCGTATCTTTACTATTCCAATTGTGTATCTTTACATCGTTTGCGTATCTTTACTATTCCAATTGTGTATCTTTTCATTTCTCGTTTGAGTATCTTTCTGTAAGGCTTTCTGATGCGAGTTTCTATTGAATTTGAGAGTTTTGCAAGTGTGGGAGTGTGTTTCTTTCAATCTGAGTATCTTTACATCGTTTGCGTATCTTTACTATTCCAATTGTGTATCTTTACATCGTTTGCGTATCTTTACTATTCCAATTGTGTATCTTTTCATTTCTCGTTTGAGTATCTTTCTGTAAGGCTTTCTGATGCGAGTTTCTATTGAATTTGAGAGTTTTGCAAGTGTGGGAGTGTGTTTCTTTCAAACTGAGTATCTTTACATCGTTTGCGTATCTTTACTATTCCAATTGTGTATCTTTACATCGTTTGCGTATCTTTACTATTCCAATTGTGTATCTTTTCATTTCTTGTTTGAGTATCTTTCTGTAAGTCTTTCTGATGCGAGTTTCTATTGTATTTGAGAGTTTTGCAAGTGTGGGAGTGTCTTTCTTTCAAACTGAGTATCTTTACATCGTTTGCGTATCTTTACTATTCCAATTGTGTATCTTTACATCGTTTGCGTATCTTTACTATTCCAATTGTGTATCTTTTCATTTCTCGTTTGAGTATCTTTCTGTAAGGCTTCTGATGCGAGTTTCTATTGTATTTGAGAGTTTTGCAAGTGTGGGAGTGTGTTTCTTTCAAACTGAGTATCTTTACATCGTTTGCGTATCTTTACTATTCCAATTGTGTATCTTTACATCGTTTGCGTATCTTTACTATTCCAATTGTGTATCTTTTCATTTCTTGTTTGAGTATCTTTCTGTAAGGCTTCTGATGTGAGTTTCTATTGTATTTGAGAGTTTTGCAAGTGTGGGAGTGTGTTTCTTTCAAACTGAGTATCTTTACATCGTTTGCGTATCTTTACTATTCCAATTGTGTATCTTTTCATTTCTTGTTTGAGTATCTTTCTGTAAGTCTTTCTGATGCGAGTTTCTATTGTATTTGAGAGTTTTGCAAGTGTGGGAGTGTGTTTCTTTCAAACTGAGTATCTTTACATCGTTTGCATATCTTTACTATTCCAATTGTGTATCTTTTCATTTCTCGTTTGAGTATCTTTCTGTAAGGCTTCTGATGCGAGTTTCTATTGTATTTGAGAGTTTTGCAAGTGTGGGAGTGTGTTTCTTTCAATCTGAGTATCTTTACATCGTTTGCGTATCTTTACTATTCCAATTGTGTATCTTTACATCGTTTGCGTATCTTTACTATTCCAATTATGTATCTTTTCATTTCTCGTTTGAGTATCTTTCTGTAAGGCTTTCTGATGCGAGTTTCTATTGAATTTGAGAGTTTTGCAAGTGTGGGAGTGTGTTTCTTTCAAACTGAGTATCTTTACATCGTTTGCGTATCTTTACTATTCCAATTGTGTATCTTTACATCGTTTGCGTATCTTTACTATTCCAATTGTGTATCTTTTCATTTCTTGTTTGAGTATCTTTCTGTAAGTCTTTCTGATGCGAGTTTCTATTGTATTTGAGAGTTTTGCAAGTGTGGGAGTGTCTTTCTTTCAAACTGAGTATCTTTACATCGTTTGCGTATCTTTACTATTCCAATTGTGTATCTTTACATCGTTTGCGTATCTTTACTATTCCAATTGTGTATCTTTTCATTTCTCGTTTGAGTATCTTTCTGTAAGGCTTCTGATGCGAGTTTCTATTGTATTTGAGAGTTTTGCAAGTGTGGGAGTGTGTTTCTTTCAAACTGAGTATCTTTACATCGTTTGCGTATCTTTACTATTCCAATTGTGTATCTTTACATCGTTTGCGTATCTTTACTATTCCAATTGTGTATCTTTTCATTTCTTGTTTGAGTATCTTTCTGTAAGGCTTCTGATGTGAGTTTCTATTGTATTTGAGAGTTTTGCAAGTGTGGGAGTGTGTTTCTTTCAAACTGAGTATCTTTACATCGTTTGCGTATCTTTACTATTCCAATTGTGTATCTTTTCATTTCTTGTTTGAGTATCTTTCTGTAAGTCTTTCTGATGCGAGTTTCTATTGTATTTGAGAGTTTTGCAAGTGTGGGAGTGTGTTTCTTTCAAACTGAGTATCTTTACATCGTTTGCATATCTTTACTATTCCAATTGTGTATCTTTTCATTTCTCGTTTGAGTATCTTTCTGTAAGGCTTCTGATGCGAGTTTCTATTGTATTTGAGAGTTTTGCAAGTGTGGGAGTGTGTTTCTTTCAATCTGAGTATCTTTACATCGTTTGCGTATCTTTACTATTCCAATTGTGTATCTTTACATCGTTTGCGTATCTTTACTATTCCAATTGTGTATCTTTTCATTTCTCGTTTGAGTATCTTTCTGTAAGGCTTTCTGATGCGAGTTTCTATTGAATTTGAGAGTTTTGCAAGTGTGGGAGTGTGTTTCTTTCAAACTGAGTATCTTTACATCGTTTGCGTATCTTTACTATTCCAATTGTGTATCTTTACATCGTTTGCGTATCTTTACTATTCCAATTGTGTATCTTTTCATTTCTTGTTTGAGTATCTTTCTGTAAGTCTTTCTGATGCGAGTTTCTATTGTATTTGAGAGTTTTGCAAGTGTGGGAGTGTCTTTCTTTCAAACTGAGTATCTTTACATCGTTTGCGTATCTTTACTATTCCAATTGTGTATCTTTACATCGTTTGCGTATCTTTACTATTCCAATTGTGTATCTTTTCATTTCTCGTTTGAGTATCTTTCTGTAAGGCTTCTGATGCGAGTTTCTATTGTATTTGAGAGTTTTGCAAGTGTGGGAGTGTGTTTCTTTCAAACTGAGTATCTTTACATCGTTTGCGTATCTTTACTATTCCAATTGTGTATCTTTACATCGTTTGCGTATCTTTACTATTCCAATTGTGTATCTTTTCATTTCTTGTTTGAGTATCTTTCTGTAAGGCTTCTGATGTGAGTTTCTATTGTATTTGAGAGTTTTGCAAGTGTGGGAGTGTGTTTCTTTCAAACTGAGTATCTTTACATCGTTTGCGTATCTTTACTATTCCAATTGTGTATCTTTTCATTTCTTGTTTGAGTATCTTTCTGTAAGTCTTTCTGATGCGAGTTTCTATTGTATTTGAGAGTTTTGCAAGTGTGGGAGTGTGTTTCTTTCAAACTGAGTATCTTTACATCGTTTGCATATCTTTACTATTCCAATTGTGTATCTTTTCATTTCTCGTTTGAGTATCTTTCTGTAAGGCTTCTGATGCGAGTTTCTATTGTATTTGAGAGTTTTGCAAGTGTGGGAGTGTGTTTCTTTCAATCTGAGTATCTTTACATCGTTTGCGTATCTTTACTATTCCAATTGTGTATCTTTACATCGTTTGCGTATCTTTACTATTCCAATTGTTTATCTTTTCATTTCTCGTTTGAGTATCTTTCTGTAAGGATTCTGATGCGAGTTTCTATTGTATTTGAGAGTTTTGCAAGTGTGGGAGTGTGTTTCTTTCAAACTGAGTATCTTTACATCGTTTGCGTATCTTTACTATTCCAATTGTGTATCTTTACATCGTTTGCGTATCTTTACTATTCCAATTGTGTATCTTTTCATTTCTTGTTTGAGTATCTTTCTGTAAGTCTTTCTGATGCGAGTTTCTATTGTATTTGAGAGTTTTGCAAGTGTGGGAGTGTCTTTCTTTCAAACTGAGTATCTTTACATCGTTTGCGTATCTTTACTATTCCAATTGTGTATCTTTTCATTTCTTGTTTGAGTATCTTTCTGTAAGTCTTTCTGATGCGAGTTTCTATTGTATTTGAGAGTTTTGCAAGTGTGGGAGTGTCTTTCTTTCAAACTGAGTATCTTTACATCGTTTGCGTATCTTTACTATTCCAATTGTGTATCTTTACATCGTTTGCGTATCTTTACTATTCCAATTGTGTATCTTTTCATTTCTCGTTTGAGTATCTTTCTGTAAGGCTTCTGATGCGAGTTTCTATTGTATTTGAGAGTTTTGCAAGTGTGGGAGTGTGTTTCTTTCAAACTGAGTATCTTTACATCGTTTGCGTATCTTTACTATTCCAATTGTGTATCTTTACATCGTTTGCGTATCTTTACTATTCCAATTGTGTATCTTTTCATTTCTTGTTTGAGTATCTTTCTGTAAGGCTTCTGATGTGAGTTTCTATTGTATTTGAGAGTTTTGCAAGTGTGGGAGTGTGTTTCTTTCAAACTGAGTATCTTTACATCGTTTGCGTATCTTTACTATTCCAATTGTGTATCTTTTCATTTCTTGTTTGAGTATCTTTCTGTAAGTCTTTCTGATGCAAGTTTCTATTGTATTTGAGAGTTTTGCAAGTGTGGGAGTGTGTTTCTTTCAAACTGAGTATCTTTACATCGTTTGCATATCTTTACTATTCCAATTGTGTATCTTTTCATTTCTCGTTTGAGTATCTTTCTGTAAGGCTTCTGATGCGAGTTTCTATTGTATTTGAGAGTTTTGCAAGTGTGGGAGTGTGTTTCTTTCAATCTGAGTATCTTTACATCGTTTGCGTATCTTTACTATTCCAATTGTGTATCTTTACATCGTTTGCGTATCTTTACTATTCCAATTGTGTATCTTTTCATTTCTCGTTTGAGTATCTTTCTGTAAGGCTTTCTGATGCGAGTTTCTATTGAATTTGAGAGTTTTGCAAGTGTGGGAGTGTGTTTCTTTCAAACTGAGTATCTTTACATCGTTTGCGTATCTTTACTATTCCAATTGTGTATCTTTACATCGTTTGCGTATCTTTACTATCCCAATTGTGTATCTTTTCATTTCTTGTTTGAGTATCTTTCTGTAAGTCTTTCTGATGCGAGTTTCTATTGTATTTGAGAGTTTTGCAAGTGTGGGAGTGTCTTTCTTTCAAACTGAGTATCTTTACATCGTTTGCGTATCTTTACTATTCCAATTGTGTATCTTTACATCGTTTGCGTATCTTTACTATTCCAATTGTGTATCTTTTCATTTCTCGTTTGAGTATCTTTCTGTAAGGCTTCTGATGCGAGTTTCTATTGTATTTGAGAGTTTTGCAAGTGTGGGAGTGTGTTTCTTTCAAACTGAGTATCTTTACATCGTTTGCGTATCTTTACTATTCCAATTGTGTATCTTTACATCGTTTGCGTATCTTTACTATTCCAATTGTGTATCTTTTCATTTCTTGTTTGAGTATCTTTCTGTAAGGCTTCTGATGTGAGTTTCTATTGTATTTGAGAGTTTTGCAAGTGTGGGAGTGTGTTTCTTTCAAACTGAGTATCTTTACATCGTTTGCGTATCTTTACTATTCCAATTGTGTATCTTTTCATTTCTTGTTTGAGTATCTTTCTGTAAGTCTTTCTGATGCGAGTTTCTATTGTATTTGAGAGTTTTGCAAGTGTGGGAGTGTGTTTCTTTCAAACTGAGTATCTTTACATCGTTTGCATATCTTTACTATTCCAATTGTGTATCTTTTCATTTCTCGTTTGAGTATCTTTCTGTAAGGCTTCTGATGCGAGTTTCTATTGTATTTGAGAGTTTTGCAAGTGTGGGAGTGTGTTTCTTTCAATCTGAGTATCTTTACATCGTTTGCGTATCTTTACTATTCCAATTGTGTATCTTTACATCGTTTGCGTATCTTTACTATTCCAATTGTTTATCTTTTCATTTCTCGTTTGAGTATCTTTCTGTAAGTCTTTCTGATGCGAGTTTCTATTGTATTTGAGAGTTTTGCAAGTGTGGGAGTGTGTTTCTTTCAAACTGAGTATCTTTACATCGTTTGCGTATCTTTACTATTCCAATTGTGTATCTTTACATCGTTTGCGTATCTTTACTATTCCAATTGTGTATCTTTTCATTTCTCGTTTGAGTATCTTTCTGTAAGGCTTTCTGATGCGAGTTTCTATTGAATTTGAGAGTTTTGCAAGTGTGGGAGTGTGTTTCTTTCAAACTGAGTATCTTTACATCGTTTGCGTATCTTTACTATTCCAATTGTGTATCTTTACATCGTTTGCGTATCTTTACTATTCCAATTGTGTATCTTTTCATTTCTTGTTTGAGTATCTTTCTGTAAGTCTTTCTGATGCGAGTTTCTATTGTATTTGAGAGTTTTGCAAGTGTGGGAGTGTCTTTCTTTCAAACTGAGTATCTTTACATCGTTTGCGTATCTTTACTATTCCAATTGTGTATCTTTACATCGTTTGCGTATCTTTACTATTCCAATTGTGTATGTTTTCATTTCTCGTTTGAGTATCTTTCTGTAAGGCTTCTGATGCGAGTTTCTATTGTATTTGAGAGTTTTGCAAGTGTGGGAGTGTGTTTCTTTCAAACTGAGTATCTTTACATCGTTTGCGTATCTTTACTATTCCAATTGTGTATCTTTACATCGTTTGCGTATCTTTACTATTCCAATTGTGTATCTTTTCATTTCTTGTTTGAGTATCTTTCTGTAAGGCTTCTGATGTGAGTTTCTATTGTATTTGAGAGTTTTGCAAGTGTGGGAGTGTGTTTCTTTCAAACTGAGTATCTTTACATCGTTTGCGTATCTTTACTATTCCAATTGTGTATCTTTTCATTTCTTGTTTGAGTATCTTTCTGTAAGTCTTTCTGATGCGAGTTTCTATTGTATTTGAGAGTTTTGCAAGTGTGGGAGTGTGTTTCTTTCAAACTGAGTATCTTTACATCGTTTGCATATCTTTACTATTCCAATTGTGTATCTTTTCATTTCTCGTTTGAGTATCTTTCTGTAAGGCTTCTGATGCGAGTTTCTATTGTATTTGAGAGTTTTGCAAGTGTGGGAGTGTGTTTCTTTCAATCTGAGTATCTTTACATCGTTTGCGTATCTTTACTATTCCAATTGTGTATCTTTACATCGTTTGCGTATCTTTACTATTCCAATTGTTTATCTTTTCATTTCTCGTTTGAGTATCTTTCTGTAAGGATTCTGATGCGAGTTTCTATTGTATTTGAGAGTTTTGCAAGTGTGGGAGTGTGTTTCTTTCAAACTGAGTATCTTTACATCGTTTGCGTATCTTTACTATTCCAATTGTGTATCTTTACATCGTTTGCGTATCTTTACTATTCCAATTGTGTATCTTTTCATTTCTCGTTTGAGTATCTTTCTGTAAGGCTTTCTGATGCGAGTTTCTATTGTATTTGAGAGTTTTGCAAGTGTGGGAGTGTGTTTCTTTCAAACTGAGTATCTTTACATCGTTTGCGTATCTTTACTATTCCAATTGTGTATCTTTACATCGTTTGCGTATCTTTACTATTCCAATTGTGTATCTTTTCATTTCTCGTTTGAGTATCTTTCTGTAAGGCTTTCTGATGCGAGTTTCTATTGAATTTGAGAGTTTTGCAAGTGTGGGAGTGTGTTTCCTTCAAACTGAGTATCTTGACATCGTTTGCGTATGTTTACTATTCCAATTGTGTATCTTTACATCGTTTGCGTATCTTTACTATTCCAATTGTGTATCTTTTCAATTCTCGTTTGAGTATCTTTCTGTAAGGCTTCTGATGCGAGTTTCTATTGTATTTGAGAGTTTTGCAAGTGTGGGAGTGTGTTTCTTTCAAACTGAGTATCTTTACATCGTTTGCGTATCTTTACTATTCCAATTGTGTATCTTTACATCGTTTGCGTATCTTTACTATTCCAATTGTGTATCTTTTCATTTCTCGTTTGAGTATCTTTCTGTAAGGATTCTGATGCGAGTTTCTATTGTATTTGAGAGTTTTGCAAGTGTGGGAGTGTGTTTCTTTCAAACTGAGTATCTTTACATCGTTTGCGTATCTTTACTATTCCAATTGTGTATCTTTACATCGTTTGCGTATCTTTACTATTCCAATTGTGTATCTTTTCATTTCTTGTTTGAGTATCTTTCTGTAAGTCTTTCTGATGCGAGTTTCTATTGTATTTGAGAGTTTTGCAAGTGTGGGAGTGTCTTTCTTTCAAACTGAGTATCTTTACATCGTTTGCGTATCTTTACTATTCCAATTGTGTATCTTTACATCGTTTGCGTATCTTTACTATTCCAATTGTGTATCTTTTCATTTCTCGTTTGAGTATCTTTCTGTAAGGCTTCTGATGCGAGTTTCTATTGTATTTGAGAGTTTTGCAAGTGTGGGAGTGTGTTTCTTTCAAACTGAGTATCTTTACATCGTTTGCGTATCTTTACTATTCCAATTGTGTATCTTTACATCGTTTGCGTATCTTTACTATTCCAATTGTGTATCTTTTCATTTCTCGTTTGAGTATCTTTCTGTAAGGCTTCTGATGCGAGTTTCTATTGTATTTGAGAGTTTTGCAAGTGTGGGAGTGTGTTTCTTTCAAACTGAGTATCTTTACATCGTTTGCGTATCTTTACTATTCCAATTGTGTATCTTTACATCGTTTGCGTATCTTTACTATTCCAATTGTGTATCTTTTCATTTCTCGTTTGAGTATCTTTCTGTAAGGCTTTCTGATGCGAGTTTCTATTGAATTTGAGAGTTTTGCAAGTGTGGGAGTGTGTTTCTTTCAAACTGAGTATCTTTACATCGTTTGCGTATCTTTACTATTCCAATTGTGTATCTTTACATCGTTTGCGTATCTTTACTATTCCAATTGTGTATCTTTTCATTTCTTGTTTGAGTATCTTTCTGTAAGTCTTTCTGATGCGAGTTTCTATTGTATTTGAGAGTTTTGCAAGTGTGGGAGTGTCTTTCTTTCAAACTGAGTATCTTTACATCGTTTGCGTATCTTTACTATTCCAATTGTGTATCTTTACATCGTTTGCGTATCTTTACTATTCCAATTGTGTATCTTTTCATTTCTCGTTTGAGTATCTTTCTGTAAGGCTTCTGATGCGAGTTTCTATTGTATTTGAGAGTTTTGCAAGTGTGGGAGTGTGTTTCTTTCAAACTGAGTATCTTTACATCGTTTGCGTATCTTTACTATTCCAATTGTGTATCTTTACATCGTTTGCGTATCTTTACTATTCCAATTGTGTATCTTTTCATTTCTCGTTTGAGTATCTTTCTGTAAGGCTTTCTGATGCGAGTTTCTATTGAATTTGAGAGTTTTGCAAGTGTGGGAGTGTGTTTCTTTCAATCTGAGTATCTTTACATCGTTTGCGTATCTTTACTATTCCAATTGTGTATCTTTACATCGTTTGCGTATCTTTACTATTCCAATTGTGTATCTTTTCATTTCTCGTTTGAGTATCTTTCTGTAAGGCTTTCTGATGCGAGTTTCTATTGAATTTGAGAGTTTTGCAAGTGTGGGAGTGTGTTTCTTTCAAACTGAGTATCTTTACATCGTTTGCGTATCTTTACTATTCCAATTGTGTATCTTTACATCGTTTGCGTATCTTTACTATTCCAATTGTGTATCTTTTCATTTCTTGTTTGAGTATCTTTCTGTAAGTCTTTCTGATGCGAGTTTCTATTGTATTTGAGAGTTTTGCAAGTGTGGGAGTGTCTTTCTTTCAAACTGAGTATCTTTACATCGTTTGCGTATCTTTACTATTCCAATTGTGTATCTTTACATCGTTTGCGTATCTTTACTATTCCAATTGTGTATCTTTTCATTTCTCGTTTGAGTATCTTTCTGTAAGGCTTCTGATGCGAGTTTCTATTGTATTTGAGAGTTTTGCAAGTGTGGGAGTGTGTTTCTTTCAAACTGAGTATCTTTACATCGTTTGCGTATCTTTACTATTCCAATTGTGTATCTTTACATCGTTTGCGTATCTTTACTATTCCAATTGTGTATCTTTTCATTTCTTGTTTGAGTATCTTTCTGTAAGGCTTCTGATGTGAGTTTCTATTGTATTTGAGAGTTTTGCAAGTGTGGGAGTGTGTTTCTTTCAAACTGAGTATCTTTACATCGTTTGCGTATCTTTACTATTCCAATTGTGTATCTTTTCATTTCTTGTTTGAGTATCTTTCTGTAAGTCTTTCTGATGCGAGTTTCTATTGTATTTGAGAGTTTTGCAAGTGTGGGAGTGTGTTTCTTTCAAACTGAGTATCTTTACATCGTTTGCGTATCTTTACTATTCCAATTGTGTATCTTTTCATTTCTCGTTTGAGTATCTTTCTGTAAGGCTTCTGATGCGAGTTTCTATTGTATTTGAGAGTTTTGCAAGTGTGGGAGTGTGTTTCTTTCAATCTGAGTATCTTTACATCGTTTGCGTATCTTTACTATTCCAATTGTGTATCTTTACATCGTTTGCGTATCTTTACTATTCCAATTGTTTATCTTTTCATTTCTCGTTTGAGTATCTTTCTGTAAGGATTCTGATGCGAGTTTCTATTGTATTTGAGAGTTTTGCAAGTGTGGGAGTGTGTTTCTTTCAAACTGAGTATCTTTACATCGTTTGCGTATCTTTACTATTCCAATTGTGTATCTTTACATCGTTTGCGTATCTTTACTATTCCAATTGTGTATCTTTTCATTTCTCGTTTGAGTATCTTTCTGTAAGGCTTTATGATGCGAGTTTCTATTGTATTTGAGAGTTTTGCAAGTGTGGGAGTGTGTTTCTTTCAAACTGAGTATCTTTACATCGTTTGCGTATCTTTACTATTCCAATTGTGTATCTTTACATCGTTTGCGTATCTTTACTATTCCAATTGTGTATCTTTTCATTTCTCGTTTGAGTATCTTTCTGTAAGGCTTTCTGATGCGAGTTTCTATTGAATTTGAGAGTTTTGCAAGTGTGGGAGTGTGTTTCCTTCAAACTGAGTATCTTGACATCGTTTGCGTATGTTTACTATTCCAATTGTGTATCTTTACATCGTTTGCGTATCTTTACTATTCCAATTGTGTATCTTTTCAATTCTCGTTTGAGTATCTTTCTGTAAGGCTTCTGATGCGAGTTTCTATTGTATTTGAGAGTTTTGCAAGTGTGGGAGTGTGTTTCTTTCAAACTGAGTATCTTTACATCGTTTGCGTATCTTTACTATTCCAATTGTGTATCTTTACATCGTTTGCGTATCTTTACTATTCCAATTGTGTATCTTTTCATTTCTCGTTTGAGTATCTTTCTGTAAGGATTCTGATGCGAGTTTCTATTGTATTTGAGAGTTTTGCAAGTGTGGGAGTGTGTTTCTTTCAAACTGAGTATCTTTACATCGTTTGCGTATCTTTACTATTCCAATTGTGTATCTTTACATCGTTTGCGTATCTTTACTATTCCAATTGTGTATCTTTTCATTTCTTGTTTGAGTATCTTTCTGTAAGTCTTTCTGATGCGAGTTTCTATTGTATTTGAGAGTTTTGCAAGTGTGGGAGTGTCTTTCTTTCAAACTGAGTATCTTTACATCGTTTGCGTATCTTTACTATTCCAATTGTGTATCTTTACATCGTTTGCGTATCTTTACTATTCCAATTGTGTATCTTTTCATTTCTCGTTTGAGTATCTTTCTGTAAGGCTTCTGATGCGAGTTTCTATTGTATTTGAGAGTTTTGCAAGTGTGGGAGTGTGTTTCTTTCAAACTGAGTATCTTTACATCGTTTGCGTATCTTTACTATTCCAATTGTGTATCTTTACATCGTTTGCGTATCTTTACTATTCCAATTGTGTATCTTTTCATTTCTCGTTTGAGTATCTTTCTGTAAGGCTTCTGATGCGAGTTTCTATTGTATTTGAGAGTTTTGCAAGTGTGGGAGTGTGTTTCTTTCAAACTGAGTATCTTTACATCGTTTGCGTATCTTTACTATTCCAATTGTGTATCTTTACATCGTTTGCGTATCTTTACTATTCCAATTGTGTATCTTTTCATTTCTCGTTTGAGTATCTTTCTGTAAGGCTTTCTGATGCGAGTTTCTATTGAATTTGAGAGTTTTGCAAGTGTGGGAGTGTGTTTCTTTCAAACTGAGTATCTTTACATCGTTTGCGTATCTTTACTATTCCAATTGTGTATCTTTACATCGTTTGCGTATCTTTACTATTCCAATTGTGTATCTTTTCATTTCTTGTTTGAGTATCTTTCTGTAAGTCTTTCTGATGCGAGTTTCTATTGTATTTGAGAGTTTTGCAAGTGTGGGAGTGTCTTTCTTTCAAACTGAGTATCTTTACATCGTTTGCGTATCTTTACTATTCCAATTGTGTATCTTTACATCGTTTGCGTATCTTTACTATTCCAATTGTGTATCTTTTCATTTCTCGTTTGAGTATCTTTCTGTAAGGCTTCTGATGCGAGTTTCTATTGTATTTGAGAGTTTTGCAAGTGTGGGAGTGTGTTTCTTTCAAACTGAGTATCTTTACATCGTTTGCGTATCTTTACTATTCCAATTGTGTATCTTTACATCGTTTGCGTATCTTTACTATTCCAATTGTGTATCTTTTCATTTCTCGTTTGAGTATCTTTCTGTAAGGCTTTCTGATGCGAGTTTCTATTGAATTTGAGAGTTTTGCAAGTGTGGGAGTGTGTTTCTTTCAATCTGAGTATCTTTACATCGTTTGCGTATCTTTACTATTCCAATTGTGTATCTTTACATCGTTTGCGTATCTTTACTATTCCAATTGTGTATCTTTTCATTTCTCGTTTGAGTATCTTTCTGTAAGGCTTTCTGATGCGAGTTTCTATTGAATTTGAGAGTTTTGCAAGTGTGGGAGTGTGTTTCTTTCAAACTGAGTATCTTTACATCGTTTGCGTATCTTTACTATTCCAATTGTGTATCTTTACATCGTTTGCGTATCTTTACTATTCCAATTGTGTATCTTTTCATTTCTTGTTTGAGTATCTTTCTGTAAGTCTTTCTGATGCGAGTTTCTATTGTATTTGAGAGTTTTGCAAGTGTGGGAGTGTCTTTCTTTCAAACTGAGTATCTTTACATCGTTTGCGTATCTTTACTATTCCAATTGTGTATCTTTACATCGTTTGCGTATCTTTACTATTCCAATTGTGTATCTTTTCATTTCTCGTTTGAGTATCTTTCTGTAAGGCTTCTGATGCGAGTTTCTATTGTATTTGAGAGTTTTGCAAGTGTGGGAGTGTGTTTCTTTCAAACTGAGTATCTTTACATCGTTTGCGTATCTTTACTATTCCAATTGTGTATCTTTACATCGTTTGCGTATCTTTACTATTCCAATTGTGTATCTTTTCATTTCTTGTTTGAGTATCTTTCTGTAAGGCTTCTGATGTGAGTTTCTATTGTATTTGAGAGTTTTGCAAGTGTGGGAGTGTGTTTCTTTCAAACTGAGTATCTTTACATCGTTTGCGTATCTTTACTATTCCAATTGTGTATCTTTTCATTTCTTGTTTGAGTATCTTTCTGTAAGTCTTTCTGATGCGAGTTTCTATTGTATTTGAGAGTTTTGCAAGTGTGGGAGTGTGTTTCTTTCAAACTGAGTATCTTTACATCGTTTGCATATCTTTACTATTCCAATTGTGTATCTTTTCATTTCTCGTTTGAGTATCTTTCTGTAAGGCTTCTGATGCGAGTTTCTATTGTATTTGAGAGTTTTGCAAGTGTGGGAGTGTGTTTCTTTCAATCTGAGTATCTTTACATCGTTTGCGTATCTTTACTATTCCAATTGTGTATCTTTACATCGTTTGCGTATCTTTACTATTCCAATTGTTTTTCTTTTCATTTCTCTTTTTTGTATCTTTCTGTAAGGATTCTGATGCGAGTTTCTATTGTATTTGAGAGTTTTGCAAGTGTGGGAGTGTGTTTCTTTCAAACTGAGTATCTTTACATCGTTTGCGTATCTTTACTATTCCAATTGTGTATCTTTACATCGTTTGCGTATCTTTACTATTCCAATTGTGTATCTTTTCATTTCTCGTTTGAGTATCTTTCTGTAAGGCTTTATGATGCGAGTTTCTATTGTATTTGAGAGTTTTGCAAGTGTGGGAGTGTGTTTCTTTCAAACTGAGTATCTTTACATCGTTTGCGTATCTTTACTATTCCAATTGTGTATCTTTACATCGTTTGCGTATCTTTACTATTCCAATTGTGTATCTTTTCATTTCTCGTTTGAGTATCTTTCTGTAAGGCTTTCTGATGCGAGTTTCTATTGAATTTGAGAGTTTTGCAAGTGTGGGAGTGTGTTTCCTTCAAACTGAGTATCTTGACATCGTTTGCGTATGTTTACTATTCCAATTGTGTATCTTTACATCGTTTGCGTATCTTTACTATTCCAATTGTGTATCTTTTCAATTCTCGTTTGAGTATCTTTCTGTAAGGCTTCTGATGCGAGTTTCTATTGTATTTGAGAGTTTTGCAAGTGTGGGAGTGTGTTTCTTTGAAACTGAGTATCTTTACATCGTTTGCGTATCTTTACTATTCCAATTGTGTATCTTTTCATTTCTCGTTTGAGTATCTTTCTGTAAGGATTCTGATGCGAGTTTCTATTGTATTTGAGAGTTTTGCAAGTGTGGGAGTGTCTTTCTTTCAAACTGAGTATCTTTACATCGTTTGCGTATCTTTACTATTCCAATTGTGTATCTTTACATCGTTTGCGTATCTTTACTATTCCAATTGTGTATCTTTTCATTTCTCGTTTAAGTATCTTTCTGTAAGGCTTCTGATGCGAGTTTCTATTGTATTTGAGAGTTTTGCAAGTGTGGGAGTGTGTTTCTTTCAAACTGAGTATCTTTACATCGTTTGCGTATCTTTACTATTCCAATTGTGTATCTTTACATCGTTTGCGTATCTTTACTATTCCAATTGTGTATCTTTTCATTTCTCGTTTGAGTATCTTTCTGTAAGGCTTTCTGATGCGAGTTTCTATTGAATTTGAGAGTTTTGCAAGTGTGGGAGTGTGTTTCTTTCAAACTGAGTATCTTTACATCGTTTGCGTATCTTTACTATTCCAATTGTGTATCTTTACATCGTTTGCATATCTTTACTATTCCAATTGTGTATCTTTTCATTTCTCGTTTGAGTATCTTTCTGTAAGTCTTTCTGATGCGAGTTTCTATTGTATTTGAGAGTTTTGCAAGTGTGGGAGTGTCTTTCTTTCAAACTGAGTATCTTTACATCGTTTGCGTATCTTTACTATTCCAATTGTGTATCTTTACATCGTTTGCGTATCTTTACTATTCCAATTGTGTATCTTTTCATTTCTCGTTTGAGTATCTTTCTGTAAGGCTTCTGATGCGAGTTTCTATTGTATTTGAGAGTTTTGCAAGTGTGGGAGTGTGTTTCTTTCAAACTGAGTATCTTTACATCGTTTGCGTATCTTTACTATTCCAATTGTGTATCTTTACATCGTTTGCGTATCTTTACTATTCCAATTGTGTATCTTTTCATTTCTCGTTTGAGTATCTTTCTGTAAGGCTTTCTGATGCGAGTTTCTATTGAATTTGAGAGTTTTGCAAGTGTGGGAGTGTGTTTCCTTCAAACTGAGTATCTTGAAATCGTTTGCGTATGTTTACTATTCCAATTGTGTATCTTTACATTGTTTGCGTATCTTTACTATTCCAATTGTGTATCTTTTCAATTCTCGTTTGAGTATCTTTCTGTAAGGCTTCTGATGCGAGTTTCTATTGTATTTGAGAGTTTTGCAAGTGTGGGAGTGTGTTTCTTTCAAACTGAGTATCTTTACATCGTTTGCGTATCTTTACTATTCCAATTGTGTATCTTTACATCGTTTGCGTATCTTTACTATTCCAATTGTGTATCTTTTCATTTCTCGTTTGAGTATCTTTCTGTAAGGATTCTGATGCGAGTTTCTATTGTATTTGAGAGTTTTGCAAGTGTGGGAGTGTCTTTCTTTCAAACTGAGTATCTTTACATCGTTTGCGTATCTTTACTATTCCAATTGTGTATCTTTACATCGTTTGCGTATCTTTACTATTCCAATTGTGTATCTTTTCATTTCTCGTTTGAGTATCTTTCTGTAAGGCTTCTGATGCGAGTTTCTATTATATTTGAGAGTTTTGCAAGTGTGGGAGTGTGTTTCTTTCAAACTGAGTATCTTTACATCGTTTGCGTATCTTTACTATTCCAATTGTGTATTTTACATCGTTTGCGTATCTTTACTATTCCAATTGTGTTTCTTTTCATTTCTTGTTTGAGTATCTTTCTGTAAGGCTTCTGATGTGAGTTTCTATTGTATTTGAGAGTTTTGCAAGTGTGGGAGTGTGTTTCTTTCAAACTGAGTATCTTTACATCGTTTGCGTATCTTTACTATTCCAATTGTGTATCTTTTCATTTCTTGTTTGAGTATCTTTCTGTAAGTCTTTCTGATGCGAGTTTCTATTGTATTTGAGAGTTTTGCAAGTGTGGGAGTGTGTTTCTTTCAAACTGAGTATCTTTACATCGTTTGCATATCTTTACTATTCCAATTGTGTATCTTTTCATTTCTCGTTTGAGTATCTTTCTGTAAGGCTTCTGATGCGAGTTTCTATTGTATTTGAGAGTTTTGCAAGTGTGGGAGTGTGTTTCTTTCAATCTGAGTATCTTTACATCGTTTGCGTATCTTTACTATTCCAATTGTGTATCTTTACATCGTTTGCGTATCTTTACTATTCCAATTGTGTATCTTTTCATTTCTCGTTTGAGTATCTTTCTGTAAGGCTTTCTGATGCGAGTTTCTATTGTATTTGAGAGTTTTGCAAGTGTGGGAGTGTGTTTCTTTCAATCTGAGTATCTTTACATCGTTTGCGTATCTTTACTATTCCAATTGTGTATCTTTACATCGTTTGCGTATCTTTACTATTCCAATTGTGTATCTTTTCATTTCTCGTTTGAGTATCTTTCTGTAAGGCTTTCTGATGCGAGTTTCTATTGTATTTGAGAGTTTTGCAAGTGTGGGAGTGTGTTTCTTTCAAACTGAGTATCTTTACATCGTTTGCGTATCTTTACTATTCCAATTGTGTATCTTTACATCGTTTGCGTATCTTTACTATTCCAATTGTGTATCTTTTCATTTCTCGTTTGAGTATCTTTCTGTAAGGCTTTCTGATGCGAGTTTCTATTGAATTTGAGAGTTTTGCAAGTGTGGGAGTGTGTTTCCTTCAAACTGAGTATCTTGACATCGTTTGCGTATGTTTACTATTCCAAACTGAGTATCTTTACATCGTTTGCGTATCTTTACTATTCCAATTGTGTATCTTTTCATTTCTCGTTTGAGTATCTTTCTGTAAGGCTTCTGATGCGAGTTTCTATTGTATTTGAGAGTTTTCCAAGTGTGGGAGTGTGTTTCTTTCAAACTGAGTATCTTTACATCGTTTGCGTATCTTTACTATTCCAATTGTGTATCTTTTCATTTCTTGTTTGAGTATCTTTCTGTAAGGCTTTCTGATGCGAGTTTCTATTGTATTTGAGAGTTTTGCAAGTGTGGGAGTGTGTTTCTTTCAAACTGAGTATCTTTACATCGTTTGCGTATCTTTACTATTCCAATTGTGTATCTTTTCATTTCTCGTTTGAGTATCTTTCTGTAAGGCTTCTGATGCGAGTTGCTATTGTATTTGAGAGTTTTGCAAGTGTGGGAGTGTGTTTCTTTCAAACTGAGTATCTTTACATCGTTTGCGTATCTTTACTATTCCAATTGTGTATCTTTACATCGTTTGCGTATCTTTACTATTCCAATTGTGTATCTTTTCATTTGTCGTTTGAGTATCTTTCTGTAAGGCTTTCTGATGCGAGTTTCTATTGTATTTGAGAGTTTTGCAAGTGTGGGAGTGTGTTTCTTTCAAACTGAGTATCTTTACATCGTTTGCGTATCTTTACTATTCCAATTGTGTATCTTTTCATTTCTCGTTTGAGTATCTTTCTGTAAGGCTTCTGATGCGAGTTTCTATTGTATTTGAGAGTTTTGCAAGTGTGGGAGTGTGTTTCTTTCAATCTGAGTATCTTTACATCGTTTGCGTATCTTTACTATTCCGATTGTGTATCTTTACATCGTTTGCGTATCTTTACTATTCCAATTGTGTATCTTTACATCGTTTGCGTATCTTTACTATTCCAATTGTGTATCTTTTCATTTCTCGTTTGAGTATCTTTCTGTAAGGCTTCTGATGCGAGTTTTTATTGTGTTTGAGAGTTTTGCAAGTGTGGGAGTGTGTTTCTTTCAAACTGAGTATCTTTACATCGTTTGCGTATCTTTACTATTCCAATTGTGTATCTTTACATCGTTTGCGTATCTTTACTATTCCAATTGTGTATCTTTTCATTTCTCGTTTGAGTATCTTTCTGTAAGGCTTTCTGATGCGAGTTTCTATTGAATTTGAGAGTTTTGCAAGTGTGGGAGTGTGTTTCTTTCAATCTGAGTATCTTTACATCGTTTGCGTATCTTTACTATTCCAATTGTGTATCTTTACATCGTTTGCGTATCTTTACTATTCCAATTGTGTATCTTTTCATTTCTCGTTTGAGTATCTTTCTGTAAGGCTTTCTGATGCGAGTTTCTATTGAATTTGAGAGTTTTGCAAGTGTGGGAGTGTGTTTCTTTCAAACTGAGTATCTTTACATCGTTTGCGTATCTTTACTATTCCAATTGTGTATCTTTACATCGTTTGCGTATCTTTTGATAGGAGCACAAAGTGTGACATTCTTAATGTGATTATGCCCTATTCTTACTCTTTGTTACCTCTTATTTAGTAGGTTTTAGTTTCTTTTGTATGAATAAGTGTCTAGGTAGAGCTTATATCAATTATGAATGAATTGATGATAAAATCGTGCTAAGTGTTAATAATCCTTGTTGAGATATGATTCCTTGTTCGAGTAGGATTCATCCTTTCGTATTTCTTTGTTTCTAACATACTTATTCTTATTAGGAAATACAAATCCATGTTGGAGAAGGAAAGCAATCCTAGTTCCACAAGGAAAAAGGAGAAGAAGATTTGCACTTAAAAGCCCAATCAATGCAAGAATGAAAATGCTGTCAAGATTCGTAGTCCAACTTCGACGGGCTCTCCTGGATAGCTCCGATCGAGTTAGAAGACGTACCTTATATGGATAAAAAGCTGTGTGAGTCTAGTTTATGTAGGATTTGGAATCAAATCAATTTCTTATTCCTACAGGGAGATATGACCGAATCATTGCTCGGAGGTCCAGTGAACTCCGCGGAATTATCTCAGCCGTTGATTTGCTTTTGATCCAAGGGCTATGAGGGAAACTTGGGACTTTGTTCCTCCTGCATATAGAGCACAAATATTTATCAGAATGTCCATAAATCCCTGCACCAAAGAATGTCAAAGAAGGCATGCAGCAAATTAAATGACAAGAGGCAAGAAAGTCAAAGAAGGCATGCAGCAAATTTAATGAGGAGAGGTAAGAAAAATCAAACATGGCTGCAACAAATAAGACTTTTGCTGCCTCCCTAATTCAAAGGAAGAAATTTGTGCAAAAGAAATCAGCATTAAAGGAGGAAGAAGATATGCAATTAATGCAAAAGATATGCAATCCTTATAGAAATCAGAATTCTGGCACTGCAGATCATCCAACTTTGACGAGCTCCCCTGGACAGCTCAGAATGACTGAGAAAGTGCATGATATATGGATGAAAAGCCACGGAAGTCTAGTTGAAATTGCCAGTTGGAATCATCTCAATATCTATTTTCTAGAGAAAGTTATGGCCACAACAAGGGACAAAGGTCAGATCTGCCGAATCTAGGAAACCTCAACCAATTTGGTTTCAACTTTGTGGACTTTGTGGCCATCCTCCCTTGGGTTTCTTCCTCTATATATAGCACCTCAATTCCACAGAAAAAGATCATCAACCTTGCTCACAAGACTTGCCAAAGCTCTGCCTTAAACACTACTCATCATCCTCAAAGCCATTCAAGGCGAAAACACCATCTTCCCTTCATTCCATTCGATCCAAAGTGCTACGCCTAGGATTGCCATTCAAGTTGAAGCCGTGCTGCCTTGTTTTGATACCGCTAAGGAGATTTACAAAGTGTAACTCGTTACTTCTTCACTTATGTTTTCCGTTTGGATTCTTTATGTGATGTTGTGTTTATGTTTTTGGCTAGTTCCAAATTTGTGGAATACTCTCATGTAGTTTACGATTTTGCAAGATGTTATAAAGTAGTTCTGATTTTGTTGTCTATGATTTCTATGTAGATATCGTGAGTTTATAATTCAATGATTTAATGATTCTCTTTCTTGTGTGTTAACTATATGTGATTCAAGGCGCTAAGTTAGTTTTGCATATAGGATTCTTAAGTGTTTTTGTTAACTTGTTAAAGTAAGTGACATGCTTGACTTGTTAGTAATCACTAGGAATTAACCATGATCCGTTTGTTATCTAAGATGCGCTAAGTAATTAGATAAGAGATGAATCAATGAAGTGGTAAGATTGAGAATGACATGTTACCGTGTAATTTCTAAGCGCTAAGATAGGATTACCAGGCCATGTTTCGAGTTAGGGATGCGCTAAGTAACCTAGTTCGGTATTAGGTTGTTGTTTGTTCACTCAATACTTGTCCGCTAAGGCTCGGTTTTTGCATAGGATGAGATTATGATTTTGAAGCTACTTGTGACGATTTGTTTGGTGATGTTTATGTGTTGGTTGGTTGATCACATGTATATATTAGTTTAGGTTTATTTTATGTTCTTGATCTGATCCTATATCAAATCTCTTAAACTCTTATGAATTCGTGGTTAAATGTTTGTGATTCTTTACCCTGGTTGGATCCCCGGTTTGTGAACGATACCCTCTTGCTTTATACTACTAACGATGCTTACAGGGTTAATATTGATCTCGAGTAATCGAACCGATCAAATGGCGCCGTTGCCGGGGATCCATCATTATGGATCCCAATCTTTTAATTTCGAATTCACTGTTTATATTGTAAATTTGTATATGTTTTTCTTACTTTGTTCTAACATATAGTAATTTTATCTTAGGTTGTTATTTTTTTATGAGTGAATGAATGATTGTTGTAGGTGGTAAATCGAACGGAATAGGTAAAGTTCCTTTTGTTAATATTAGCCTCAACCCCTCATGTTTTCTTCCAAAGTTTTTGCATGAGGTTGAGGGCGGCTTTTATTAACACTTGGAGAATTGTCTAACACCCAAGTTTAAGTCCAGCTGAGTAAGGGGCACGCTCTCTTATTACTCTGGTGCATGGGACCAAAATTGGATCTCAGAGAACTATTGATTGACATACATCTCGGTGATGGAGTCGATAGGGAGTTCGCTCTCCGTAGTTCAACAAATGAGTCCTACCATGTTCACTATCTCTGATTGAGCTACAGGCCTTCTGAAACAAAGACTTGATCTTGTGTCTAGGCATCCATACTTAGGCCGCACGTCCACCTTGGTTTACAACTTAGAATCAATCGATCGTTCAATCATTGAAATGGCAAAAAGAACTTGTGAAATGTATGAACTTCTGTAAACGTAAAGAACTAACTCTTTGTGAACTTGACAATATAGTGTCGTGCCCTTCCCCATAAGTGTGTGTGTGAATGACTAAAGGAAGGCACGATTTATATGTGTTCATTGTGTATTCTTCAATGCTAACTCTTTAACTTTCGTGTCACAGGTACTATGCATGTCCGAAATATCTAAGAGAACACGAGAGCTCAAGGATCGAATTCAAGCACTTAGAGATTTAAACAACTCTTTCACAAGTGGACCTTTAGATTTCGAAACATCTCCAAGCAATTCAATCTTAAACTCTTCACCTAGATTAGAAGAAGAAGAGGATCTTACCTTCCCCTTCATCTTCAATTCCGAGCTCGACACAATTGCGGACCGTGACATAATTCTTGTTGGTGCTCCAATGGCACTCAAGAATGCTTTCATCCCCACCACCCCTGAATCACCTTCATGCATTGCTTTCACTCCACCTAATGAAGCCAACTTCTCCATTCCGGTTCAATTGCTTGGGCAGCTGCCTAAGTATTCTGGTTCCTCAATGGAAGACCCTAATGTTCACCTTAGGGAGTTCTTGGACATTTGCAAGCTCCAATCGATTCATCATCTATCTCAAGAAGGCTTGAGGTTGCTTTTGTTTCCATTTACCCTTAAGGACGATGCTAAACGTTGGTTGTACTCTCTGCCTCCGGGAATCATCACCACATGGGATGAAATGACTAGGAAGTTCTTGAAACAATTCTTCCCTGCTCAACTCACGAAAAGACTAAGGAGGGAGATTCAGAACTTCACTCAAAAGGATGGTGATTCACTCTATGAGGCATGGGAGGAATTTCAGGAACTACAAAGGAAGTGCCCTCACCATGGTATTTCATTGGATGACTTGGTGCAATTCTTCTATGAAGGACTCGACACCACCAATAAGAGCATGGTGGACTCGGCATGTGGCTGCACATTCATGAACAAGACCAGTCAAGAAGCCTACACCTTGATTGATGACTTGGCTGACAACAATCGCCAATTTAGTTCTAAGGAGAAGAGAGGAAGCAAGAGCCGTGGGGTGTATGATGTTGATGCAAGAAATCAGATGGCTACTTTAGAAAGAAAGCTTGACGTTCTAGTCAAGGCATTCAATGGTTCCAGCATCAACAATCAAGCATGTGGCATTTGTTCACTCAAAGATCACATAACCGAAACTTGTCCAAATGGTGCAATGACTGAAGAAGAGTTGAACTTCATGGGGCAACAAAGGCCAAGGTACGATCCATACTCGAACACATACAACCCTGGACTTAGAGATCATCCAAATTTTCGTTGGAACAACAATGCTCAACCGTCGAATGCTCAAGGTCAAGGACCTCGTCCTTCAGGTTTGTTTGTGAGGCCTCAGGTACCTCAAGGTTCTGTTCCCTTTAACTCTAACGTTCATGGTTCGAATAATGCATCTGCACCTAACTATGATGAACTTTTGAAGTCCCTTGCTCAAGGGCAACAAAATTTAAACTCTGCTACTCAAGCTTTAGTTACAGGTCAACAAGCTCATTCTAAAGACATAACCGAGCTTAAGAAGCAGATGGGACAAGTGATCGACTTCATGGGCAAGATTCATGAAGGAGGTAAGTTGCCGAGCCAAACTGAGCCAAATCCTAACGTGAAGGCCATGATGACAAGAAGTGGGAGGATCTTGGATGCTCAATTGCAGCAAAACAAGAAGGCCGTGCCTTCTAAAGGAAAAGAGGCCGAGAGTTTCAATGCTAATGACATAGAGAAAGACCCTGCCTCCTCTAAAGCTAATGATGTCGTGCCTCTTCCCACAAGTGATCATGACGCACATGACAAAGGTAAGGATCCTAACTCTAGTGGTTTAGTTTCAACTAATGCTCTTCCTCGTGTTCCCTTCCCCAATAGATTTGCAAAGCAAAAGAAGAATGACTCTGATCAAGTCATGCTCGACATTTTCAAAAAGGTGGAAGTGAATATGCCTCTTATTGAATGCATACAACAGAATCCTAGGTATGCTAAGTTTTTGAAAGAATTGTGCACTAATAAGAGGATGACTCGAGAGAAGGAGGTTGTCACAATGAGTGAGACGGTTTCTGCCGTGCTCCAACGGAAGCTACCACCAAAGCTTAAGGATCCAGGGAGTTTTTCTATCCCTTGTACAATCGGAAACATGACATTTGAAAAGATAATGTTAGACTTAGGTGCATCGATCAATGTAATGCCTTACTATATTTATGAGGATCTAGGTCTAGGTGATTTGAAACGAGATAATGTTGTGATTCGATTGGCAGATTGTTCCAACAAAGTCCCTTTGGGCTATGTTGAAGATGTTCTTGTGCAGGTTTCGAGCTTGATATTCCCTGCGGACTTCTATGTCCTTGACATGGAGCCAACTGAAGGAGATGACAAGGAGGTCCCTATTCTGTTGGGGCGTCCCTTTATGAGGACTGCAAGAACGAAGATTGATGTGTTTAGTGGATCACTCACCTTTGAGTTCGACGGTGAAGTGATTAGCTTCAACATCTTTGAAGCTATGAGGTATCCCCTTTCGGAATTAAGTGATTGTTTTTCAGTTGACATTCTTTATTCCCTTGCAGATAACTATCTAGATACCTTGGCACATGACGAGTTGGCACTCACCATTGCCCAAGGGGCCGGATTTGCAAGTGATGGCTCCAACGTTTCTGAGTTGGAAGCCAATGATGCCGTGCCATCATTTG
The DNA here is from genome assembly GCF_933775445.1 of Argentina anserina. Taxonomy (NCBI): domain Eukaryota; kingdom Viridiplantae; phylum Streptophyta; class Magnoliopsida; order Rosales; family Rosaceae; genus Argentina; species Argentina anserina. The sequence goes on from NW_026089464.1 coordinate 158,947, forward strand.
TACTAGAGAATGTGGCCTCTCTTGAGGTTTCGCCACGTGAGGTAAGTTATGTCTCTCCTAGTCCAATTCTCTTAACTACTAACAAGAATCTTCCTTCTGTGGTGCAAGCCCCAAAGCTTGATCTTAAGGTTCTTCCGGACCACTTGAAGTATGCATTTTTGGGAGATGAGGATACATTGCCCGTGATCATTTCATCTGCACTCAACGAGGAACAAGAGGAGAGATTGATTGAAGTGTTAAAGAAACACAAGACGGCAATAGGATGGACCCTAGCCGACATCAAAGGAATCAGCCCTACCATGTGTGTGCACCGAATTTTGCTTGAAGATGGTGCCAAACCAACCAAGGAATGTCAAAGACGCCTTCATCCACCAATGATGCAAGTTCTAAAGGATGAAATCACTAAGTTGCACGATTGTGGCGTGATCTACCCCATCTCGGATAGTAGGTGGATATCTCCCATTCAAGTTGTACCAAAGAAGTCAGGAATCACGGTGGTAAAGAACAAAGATAATGAGTTAGTGCCTCAAAGGACGGTGACTGGTCACCGTGTGTGTATCGACTATAGAAAGCTCAACGCCACAACAAGGAAGGATCACATGCCGTTGCCATTCATTGATCAAATGCTTGAGAGATTGGCGGGTCATTCTTTCTATTGTTTCCTTGATGGATATAGTGGATACAATCAGATTAGTGTTGCGGAGGAAGATCAAGAAAAGACGACATTCACATGCCCTTTTGGTACGTTTGCGTATCGTCGCATGCCTTTTGGTTTATGCAACGCTCCAGGTACGTTTCAACGTTGTATGTATCACATTTTCTCTGAGTATATTGGTTCTAAAATTGAAGTTTTCATGGATGATTTCTCTGTTTATGGTGAGAATTTCGATGCATGTTTAGAGAATGTGGAACTTGTGCTTAAACGTTGTGAAGAAACTAACTTGGTTTTGAATTGGGAAAAATGTCATTTCATGGTTACGCAAGGCATTGTCTTAGGCCATATTGTTTCATCTAGAGGAATTGAGGTTGATAAGTCTAAAATAGATCTTGTGCGTCACTTACCCCTCCCCACAAGTGTGAGGGATGTTCGATCGTTTCTTGGACATGCAGGTTTCTATCGTAGGTTTATCAAGGACTTTTCCAAGATTGCGAGACCAATGAGTTCATTGCTTCAAAAAGACGTTCCCTTTCACTTTGATGATGATTGCAAGCTTGCATTCGAGACTTTGAAGAAGCTCTTAACTTCGGCACCAATCATGGCACCGCCGGATTGGTCCTTGCCATTTGAGTTGATGTGTGATGCCTCCGACTATGCAGTTGGAGCCGTGCTAGGGCAGAGGAAGGATAAGCAGCCCTATGCCATCTATTATGCCTCACGAACGCTCAATGATGCTCAACAAAACTACACCACAACTGAAAAAGAACTTCTTGCCGTGATCTTTGCTCTAGATAAGTTTCGTTCTTACTTACTTCAATCCAAAGTTATTGTTTACACTGACCATGCAGCTTTGAAGTACTTAATGACGAAGAAGGATGCAAAACCAAGATTGATTCGATGGATTCTCTTACTCCAAGAGTTCGATCTCGAGATCAAGGACAAGAAGGGCAGTGACAATGTTGTGGCGGATCATTTGAGTCGTTTGGTGAGAGATGCCGAGCCCTTGGCTATCCAAGAGAGTTTCCCGGATGAGCAACTCTTTCGAGTTGAGGTAAGTGAGCCATGGTATGCAGATATTGTGAATTATTTAGTTTCTAAGCAATTTCCGGATACTTTATCGCATGCTCAAAAGAATAGACTCAAGGCATTAGCTAAGTATTATGTTTGGGATGAACCATACTTGTGGAAACATTGTGTTGATCAAATCATTAGGAGGTGTGTCCCTGAATCTGAACATCATTCTATACTTACTTTTTGCCATTCTGAGTCTGGTGGAGGACATTTTGGTTCACGTAGGACTGCTCTTAAGGTGTTGGAATGTGGTTTCTTTTGGCCTACGATCTTTAAAGATGCATACCAGTTTTGCATGACTTGTGATAGATGCCAACGCATGGGAAACATAGGTTCTAGAGATCAAATGCCGATGCATCCTATCTTGACTATTGAACTATTTGATTGTTGGGGTATCGATTTCATGGGACCTTTTCCAAACTCTAATGGTTTCTTGTACATACTCGTTTGTGTTGATTATGTTTCGAAATGGGTGGAAGCAAAAGCCACCCGGACTAATGATTCTCGAGTTGTTGCAGATTTCCTTCGTTCTAACATTTTCTCTAGGTTTGGTATGCCAAGAGCAATCATTAGTGATGGAGGATCTCATTTTTGCAACCGGACCATTGAGGCGTTGTTGAGGAAGTATGGTATCAAGCATAAGGTTGCTACGCCTTATCACCCCCAAACAAGTGGACAAGTTGAGCTTTCTAATCGAGAGATCAAGATAATTTTAGAGAAATCAGTTGGACCATCACGCAAAGATTGGTCTCAAAGATTGGATGATGCTCTTTGGGCTTATAGAACCGCATACAAGACTCCTCTTGGAATGTCACCGTTTCGATTAGTTTATGGCAAGGCATGCCATCTACCCGTGGAGCTTGAGCATCGTGCATGGTGGGCTGTGAAGAATCTTAACATGGACATTGACGAGGCCGGATTGCATAGGAAATTGCAATTGCATGAGCTTGAAGAGATTCGAAATGAGGCCTATGATTCGGCTATGATTTACAAGGAGAAGACCAAATCGTTCCATGACCGTATGATTAGGAAGAAACACTTTGTCGTTGGGCAGAAAGTTCTTTTGTTTCATTCTCGACTTAAGTTGTTTCCAGGCAAGCTTCGTTCAAGGTGGCTTGGCCCATTTGTTATTACTCACATTTTTCCTTCTGGTGCTATCAGGATTAAGAGTGCAATAAATGGAAAGGAATTTCAGGTCAATGGACATCGCTTGAAGCCATACTATGAGAACTTTATGGAGCATAACGTGGAGGAGACTTCTCTCCTTGAACCTACGGCAAGCAAGTGAAATTCTGGAGATAGTCTAGGCTTTGGACTATAAATTTAAGCCAATGAAGGAGCCATCAATGAGTGTTTGCATTTTCTTATCCCTTATCTCTTTTTAATTTTCATTGCTTATCATATTGTACATTGAGGGCAATGTAAGTTTTAAGTGTGGGGTGGGGTATACATCATTCGGTGTATTTGTTGCTTTGATTTTTTTTGTTTTGATTTTGTCTTGAGTCTTAGGTATGCCTTTAACTGTCTATGATGAGTTGATCTTTGAATTTATGGTTGATAGATGATCACAATATTGAATTGAACTTAATTGCTATTTGATGGTTAATCGATGTGTAGAGATTGTACGAACATGTAACAGATGAGGATTTTGAAACTTAGGTACAGAATGAGCATGTTCCTAACTTGTTTGAATTCATCTAACCTTTGTGAGTTTCGAGCCATATATGTGCCTTTCTTTGGAGAGTTTAATCTATCGTTTCTTAGCTATATAACCTCATTACATCTATTTTGATCAATTCATATGCCATAGAATTGCAATGAACTAGAGAATGCTAGAACTTACTTTGTGAAACTTTCAAAACTTTTATCATAATATACTCTGATTTTGAAAATGATTGTTGGATCTTTTTAGGGATTCCACCACTTAAACCAAAAAGCCGTATGCCTTATTTGTGCCCTGCTTGGGACACCTTAGTATGAACCCCTTTGAGCCAACATTAAACCTTTTCTTTCATTACCAACATGTTAATATCCTTGCTTAGTATAGTTATATCTCTACCTTGTTCTCAAAGCTTGGCAGAGCCGATTTCTTGGTGTTAATATGGAGTGATGATTCGATTCAAGTGTGGGGTTATGCTATGTATGTATTTGTGCCTTAAGAAAAAGGTGAAAAGAATGAAGAAAAAAATAGAAAGATGCCGTGAGAAGAAAAAAAAAATATACATGAACACGGCTTGAAAGAAAAAATATATATATACAAAGAAGTTACAGCATAGCTATGTTTGATGTGAATTTGGAGTTGTGATGTATTTGTTGAAGGCTCAATAATGTTGTACTTTAGCCTTTGTTCGTTTTCACAATGTTTAGAGTGAAGAATAGGTTCAACATGATGAAAATTGGCCCTTGTTTTATGGAGTATGGCGACATAAGGTGAATGATTCTTGCTTTGCTAAGTCTTGAGGATGACCTTTGTGATTCCTTTTACCTAAAAAAAATCATATCCTTACCGAGCCTAAGCCTACCATTTATAAAGATCTGCATGATTCTTAAAATGAGTAGCTCTTGATTTGTGGAGTTTGTTTCATGAGTAAGCATATGGTTTGGGTTCATTTGTGCATATGATTTGTATCTTTCATGAGGTGTTCGAATTCACTATGTGTTCATAACTCTTGTGTGTGAAAAACTTTTAAGCATATGACATGTTCTTGAGAGAAAATATTCGGAGTGCATATCCCTTGTGAGTTGAATTTTGAACTTGTTTTGAACATGTCGAGCTTAATATCACCTATGTTTTCTGCCTTGTCTTACTTGTTCTGCGAGATCACATGTTTATTAACCATTCAAATCATTCTATCTATTTCGATTGAGTATTATTCTTGATGCTATGAGTTTGAAGATCTCTGAGACAAAATGTTGAAGGCATTATAGTTGAGTCATTAGTTTAGTTCTTTGATTTTTGTTTTATGTTTGTGTTTCCCTTTTCTAGTGTTTGCTAAGGGACTAGCAAAGCTTAAGTGTGGGGTTGTTGATAGGAGCACAAAGTGTGACATTCTTAATGTGATTATGCCCTATTCTTACTCTTTGTTACCTCTTATTTAGTAGGTTTTAGTTTCTTTTGTATGAATAAGTGTCTAGGTAGAGCTTATATCAATTATGAATGAATTGATGATAAAATCGTGCTAAGTGTTAATAATCCTTGTTGAGATATGATTCCTTGTTCGAGTAGGATTCATCCTTTCGTATTTCTTTGTTTCTAACATACTTATTCTTATTAGGAAATACAAATCCATGTTGGAGAAGGAAAGCAATCCTAGTTCCACAAGGAAAAAGGAGAAGAAGATTTGCACTTAAAAGCCCAATCAATGCAAGAATGAAAATGCTGTCAAGATTCGTAGTCCAACTTCGACGGGCTCTCCTGGATAGCTCCGATCGAGTTAGAAGACGTACCTTATATGGATAAAAAGCTGTGTGAGTCTAGTTTATGTAGGATTTGGAATCAAATCAATATCTTATTCCTACAGGGAGATATGACCGAATCATTGCTCGGAGGTCCAGTGAACTCCGCGGAATTATCTCAGCCGTTGATTTGCTTTTGATCCAAGGGCTATGAGGGAAACTTGGGACTTTGTTCCTCCTGCATATAGAGCACAAATATTTATCAGAATGTCCATAAATCCCTGCACCAAAGAATGTCAAAGAAGGCATGCAGCAAATTAAATGACAAGAGGCAAGAAAGTCAAAGAAGGCATGCAGCAAATTTAATGAGGAGAGGTAAGAAAAATCAAACATGGCTGCAACAAATAAGACTTTTGCTGCCTCCCTAATTCAAAGGAAGAAATTTGTGCAAAAGAAATCAGCATTAAAGGAGGAAGAAGATATGCAATTAATGCAAAAGATATGCAATCCTTATAGAAATCAGAATTCTGGCACTGCAGATCATCCAACTTTGACGAGCTCCCCTGGACAGCTCCGAATGACTGAGAAAGTGCATGATATATGGATGAAAAGCCACGGAAGTCTAGTTGAAATTGCCAGTTGGAATCATCTCAATATCTATTTTCTAGAGAAAGTTATGGCCACAACAAGGGACAAAGGTCAGATCTGCCGAATCTAGGAAACCTCAACCAATTTGGTTTCAACTTTGTGGACTTTGTGGCCATCCTCCCTTGGGTTTCTTCCTCTATATATAGCACCTCAATTCCACAGAAAAAGATCATCAACCTTGCTCACAAGACTTGCCAAAGCTCTGCCTTAAACACTATTCATCATCCTCAAAGCCATTCAAGGCGAAAACACCATCTTCCCTTCATTCCATTCGATCCAAAGTGCTACGCCTAGGATTGCCATTCAAGTTGAAGCCGTGCTGCCTTGTTTTGATACCGCTAAGGAGATTTACAAAGTGTAACTCGTTACTTCTTCACTTATGTTTTCCGTTTGGATTCTTTATGTGATGTTGTGTTTATGTTTTTGGCTAGTTCCAAATTTGTGGAATACTCTCATGTAGTTTACGATTTTGCAAGATGTTATAAAGTAGTTCTGATTTTGTTGTCTATGATTTCTATGTAGATATCGTGAGTTTATAATTCAATGATTTAATGATTCTCTTTCTTGTGTGTTAACTATATGTGATTCAAGGCGCTAAGTTAGTTTTGCATATAGGATTCTTAAGTGTTTTTGTTAACTTGTTAAAGTAAGTGACATGCTTGACTTGTTAGTAATCACTAGGAATTAACCATGATCCGTTTGTTATCTAAGATGCGCTAAGTAATTAGATAAGAGATGAATCAATGAAGTGGTAAGATTGAGAATGACATGTTACCGTGTAATTTCTAAGCGCTAAGATAGGATTACCAGGCCATGTTTCGAGTTAGGGATGCGCTAAGTAACCTAGTTCGGTATTAGGTTGTTGTTTGTTCACTCAATACTTGTCCGCTAAGGCTCGGTTTTTGCATGGGATGAGATTATGATTTTGAAGCTACTTGTGACGATTTGTTTGGTGATGTTTATGTGTTGGTTGGTTGATCACATGTATATATTAGTTTAGGTTTATTTTATGTTCTTGATCTGATCCTATATCAAATCTCTTAAACTCTTATGAATTCATGGTTAAATGTTTGTGATTCTTTACCCTGGTTGGATCCCCGGTTTGTGAACGATACCCTCTTGCTTTATACTACTAACGATGCTTACAGGGTTAATATTGATCTCGAGTAATCGAACCGATCATCTTTACTATTCCAATTGTGTATCTTTTCATTTCTCGTTTGAGTATCTTTCTGTAAGGCTTCTGATGCGAGTTTCTATTGTATTTGAGAGTTTTGCAAGTGTGGGAGTGTGTTTCTTTCAAACTGAGTATCTTTACATCGTTTGCGTATCTTTACTATTCCAATTGTGTATCTTTACATCGTTTGCGTATCTTTACTATTCCAATTGTGTATCTTTTCATTTTTCGTTTGAGTATCTTTCTGGAAGGCTTTCTGATGCGAGTTTCTATTGAATTTGAGAGTTTTGCAAGTGTGGGAGTGTGTTTCCTTCAAACTGAGTATCTTTACATCGTTTGCGTATGTTTACTATTCCAATTGTGTATCTTTACATCGTTTGCGTATCTTTACTATTCCAATTGTGTATCTTTTCATTTCTCGTTTGAGTATCTTTCTGTAAGGCTTCTGATGCGAGTTTCTATTGTATTTGAGAGTTTTGCAAGTGTGGGAGTGTGTTTCTTTCAAACTGAGTATCTTTACATCGTTTGCGTATCTTTACTATTCCAATTGTGTATCTTTTCATTTCTTGTTTGAGTATCTTTCTGTAAGGCTTTCTGATGCGAGTTTCTATTGTATTTGAGAGTTTTGCAAGTGTGGGAGTGTGTTTCTTTCAAACTGAGTATGTTTACATCGTTTGCGTATCTTTACTATTCCAATTGTGTATCTTTTCATTTCTCGTTTGAGTATCTTTCTGTAAGGCTTCTGATGCGAGTTTCTATTGTATTTGAGAGTTTTGCAAGTGTGGGAGTGTGTTTCTTTCAAACTGAGTATCTTTACATCGTTTGCGTATCTTTACTATTCCAATTGTGTATCTTTTCATTTCTCGTTTAAGTATCTTTCTGTAAGGCTTCTGATGCGAGTTTCTATTGTATTTCAGAGTTTTGCAAGTGTGAGAGTGTGTTTCTTTCAAACTGAGTATCTTTACATCGTTTGCGTATCTTTACTATTCCAATTGTGTATCTTTACATCGTTTCCGTATCTTTACTATTCCAATTGTGTCTCTTTTCATTTCTTGTTTGAGTATCTTTCTGTAAGTCTTTCTGATGCGAGTTTCTATTGTATTTGAGAGTTTTGCAAGTGTGGGAGTGTGTTTCTTTCAAACTGAGTATCTTTACATCGTTTGCATATCTTTACTATTCCAATTGTGTATCTTTTCATTTCTCGTTTGAGTATCTTTCTGTAAGGCTTCTGATGCGAGTTTCTATTGTATTTGAGAGTTTTGCAAGTGTGGGAGTGTGTTTCTTTCAATCTGAGTATCTTTACATCGTTTGCGTATCTTTACTATTCCAATTGTGTATCTTTACATCGTTTGCGTATCTTTACTATTCCAATTGTGTATCTTTTCATTTCTCGTTTGAGTATCTTTCTGTAAGGCTTCTGATGCGAGTTTCTATTGTATTTGAGAGTTTTGCAAGTGTGGGAGTGTGTTTCTTTCAATCTGAGTATCTTTACATCGTTTGTGTATCTTTACTATTCCAATTGTGTATCTTTTCATTTCTCGTTTGAGTATCTTTCTGTCAGGCTTCTGATGCGAGTTTCTATTGTACTTGAGAGTTTTGTAAGTGTGGGAGTGTGTTTCTTTCAAACTGAGTATCTTTACATCGTTTGCGTATCTTTACTATTCCAATTGTGTATCTTTACATCGTTTCCGTATCTTTACTATTCCAATTGTGTATCTTTTCATTTCTCGTTTGAGTATCTTTCTGTAAGGCTTTCTGATGCGAGTTTCTATTGAATTTGAGAGTTTTGCAAGTGTGGGAGTGTGTTTCCTTCAAACTGAGTATCTTTACATCGTTTGCGTATGTTTACTATTCCAATTGTGTATCTTTACATGGTTTGCGTATCTTTACTATTCCAATTGTGTATCTTTTCATTTCTCGTTTGAGTATCTTTCTGTAAGGCTTCTGATGCGAGTTTCTATTGTATTTGAGAGTTTTGCAAGTGTGGGAGTGTGTTTCTTTCAAACTGAGTATCTTTACATCGTTTGCGTATCTTTACTATTCCAATTGTGTATCTTTTCATTTCTTGTTTGAGTATCTTTCTGTAAGGCTTTCTGATGCGAGTTTCTATTGTATTTGAGAGTTTTGCAAGTGTGGGAGTGTGTTTCTTTCAAACTGAGTATCTTTACATCGTTTGCGTATCTTTACTATTCCAATTGTGTATCTTTTCATTTCTCGTTTCAGTATCTTTTTGTAAGGCTTCTGATGCGAGTTTCTATTGTATTTGAGAGTTTTGCAAGTGTGGGAGTGTGTTTCTTTCAATCTGAGTATCTTTACATCGTTTGCGTATGTTTACTATTCCAATTGTGTATCTTTACATCGTTTGCGTATCTTTACTATTCAAATTGTGTATCTTTTCATTTCTCGTTTGAGTATCTTTCTGTAAGGCTTCTGATGCGAGTTTCTATTGTATTTGAGAGTTTTGCAAGTGTGGGTGTGTGTTTCTTTCAATCTGAGTATCTTTACATTGTTTGCGTATCTTTACTATTCCAATTGTGTATCTTTACATCGTTTGCGTATCTTTACTATTCCAATTGTGTATCTTTTCATTTCACGTTTGAGTATCTTTCTGTAAGGCTTTCTGATGCGAGTTTCTATTGTATTTGAGAGTTTTGCAAGTGTGGGAGTGTGTTTCTTTCAAACTGAGTATCTTTACATCGTTTGCATATCTTTACTATTCCAATTATATATCTTTTCATTTCTTGTTTGAGTATCTTTCTGTAAGTCTTTCTGATGCGAGTTTCTATTGTATTTGAGAGTTTTGCAAGTGTGGGAGTGTGTTTCTTTCAAACTGAGTATCTTTACATCGTTTGCATATCTTTACTATTCCAATTGTGTATCTTTTCATTTCTCGTTTGAGTATCTTTCTGTAAGGCTTCTGATGCGAGTTTCTATTGTATTTGAGAGTTTTGCAAGTGTGGGAGTGTGTTTCTTTCAATCTGAGAATCTTTACATCGTTTGCGTATCTTTACTATTCCAATTGTGTATCTTTACATCGTTTGCGTATCTTTACTATTCCAATTGTGTATCTTTTCATTTCTCGTTTGAGTATCTTTCTGGAAGGCTTTCTGATGCGAGTTTCTATTGAATTTGAGAGTTTTGCAAGTGTGGGAGTGTGTTTCCTTCAAACTGAGTATCTTTACATCGTTTGCGTATCTTTACTATTCCAATTGTGTATCTTTTCATTTCTCGTTTGAGTATCTTTCTGTAAGGCTTCTGATGCGAGTTTCTATTGTATTTGAGAGTTTTGCAAGTGTGGGAGTGTGTTTCTTTCAAACTGAGTATCTTTACATCGTTTGCGTATCTTTACTATTCCAATTGTGTATCTTTACATCGTTTCCGTATCTTTACTATTCCAATTGTGTATCTTTTCATTTCTCGTTTGAGTATCTTTCTGTAAGGCTTTCTGATGCGAGTTTCTATTGAATTTGAGAGTTTTGCAAGTGTGGGAGTGTGTTTCCTTCAAACTGAGTATCTTTACATCGTTTGCGTATGTTTACTATTCCAATTGTGTATCTTTACATCGTTTGCGTATCTTTACTATTCCATTTGTGTATCTTTTCATTTCTCGTTTGAGTATCTTTCTGTAAGGCTTCTGATGCGAGTTTCTATTGTATTTGAGAGTTTTGCAAGTGTGGGAGTGTGTTTCTTTCAAACTGAGTATCTTTACATCGTTTGCGTATCTTTACTATTCCAATTGTGTATCTTTTCATTTCTCGTTTCAGTATCTTTTTGTAAGGCTTCTGATGCGAGTTTCTATTGTATTTGAGAGTTTTGCAAGTGTGGGAGTGTGTTTCTTTCAATCTGAGTATCTTTACATCGTTTGCGTATGTTTACTATTCCAATTGTGTATCTTTACATCGTTTGCGTATCTTTACTATTCAAATTGTGTATCTTTTCATTTCTCGTTTGAGTATCTTTCTGTAAGGCTTCTGATGCGAGTTTCTATTGTATTTGAGAGTTTTGCAAGTGTGGGAGTGTGTTTCTTTCAATCTGAGTATCTTTACATCGTTTGCGTATGTTTACTATTCCAATTGTGTATCTTTACATCGTTTGCGTATCTTTACTATTCAAATTGTGTATCTTTTCATTTCTCGTTTGAGTATCTTTCTGTAAGGCTTCTGATGCGAGTTTCTATTGTATTTGAGAGTTTTGCAAGTGTGGGTGTGTGTTTCTTTCAATCTGAGTATCTTTACATTGTTTGCGTATCTTTACTATTCCAATTGTGTATCTTTACATCGTTTGCGTATCTTTACTATTCCAATTGTGTATCTTTTCATTTCACGTTTGAGTATCTTTCTGTAAGGCTTTCTGATGCGAGTTTCTATTGTATTTGAGAGTTTTGCAAGTGTGGGAGTGTGTTTCTTTCAAACTGAGTATCTTTACATCGTTTGCGTATCTTTACTATTCCAATTGTGTATCTTTTCATTTCTCGTTTCAGTATCTTTTTGTAAGGCTTCTGATGCGAGTTTCTATTGTATTTGAGAGTTTTGCAAGTGTGGGAGTGTGTTTCTTTCAATCTGAGTATCTTTACATCGTTTGCGTATGTTTACTATTCCAATTGTGTATCTTTACATCGTTTGCGTATCTTTACTATTCAAATTGTGTATCTTTTCATTTCTCGTTTGAGTATCTTTCTGTAAGGCTTCTGATGCGAGTTTCTATTGTATTTGAGAGTTTTGCAAGTGTGGGTGTGTGTTTCTTTCAATCTGAGTATCTTTACATTGTTTGCGTATCTTTACTATTCCATTTGTGTATCTTTACATCGTTTGCGTATCTTTACTATTCCAATTGTGTATCTTTTCATTTCACGTTTGAGTATCTTTCTGTAAGGCTTTCTGATGCGAGTTTCTATTGTATTTGAGAGTTTTGCAAGTGTGGGAGTGTGTTTCTTTCAAACTGAGTATCTTTACATCGTTTGCATATCTTTACTATTCCAATTATATATCTTTTCATTTCTTGTTTGAGTATCTTTCTGTAAGTCTTTCTGATGCGAGTTTCTATTGTATTTGAGAGTTTTGCAAGTGTGGGAGTGTGTTTCTTTCAAACTGAGTATCTTTACATCGTTTGCATATCTTTACTATTCCAATTGTGTATCTTTTCATTTCTCGTTTGAGTATCTTTCTGTAAGGCTTCTGATGCGAGTTTCTATTGTATTTGAGAGTTTTGCAAGTGTGGGAGTGTGTTTCTTTCAATCTGAGAATCTTTACATCGTTTGCGTATCTTTACTATTCCAATTGTGTATCTTTACATCGTTTGCGTATCTTTACTATTCCAATTGTGTATCTTTTCATTTCTCGTTTGAGAATCTTTCTGTAAGGTTTCTGATGCGAGTTTCTATTGTATTTGAGAGTTTTGCAAGTGAGGGAGTGTGTTTCTTTCAAACTGAGTATCTTTACATCGTTTGCGTATCTTTACTATTCCAATTGTGTATCTTTACATCGTTTGCGTATCTTTACTATTCCAATTGTGTATCTTTTCATTTCTCGTTTGAGTATCTTTCTGTAAGGCTTCTGATGCGAATTTCTATTGTATTTTAGAGTTTTGCAAGTGTGGGAGTGTGTTTCTTTCAAACTGAGTATCTTTACATCGTTTGCGTATCTTTACTATTCCAATTGTGTATCTTTACATCGTTTGCGTATCTTTACTATTCCAATTGTGTATCTTTTCATTTCTTGTTTGAGTATCTTTCTGTAAGGCTTTCTGATGCGAGTTTCTATTGTATTTGAGAGTTTTGCAAGTGTGGGAGTGTGTTTCTTTCAAACTGAGTATCTTTACATCGTTTGCGTATCTTTACTATTCCAATTGTGTATCTTTTCATTTCTCGTTTGAGTATCTTTCTGTAAGGCTTCTGATGCGAGTTTCTATTGTATTTGAGAGTTTTGCAAGTGTGGGAGTGTGTTTCTTTCAAACTGAGTATGTTTACATCGTTTGCGTATCTTTACTATTCCAATTGTGTATCTTTACATCGTTTGCGTATCTTTACTATTCCAATTGTGTATCTTTTCATTTCTCGTTTGAGTATCTTTCTGTAAGGCTTTCTGATGCGAGTTTCTATTGTATTTGAGAGTTTTGCAAGTGTGGGAGTGTGTTTCTTTCAAACTGAATATCTTTACATCGTTTGCGTATCTTTACTATTCCAATTCTGTATCTTTTCATTTCTCGTTTGAGTATCTTTCTGTAAGGCTTCTGATTCGAGTTTCTATTGTATTTGAGAGTTTTGCAAGTGTGGGAGTGTGTTTCTTTCAATCTGAGTATCTTTACATCGTTTGCGTATCTTTACTATTCCAATTGTGTATCTTTTCATTTCTCGATTGAGTATCTTTCTGTAAGGCTTCTGATGCGAGTTTCTATTGTATTTCAGAGTTTTGCAAGTGTGAGAGTGTGTTTCTTTCAAACTGAGTATCTTTACATCGTTTGCGTATCTTTACTATTCCAATTGTGTATCTTTACATCGTTTCCGTATCTTTACTATTCCAATTGTGTATCTTTACATCGTTTGCGTATCTTTACTATTCCAATTGAGTATCTTTTCATTTCTCGTTTGAGTATCTTTCTGTAAGGCTTTCTGATGCGAGTTTCTATTGAATTTGAGAGTTTTGCAAGTGTGGGACTGTGTTTCTTTCAAACTGAGTATCTTTACATCGTTTGCGTATGTTTACTATTCCAATTGTGTATCTTTACATCGTTTGCGTATCTTTACTATTCCAATTGTGTATCTTTTCATTTCTCGTTTGAGTATCTTTCTGTAAGGCTTTCTGATGCGAGTTTCTATTGAATTTGAGAGTTTTGCAAGTGTGGGAGTGTGTTTCTTTCAATCTGAGTATCTTTACATCGTTTGCGTATCTTTACTATTCCAATTGTGTATCTTTACATCGTTTGCGTATCTTTACTATTCCAATTGTGTATCTTTTCATTTCTCGTTTGAGTATCTTTCTGTAAGGCTTTCTGATGCGAGTTTCTATTGAATTTGAGAGTTTTGCAAGTGTGGGAGTGTGTTTCTTTCAAACTGAGTATCTTTACATCGTTTGCGTATCTTTACTATTCCAATTGTGTATCTTTTCATTTCTCGTTTGAGTATCTTTCTGTAAGGCTTCTAATGCGAGTTTCTATTGTATTTGAGAGTTTTGCAAGTGTGGGAGTGTGTTTCTTTCAAACTGAGTATCTTTACATCGTTTGCGTATCTTTACTATTCCAATTGTGTATCTTTACATCGTTTGCGTATCTTTACTATTCCAATTGTGTATCTTTTCATTTCTCGTTTGAGTATCTTTCTGTAAGGCTTTCTGATGCGAGTTTCTATTGAATTTGAGAGTTTTGCAAGTGTGGGAGTGTGTTTCCTTCAAACTGAGTATCTTTACATCCTTTGCGTATGTTTAATATTCCAATTGTGTATCTTTACATCGTTTGCGTATCTTTACTATTCAAATTGTGTATCTTTTCATTTCTCGTTTGAGTATCTTTCTGTAAGGCTTCTGATGCGAATTTCTATTGTATTTGAGAGTTTTGCAAGTGTGGGAGTGTGTTTCTTTCAAACTGAGTATCTTTACATCGTTTGCGTATCTTTACTATTCCAATTGTGTATCTTTACATCGTTTGCGTATCTTTACTATTCCAATTGTGTATCTTTTCATTTCTTGTTTGAGTATCTTTCTGTAAGGCTTTCTGATGCGAGTTTCTATTGTATTTGAGAGTTTTGCAAGTGTGGGAGTGTGTTTCTTTCAAACTGAGTATCTTTACATCGTTTGCGTATCTTTACTATTCCAATTGTGTATCTTTTCATTTCTCGTTTGAGTATCTTTCTGTAAGGCTTCTGATGCGAGTTTCTATTGTATTTGAGAGTTTTGCAAGTGTGGGAGTGTGTTTCTTTCAAACTGAGTATCTTTACATCGTTTGCGTATCTTTACTATTCCAATTGTGTATCTTTTCATTTGTCGTTTGAGTATCTTTCTGTAAGGCTTTCTGATGCGAGTTTCTATTGTATTTGAGAGTTTTGCAAGTGTGGGAGTGTGTTTCTTTCAAACTGAATATCTTTACATCGTTTGCGTATCTTTACTATTCCAATTGTGTATCTTTTCATTTCTCGTTTGAGTATCTTTCTGTAAGGCTTCTGATTCGAGTTTCTATTGTATTTGAGAGTTTTGCAAGTGTGGGAGTGTGTTTCTTTCAATCTGAGTATCTTTACATCGTTTGCGTATCTTTACTATTCCAATTGTGTATCTTTTCATTTCTCGTTTGAGTATCTTTCTGTAAGGCTTCTGATGCGAGTTTCTATTGTATTTCAGAGTTTTGCAAGTGTGAGAGTGTGTTTCTTTCAAACTGAGTATCTTTACATCGTTTGCGTATCTTTACTATTCCAATTGTGTATCTTTTCATTTCTCGTTTGAGTATCTTTCTGTAAGGCTTTCTGATGCGAGTTTCTATTGTATTTGAGAGTTTTGCAAGTGTGGGAGTGTGTTTCTTTCAAACTGAGTATCTTTACATCGTTTGCGTATCTTTACTATTCCAATTGTGTATCTTTACATCGTTTGCGTATCTTTACTATTCCAATTGTGTATCTTTTCATTTCTCGTTTGAGTATCTTTCTGTAAGGCTTTCTGATGCGAGTTTCTACTGTATTTGAGAGTTTTGCAAGTGTGGGAGTGTGTTTCTTTCAAACTGAATATCTTTACATCGTTTGCGTATCTTTACTATTCCAATTGTGTATCTTTTCATTTCTCGTTTGAGTATCTTTCTGTAAGGCTTCTGATTCGAGTTTCTATTGTATTTGAGAGTTTTGCAAGTGTGGGAGTGTGTTTCTTTCAATCTGAGTATCTTTACATCGTTTGCGTATCTTTACTATTCCAATTGTGTATCTTTTCATTTCTCGTTTGAGTATCTTTCTGTAAGGCTTCTGATGCGAGTTTCTATTGTATTTCAGAGTTTTGCAAGTGTGAGAGTGTGTTTCTTTCAAACTGAGTATCTTTACATCGTTTGCGTATCTTTACTATTCCAATTGTGTATCTTTACATCGTTTCCGTATCTTTACTATTCCAATTGTGTATCTTTACATCGTTTGCGTATCTTTACTATTCCAATTGAGTATCTTTTCATTTCTCGTTTGAGTATCTTTCTGTAAGGCTTTCTGATGCGAGTTTCTATTGAATTTGAGAGTTTTGCAAGTGTGGGAGTGTGTTTCTTTCAAACTGAGTATCTTTACATCGTTTGCGTATGTTTACTATTCCAATTGTGTATCTTTACATCGTTTGCGTATCTTTACTATTCCAATTGTGTATCTTTTCATTTCTCGTTTGAGTATCTTTCTGTAAGGCTTTCTGATGCGAGTTTCTATTGAATTTGAGAGTTTTGCAAGTGTGGGAGTGTGTTTCTTTCAATCTGAGTATCTTTACATCGTTTGCGTATCTTTACTATTCCAATTGTGTATCTTTACATCGTTTGCGTATCTTTACTATTCCAATTGTGTATCTTTTCATTTCTCGTTTGAGTATCTTTCTGTAAGGCTTTCTGATGCGAGTTTCTATTGAATTTGAGAGTTTTGCAAGTGTGGGAGTGTGTTTCTTTCAAACTGAGTATCTTTACATCGTTTGCGTATCTTTACTATTCCAATTGTGTATCTTTACATCGTTTGCGTATCTTTACTATTCCAATTGTGTATCTTTTCATTTCTCGTTTGAGTATCTTTCTGTAAGGCTTCTGATGCGAGTTTCTATTGTATTTGAGAGTTTTGCAAGTGTGGGAGTGTGTTTCTTTCAAACTGAGTATCTTTACATCGTTTGCGTATCTTTACTATTCCAATTGTGTATCTTTACATCGTTTGCGTATCTTTACTATTCCAATTGTGTATCTTTTCATTTCTCGTTTGAGTATCTTTCTGTAAGGCTTCTGATGCGAGTTTCTATTGTATTTGAGAGTTTTGCAAGTGAGGGAGTGTGTTTCTTTCAAACTGAGTATCTTTACATCGTTTGCGTATCTTTACTATTCCAATTGTGTATCTTTACATCGTTTGCGTATCTTTACTATTCTAATTGTGTATCTTTTCATTTCTCGTTTGAGTATCTTTCTGTAAGGCTTCTGATGCGAGTTTCTATTGTATTTCAGAGTTTTGCAAGTGTGAGAGTGTGTTTCTTTCAAACTGAGTATCTTTACATCGTTTGCGTATCTTTACTATTCCAATTGTGTATCTTTACATCGTTTCCGTATCTTTACTATTCCAATTGTGTATCTTTACATCGTTTGCGTATCTTTACTATTCCAATTGAGTATCTTTTCATTTCTCGTTTGAGTATCTTTCTGTAAGGCTTTCTGATGCGAGTTTCTATTGAATTTGAGAGTTTTGCAAGTGTGGGAGTGTGTTTCTTTCAAACTGAGTATCTTTACATCGTTTGCGTATGTTTACTATTCCAATTGTGTATCTTTACATCGTTTGCGTATCTTTACTATTCCAATTGTGTATCTTTTCATTTCTCGTTTGAGTATCTTTCTGTAAGGCTTTCTGATGCGAGTTTCTATTGAATTTGAGAGTTTTGCAAGTGTGGGAGTGTGTTTCTTTCAATCTGAGTATCTTTACATCGTTTGCGTATCTTTACTATTCCAATTGTGTATCTTTACATCGTTTGCGTATCTTTACTATTCCAATTGTGTATCTTTTCATTTCTCGTTTGAGTATCTTTCTGTAAGGCTTTCTGATGCGAGTTTCTATTGAATTTGAGAGTTTTGCAAGTGTGGGAGTGTGTTTCTTTCAAACTGAGTATCTTTACATCGTTTGCGTATCTTTACTATTCCAATTGTGTATCTTTACATCGTTTGCGTATCTTTACTATTCCAATTGTGTATCTTTTCATTTCTCGTTTGAGTATCTTTCTGTAAGGCTTCTGATGCGAGTTTCTATTGTATTTGAGAGTTTTGCAAGTGTGGGAGTGTGTTTCTTTCAAACTGAGTATCTTTACATCGTTTGCGTATCTTTACTATTCCAATTGTGTATCTTTACATCGTTTGCGTATCTTTACTATTCCAATTGTGTATCTTTTCATTTCTCGTTTGAGTATCTTTCTGTAAGGCTTCTGATGCGAGTTTCTATTGTATTTGAGAGTTTTGCAAGTGAGGGAGTGTGTTTCTTTCAAACTGAGTATCTTTACATCGTTTGCGTATCTTTACTATTCCAATTGTGTATCTTTACATCGTTTGCGTATCTTTACTATTCCAATTGTGTATCTTTTCATTTCTCGTTTGAGTATCTTTCTGTAAGGCTTCTGATGCGAATTTCTATTGTATTTTAGAGTTTTGCAAGTGTGGGAGTGTGTTTCTTTCAAACTGAGTATCTTTACATCGTTTGCGTATCTTTACTATTCCAATTGTGTATCTTTACATCGTTTGCGTATCTTTACTATTCCAATTGTGTATCTTTTCATTTCTTGTTTGAGTATCTTTCTGTAAGGCTTTCTGATGCGAGTTTCTATTGTATTTGAGAGTTTTGCAAGTGTGGGAGTGTGTTTCTTTCAAACTGAGTATCTTTACATCGTTTGCGTATCTTTACTATTCCAATTGTGTATCTTTTCATTTCTCGTTTGAGTATCTTTCTGTAAGGCTTCTGATGCGAGTTTCTATTGTATTTGAGAGTTTTGCAAGTGTGGGAGTGTGTTTCTTTCAAACTGAGTATGTTTACATCGTTTGCGTATCTTTACTATTCCAATTGTGTATCTTTACATCGTTTGCGTATCTTTACTATTCCAATTGTGTATCTTTTCATTTCTCGTTTGAGTATCTTTCTGTAAGGCTTTCTGATGCGAGTTTCTATTGTATTTGAGAGTTTTGCAAGTGTGGGAGTGTGTTTCTTTCAAACTGAATATCTTTACATCGTTTGCGTATCTTTACTATTCCAATTCTGTATCTTTTCATTTCTCGTTTGAGTATCTTTCTGTAAGGCTTCTGATTCGAGTTTCTATTGTATTTGAGAGTTTTGCAAGTGTGGGAGTGTGTTTCTTTCAATCTGAGTATCTTTACATCGTTTGCGTATCTTTACTATTCCAATTGTGTATCTTTTCATTTCTCGATTGAGTATCTTTCTGTAAGGCTTCTGATGCGAGTTTCTATTGTATTTCAGAGTTTTGCAAGTGTGAGAGTGTGTTTCTTTCAAACTGAGTATCTTTACATCGTTTGCGTATCTTTACTATTCCAATTGTGTATCTTTACATCGTTTCCGTATCTTTACTATTCCAATTGTGTATCTTTACATCGTTTGCGTATCTTTACTATTCCAATTGAGTATCTTTTCATTTCTCGTTTGAGTATCTTTCTGTAAGGCTTTCTGATGCGAGTTTCTATTGAATTTGAGAGTTTTGCAAGTGTGGGAGTGTGTTTCTTTCAAACTGAGTATCTTTACATCGTTTGCGTATGTTTACTATTCCAATTGTGTATCTTTACATCGTTTGCGTATCTTTACTATTCCAATTGTGTATCTTTTCATTTCTCGTTTGAGTATCTTTCTGTAAGGCTTTCTGATGCGAGTTTCTATTGAATTTGAGAGTTTTGCAAGTGTGGGAGTGTGTTTCTTTCAATCTGAGTATCTTTACATCGTTTGCGTATCTTTACTATTCCAATTGTGTATCTTTACATCGTTTGCGTATCTTTACTATTCCAATTGTGTATCTTTTCATTTCTCGTTTGAGTATCTTTCTGTAAGGCTTTCTGATGCGAGTTTCTATTGAATTTGAGAGTTTTGCAAGTGTGGGAGTGTGTTTCTTTCAAACTGAGTATCTTTACATCGTTTGCGTATCTTTACTATTCCAATTGTGTATCTTTACATCGTTTGCGTATCTTTACTATTCCAATTGTGTATCTTTTCATTTCTCGTTTGAGTATCTTTCTGTAAGGCTTCTAATGCGAGTTTCTATTGTATTTGAGAGTTTTGCAAGTGTGGGAGTGTGTTTCTTTCAAACTGAGTATCTTTACATCGTTTGCGTATCTTTACTATTCCAATTGTGTATCTTTACATCGTTTGCGTATCTTTACTATTCCAATTGTGTATCTTTTCATTTCTCGTTTGAGTATCTTTCTGTAAGGCTTTCTGATGCGAGTTTCTATTGAATTTGAGAGTTTTGCAAGTGTGGGAGTGTGTTTCCTTCAAACTGAGTATCTTTACATCCTTTGCGTATGTTTAATATTCCAATTGTGTATCTTTACATCGTTTGCGTATCTTTACTATTCAAATTGTGTATCTTTTCATTTCTCGTTTGAGTATCTTTCTGTAAGGCTTCTGATGCGAATTTCTATTGTATTTGAGAGTTTTGCAAGTGTGGGAGTGTGTTTCTTTCAAACTGAGTATCTTTACATCGTTTGCGTATCTTTACTATTCCAATTGTGTATCTTTACATCGTTTGCGTATCTTTACTATTCCAATTGTGTATCTTTTCATTTCTTGTTTGAGTATCTTTCTGTAAGGCTTTCTGATGCGAGTTTCTATTGTATTTGAGAGTTTTGCAAGTGTGGGAGTGTGTTTCTTTCAAACTGAGTATCTTTACATCGTTTGCGTATCTTTACTATTCCAATTGTGTATCTTTTCATTTCTCGTTTGAGTATCTTTCTGTAAGGCTTCTGATGCGAGTTTCTATTGTATTTGAGAGTTTTGCAAGTGTGGGAGTGTGTTTCTTTCAAACTGAGTATCTTTACATCGTTTGCGTATCTTTACTATTCCAATTGTGTATCTTTTCATTTGTCGTTTGAGTATCTTTCTGTAAGGCTTTCTGATGCGAGTTTCTATTGTATTTGAGAGTTTTGCAAGTGTGGGAGTGTGTTTCTTTCAAACTGAATATCTTTACATCGTTTGCGTATCTTTACTATTCCAATTGTGTATCTTTTCATTTCTCGTTTGAGTATCTTTCTGTAAGGCTTCTGATTCGAGTTTCTATTGTATTTGAGAGTTTTGCAAGTGTGGGAGTGTGTTTCTTTCAATCTGAGTATCTTTACATCGTTTGCGTATCTTTACTATTCCAATTGTGTATCTTTTCATTTCTCGTTTGAGTATCTTTCTGTAAGGCTTCTGATGCGAGTTTCTATTGTATTTCAGAGTTTTGCAAGTGTGAGAGTGTGTTTCTTTCAAACTGAGTATCTTTACATCGTTTGCGTATCTTTACTATTCCAATTGTGTATCTTTTCATTTCTCGTTTGAGTATCTTTCTGTAAGGCTTTCTGATGCGAGTTTCTATTGTATTTGAGAGTTTTGCAAGTGTGGGAGTGTGTTTCTTTCAAACTGAGTATCTTTACATCGTTTGCGTATCTTTACTATTCCAATTGTGTATCTTTACATCGTTTGCGTATCTTTACTATTCCAATTGTGTATCTTTTCATTTCTCGTTTGAGTATCTTTCTGTAAGGCTTTCTGATGCGAGTTTCTACTGTATTTGAGAGTTTTGCAAGTGTGGGAGTGTGTTTCTTTCAAACTGAATATCTTTACATCGTTTGCGTATCTTTACTATTCCAATTGTGTATCTTTTCATTTCTCGTTTGAGTATCTTTCTGTAAGGCTTCTGATTCGAGTTTCTATTGTATTTGAGAGTTTTGCAAGTGTGGGAGTGTGTTTCTTTCAATCTGAGTATCTTTACATCGTTTGCGTATCTTTACTATTCCAATTGTGTATCTTTTCATTTCTCGTTTGAGTATCTTTCTGTAAGGCTTCTGATGCGAGTTTCTATTGTATTTCAGAGTTTTGCAAGTGTGAGAGTGTGTTTCTTTCAAACTGAGTATCTTTACATCGTTTGCGTATCTTTACTATTCCAATTGTGTATCTTTACATCGTTTCCGTATCTTTACTATTCCAATTGTGTATCTTTACATCGTTTGCGTATCTTTACTATTCCAATTGAGTATCTTTTCATTTCTCGTTTGAGTATCTTTCTGTAAGGCTTTCTGATGCGAGTTTCTATTGAATTTGAGAGTTTTGCAAGTGTGGGAGTGTGTTTCTTTCAAACTGAGTATCTTTACATCGTTTGCGTATGTTTACTATTCCAATTGTGTATCTTTACATCGTTTGCGTATCTTTACTATTCCAATTGTGTATCTTTTCATTTCTCGTTTGAGTATCTTTCTGTAAGGCTTTCTGATGCGAGTTTCTATTGAATTTGAGAGTTTTGCAAGTGTGGGAGTGTGTTTCTTTCAATCTGAGTATCTTTACATCGTTTGCGTATCTTTACTATTCCAATTGTGTATCTTTACATCGTTTGCGTATCTTTACTATTCCAATTGTGTATCTTTTCATTTCTCGTTTGAGTATCTTTCTGTAAGGCTTTCTGATGCGAGTTTCTATTGAATTTGAGAGTTTTGCAAGTGTGGGAGTGTGTTTCTTTCAAACTGAGTATCTTTACATCGTTTGCGTATCTTTACTATTCCAATTGTGTATCTTTACATCGTTTGCGTATCTTTACTATTCCAATTGTGTATCTTTTCATTTCTCGTTTGAGTATCTTTCTGTAAGGCTTCTGATGCGAGTTTCTATTGTATTTGAGAGTTTTGCAAGTGTGGGAGTGTGTTTCTTTCAAACTGAGTATCTTTACATCGTTTGCGTATCTTTACTATTCCAATTGTGTATCTTTACATCGTTTGCGTATCTTTACTATTCCAATTGTGTATCTTTTCATTTCTCGTTTGAGTATCTTTCTGTAAGGCTTCTGATGCGAGTTTCTATTGTATTTGAGAGTTTTGCAAGTGAGGGAGTGTGTTTCTTTCAAACTGAGTATCTTTACATCGTTTGCGTATCTTTACTATTCCAATTGTGTATCTTTACATCGTTTGCGTATCTTTACTATTCTAATTGTGTATCTTTTCATTTCTCGTTTGAGTATCTTTCTGTAAGGCTTCTGATGCGAGTTTCTATTGTATTTCAGAGTTTTGCAAGTGTGAGAGTGTGTTTCTTTCAAACTGAGTATCTTTACATCGTTTGCGTATCTTTACTATTCCAATTGTGTATCTTTACATCGTTTCCGTATCTTTACTATTCCAATTGTGTATCTTTACATCGTTTGCGTATCTTTACTATTCCAATTGAGTATCTTTTCATTTCTCGTTTGAGTATCTTTCTGTAAGGCTTTCTGATGCGAGTTTCTATTGAATTTGAGAGTTTTGCAAGTGTGGGAGTGTGTTTCTTTCAAACTGAGTATCTTTACATCGTTTGCGTATGTTTACTATTCCAATTGTGTATCTTTACATCGTTTGCGTATCTTTACTATTCCAATTGTGTATCTTTTCATTTCTCGTTTGAGTATCTTTCTGTAAGGCTTTCTGATGCGAGTTTCTATTGAATTTGAGAGTTTTGCAAGTGTGGGAGTGTGTTTCTTTCAATCTGAGTATCTTTACATCGTTTGCGTATCTTTACTATTCCAATTGTGTATCTTTACATCGTTTGCGTATCTTTACTATTCCAATTGTGTATCTTTTCATTTCTCGTTTGAGTATCTTTCTGTAAGGCTTTCTGATGCGAGTTTCTATTGAATTTGAGAGTTTTGCAAGTGTGGGAGTGTGTTTCTTTCAAACTGAGTATCTTTACATCGTTTGCGTATCTTTACTATTCCAATTGTGTATCTTTACATCGTTTGCGTATCTTTACTATTCCAATTGTGTATCTTTTCATTTCTCGTTTGAGTATCTTTCTGTAAGGCTTCTGATGCGAGTTTCTATTGTATTTGAGAGTTTTGCAAGTGTGGGAGTGTGTTTCTTTCAAACTGAGTATCTTTACATCGTTTGCGTATCTTTACTATTCCAATTGTGTATCTTTACATCGTTTGCGTATCTTTACTATTCCAATTGTGTATCTTTTCATTTCTCGTTTGAGTATCTTTCTGTAAGGCTTCTGATGCGAGTTTCTATTGTATTTGAGAGTTTTGCAAGTGAGGGAGTGTGTTTCTTTCAAACTGAGTATCTTTACATCGTTTGCGTATCTTTACTATTCCAATTGTGTATCTTTACATCGTTTGCGTATCTTTACTATTCTAATTGTGTATCTTTTCATTTCTCGTTTGAGTATCTTTCTGTAAGGCTTTCTGATGCGAGTTTCTATTGAATTTGAGAGTTTTGCAAGTGTGGGAGTGTGTTTCCTTCAAACGGAGTATCTTTACATCCTTTGCGTATGTTTAATATTCCAATTGTGTATCTTTACATCGTTTGCGTATCTTTACTATTCAAATTGTGTATCTTTTCATTTCTCGTTTGAGTATCTTTCTGTAAGGCTTCTGATGCGAATTTCTATTGTATTTGAGAGTTTTGCAAGTGTGGGAGTGTGTTTCTTTCAAACTGAGTATCTTTACATCGTTTGCGTATCTTTACTATTCCAATTGTGTATCTTTACATCGTTTGCGTATCTTTACTATTCCAATTGTGTATCTTTTCATTTCTTGTTTGAGTATCTTTCTGTAAGGCTTTCTGATGCGAGTTTCTATTGTATTTGAGAGTTTTGCAAGTGTGGGAGTGTGTTTCTTTCAAACTGAGTATCTTTACATCGTTTGCGTATCTTTACTATTCCAATTGTGTATCTTTTCATTTCTCGTTTGAGTATCTTTCTGTAAGGCTTCTGATGCGAGTTTCTATTGTATTTGAGAGTTTTGCAAGTGTGGGAGTGTGTTTCTTTCAAACTGAGTATCTTTACATCGTTTGCGTATCTTTACTATTCCAATTGTGTATCTTTACATCGTTTGCGTATCTTTACTATTCCAATTGTGTATCTTTTCATTTGTCGTTTGAGTATCTTTCTGTAAGGCTTTCTGATGCGAGTTTCTATTGTATTTGAGAGTTTTGCAAGTGTGGGAGTGTGTTTCTTTCAAACTGAATATCTTTACATCGTTTGCGTATCTTTACTATTCCAATTGTGTATCTTTTCATTTCTCGTTTGAGTATCTTTCTGTAAGGCTTCTGATTCGAGTTTCTATTGTATTTGAGAGTTTTGCAAGTGTGGGAGTGTGTTTCTTTCAATCTGAGTATCTTTACATCGTTTGCGTATCTTTACTATTCCAATTGTGTATCTTTTCATTTCTCGTTTGAGTATCTTTCTGTAAGGCTTCTGATGCGAGTTTCTATTGTATTTCAGAGTTTTGCAAGTGTGAGAGTGTGTTTCTTTCAAACTGAGTATCTTTACATCGTTTGCGTATCTTTACTATTCCAATTGTGTATCTTTTCATTTCTCGTTTGAGTATCTTTCTGTAAGGCTTTCTGATGCGAGTTTCTATTGTATTTGAGAGTTTTGCAAGTGTGGGAGTGTGTTTCTTTCAAACTGAGTATCTTTACATCGTTTGCGTATGTTTACTATTCCAATTGTGTATCTTTACATCGTTTGCGTATCTTTACTATTCCAATTGTGTATCTTTTCATTTCTCGTTTGAGTATCTTTCTGTAAGGCTTTCTGATGCGAGTTTCTATTGAATTTGAGAGTTTTGCAAGTGTGGGAGTGTGTTTCTTTCAAACTGAGTATCTTTACATCGTTTGCGTATCTTTACTATTCCAATTGTGTATCTTTTCATTTCTCGTTTGAGTATCTTTCTGTAAGGCTTCTGATGCGAGTTTCTATTGTATTTGAGAGTTTTGCAAGTGTGGGAGTGTGTTTCTTTCAAACTGAGTATCTTTACATCGTTTGCGTATCTTTACTATTCCAATTGTGTATCTTTACATCGTTTGCGTATCTTTACTATTCCAATTGTGTATCTTTTCATTTCTCGTTTGAGTATCTTTCTGTAAGGCTTTCTGATGCGAGTTTCTACTGTATTTGAGAGTTTTGCAAGTGTGGGAGTGTGTTTCTTTCAAACTGAATATCTTTACATCGTTTGCGTATCTTTACTATTCCAATTGTGTATCTTTTCATTTCTCGTTTGAGTATCTTTCTGTAAGGCTTCTGATTCGAGTTTCTATTGTATTTGAGAGTTTTGCAAGTGTGGGAGTGTGTTTCTTTCAATCTGAGTATCTTTACATCGTTTGCGTATCTTTACTATTCCAATTGTGTATCTTTTCATTTCTCGTTTGAGTATCTTTCTGTAAGGCTTCTGATGCGAGTTTCTATTGTATTTCAGAGTTTTGCAAGTGTGAGAGTGTGTTTCTTTCAAACTGAGTATCTTTACATCGTTTGCGTATCTTTACTATTCCAATTGTGTATCTTTACATCGTTTCCGTATCTTTACTATTCCAATTGTGTATCTTTACATCGTTTGCGTATCTTTACTATTCCAATTGAGTATCTTTTCATTTCTCGTTTGAGTATCTTTCTGTAAGGCTTTCTGATGCGAGTTTCTATTGAATTTGAGAGTTTTGCAAGTGTGGGAGTGTGTTTCTTTCAAACTGAGTATCTTTACATCGTTTGCGTATGTTTACTATTCCAATTGTGTATCTTTACATCGTTTGCGTATCTTTACTATTCCAATTGTGTATCTTTTCATTTCTCGTTTGAGTATCTTTCTGTAAGGCTTTCTGATGCGAGTTTCTATTGAATTTGAGAGTTTTGCAAGTGTGGGAGTGTGTTTCTTTCAATCTGAGTATCTTTACATCGTTTGCGTATCTTTACTATTCCAATTGTGTATCTTTACATCGTTTGCGTATCTTTACTATTCCAATTGTGTATCTTTTCATTTCTCGTTTGAGTATCTTTCTGTAAGGCTTTCTGATGCGAGTTTCTATTGAATTTGAGAGTTTTGCAAGTGTGGGAGTGTGTTTCTTTCAAACTGAGTATCTTTACATCGTTTGCGTATCTTTACTATTCCAATTGTGTATCTTTTCATTTCTCGTTTGAGTATCTTTCTGTAAGGCTTCTGATGCGAGTTTCTATTGTATTTGAGAGTTTTGCAAGTGTGGGAGTGTGTTTCTTTCAAACTGAGTATCTTTACATCGTTTGCGTATCTTTACTATTCCAATTGTGTATCTTTACATCGTTTGCGTATCTTTACTATTCCAATTGTGTATCTTTTCATTTCTCGTTTGAGTATCTTTCTGTAAGGCTTCTGATGCGAGTTTCTATTGTATTTGAGAGTTTTGCAAGTGAGGGAGTGTGTTTCTTTCAAACTGAGTATCTTTACATCGTTTGCGTATCTTTACTATTCCAATTGTGTATCTTTACATCGTTTGCGTATCTTTACTATTCTAATTGTGTATCTTTTCATTTCTCGTTTGAGTATCTTTCTGTAAGGCTTTCTGATGCGAGTTTCTATTGAATTTGAGAGTTTTGCAAGTGTGGGAGTGTGTTTCCTTCAAACTGAGTATCTTTACATCCTTTGCGTATGTTTAATATTCCAATTGTGTATCTTTACATCGTTTGCGTATCTTTACTATTCAAATTGTGTATCTTTTCATTTCTCGTTTGAGTATCTTTCTGTAAGGCTTCTGATGCGAATTTCTATTGTATTTGAGAGTTTTGCAAGTGTGGGAGTGTGTTTCTTTCAAACTGAGTATCTTTACATCGTTTGCGTATCTTTACTATTCCAATTGTGTATCTTTACATCGTTTGCGTATCTTTACTATTCCAATTGTATATCTTTTCATTTCTTGTTTGAGTATCTTTCTGTAAGGCTTTCTGATGCGAGTTTCTATTGTATTTGAGAGTTTTGCAAGTGTGGGAGTGTGTTTCTTTCAAACTGAGTATCTTTACATCGTTTGCGTATCTTTACTATTCCAATTGTGTATCTTTTCATTTCTCGTTTGAGTATCTTTCTGTAAGGCTTCTGATGCGAGTTTCTATTGTATTTGAGAGTTTTGCAAGTGTGGGAGTGTGTTTCTTTCAAACTGAGTATCTTTACATCGTTTGCGTATCTTTACTATTCCAATTGTGTATCTTTACATCGTTTGCGTATCTTTACTATTCCAATTGTGTATCTTTTCATTTGTCGTTTGAGTATCTTTCTGTAAGGCTTTCTGATGCGAGTTTCTATTGTATTTGAGAGTTTTGCAAGTGTGGGAGTGTGTTTCTTTCAAACTGAATATCTTTACATCGTTTGCGTATCTTTACTATTCCAATTGTGTATCTTTTCATTTCTCGTTTGAGTATCTTTCTGTAAGGCTTCTGATTCGAGTTTCTATTGTATTTGAGAGTTTTGCAAGTGTGGGAGTGTGTTTCTTTCAATCTGAGTATCTTTACATCGTTTGCGTATCTTTACTATTCCAATTGTGTATCTTTTCATTTCTCGTTTGAGTATCTTTCTGTAAGGCTTCTGATGCGAGTTTCTATTGTATTTCAGAGTTTTGCAAGTGTGAGAGTGTGTTTCTTTCAAACTGAGTATCATTACATCGTTTGCGTATCTTTACTATTCCAATTGTGTATCTTTTCATTTCTCGTTTGAGTATCTTTCTGTAAGGCTTTCTGATGCGAGTTTCTATTGTATTTGAGAGTTTTGCAAGTGTGGGAGTGTGTTTCTTTCAAACTGAGTATCTTTACATCGTTTGCGTATGTTTACTATTCCAATTGTGTATCTTTACATCGTTTGCGTATCTTTACTATTCCAATTGTGTATCTTTTCATTTCTCGTTTGAGTATCTTTCTGTAAGGCTTTCTGATGCGAGTTTCTATTGAATTTGAGAGTTTTGCAAGTGTGGGAGTGTGTTTCTTTCAAACTGAGTATCTTTACATCGTTTGCGTATCTTTACTATTCCAATTGTGTATCTTTACATCGTTTGCGTATCTTTACTATTCCAATTGTGTATCTTTTCATTTCTCGTTTGAGTATCTTTCTGTAAGGCTTCTGATGCGAGTTTCTATTGTATTTGAGAGTTTTGCAAGTGTGGGAGTGTGTTTCTTTCAAACTGAGTATCTTTACATCGTTTGCGTATCTTTAGTATTCCAATTGTGTATCTTTTCATTTCTCGTTTGAGTATCTTTCTGTAAGGCTTTCTGATGCGAGTTTCTATTGAATTTGAGAGTTTTGCAAGTGTGGGAGTGTGTTTCTTTCAAACTGAGTATCTTTACATCGTTTGCGTATCTTTACTATTCCAATTGTGTATCTTTACATCGTTTGCGTATCTTTACTATTCCAATTGTGTATCTTTACATCGTTTGCGTATCTTTACTATTCCAATTGTGTATCTTTTCATTTCTCGTTTGAGTATCTTTCTGTAAGGCTTCTGATGCGAGTTTCTATTGTATTTCAGAGTTTTGCAAGTGTGAGAGTGTGTTCCTTTCAAACTGAGTATCTTTACATCGTTTGCGTATCTTTACTATTCCAATTGTGTATCTTTACATCGTTTCCGTATCTTTACTATTCCAATTGTGTATCTTTACATCGTTTGCGTATCTTTACTATTCCAATTGAGTATCTTTTCATTTCTCGTTTGAGTATCTTTCTGTAAGGCTTTCTGATGCGAGTTTCTATTGAATTTGAGAGTTTTGCAAGTGTGGGAGTGTGTTTCTTTCAAACTGAGTATCTTTACATCGTTTGCGTATGTTTACTATTCCAATTGTGTATCTTTACATCGTTTGCGTATCTTTACTATTCCAATTGTGTATCTTTTCATTTCTCGTTTGAGTATCTTTCTGTAAGGCTTTCTGATGCGAGTTTCTATTGAATTTGAGAGTTTTGCAAGTGTGGGAGTGTGTTTCTTTCAAACTGAGTATCTTTACATCGTTTGCGTATCTTTACTATTCCAATTGTGTATCTTTACATCGTTTGCGTATCTTTACTATTCCAATTGTGTATCTTTTCATTTCTCGTTTGAGTATCTTTCTGTAAGGCTTCTGATGCGAGTTTCTATTGTATTTGTGAGTTTTGCAAGTGTGGGAGTGTGTTTCTTTCAAACTGAGTATCTTTACATCGTTTGCGTATCTTTACTATTCCAATTGTGTATCTTTTCATTTCTCGTTTGAGTATCTTTCTGTAAGGCTTCTATAAAATACCCTGAAAAACATCATCGTTAGTATAGAATAAGCAGGGATCGTTCAGTCCGGGGAATCAAAAGGGCCTCAAAACTTATCATGTTATTGGGGGTTTTGAAATTGATTATAAAACTAATACTGAAAATAAATCCTAAATTACTTATATACAATTGATCAACCATTCATCACATAACCAAAACACGAATTCTACTCAAGAAACATGTATGACATGTATAGAATAACATATAGGCAGCAAGTATTTTCGATTCTTCTTAAGTCCATTTCAATTCCAATTCTAATTAGAGTCCGAAGCGGTTCATCTAATCGTTAAGACTTCTTAATTATTTAGAATCAACGAAGCGTTCAATCCTAAACATATGCTAAAGAGAGTTCAACATAACGAAGCGTCTAGTTAAACAACAAATTAGCACATAAGCACATTAAGTCGAATTGAAGACATGTTACACAAGCATGGCGTCACTCATCTTGATTAAACATGCAAATTCCTAGAACTATCACAGCCCTATATAAGTATCCATAATTGAAACACGAAGCGCATATTCAATCAATGAACACTTTGGTGAATGAAATCGCAACCTTAGGAGAACCATGGCCTTGGCTTCCTCGAGTATTGATTTAGATGCACAAGTTCAAGGAATAAATTGAAATAAAACCTAAATAGAAATAGAAAACCTACTGCCCATAGATGCTACACACGGCACACACACATATTTCATGAGTTCATGCAATCAAAACATAAAACCAAAGAAGTCTGAAATTATGTTCCTCATATATGAAACCGAAAATAACATCCAATGATTCATACAATAAATTCGAAATTTGCAGAAAATAAAAAGAAAGATTACAAGCCATGGATGAATCACACATTAGAAACCTTCTAGGATGAAGCAAGGATGAATTCGAATTGGTGGAGGAGGAAGATGAGCACCGCTTGGTGATGATGGATGAAGGTTTTTGGCTTGAATTTTCTGGATGTTCTTGGGCAGCAATTCGGCTTTGTTTGTGAGAGAATGGAGATCATGAATTGTGAGGGAGACCATGCCTTTTATAGAGGAAGGAGGAGAGGAGGGGCTGCTAGGGTTTTGAATGGGATGATTCATGTATTTCCTTTTTTTTTCTTTTCTTTCCTTCTCGATTGAATGATGATCATCTTTGTTGGTCACATGCATTCTCCCTTCTTCTAGACCACATGCATTCTTCAGAATTATCTCTTTGTTCTCTCCTTCCTTTTTCTTCTTTTGTTTCCTTCTTTTCTTATTCTTTCCATTTAATGGCCGGATGAACCTTCCCTCCTTTGAGGCTGCATACTTATTCCTTTTCATCCTATTCAGAAACAAAATTATTTATTTCCTTTTTCTCCTTTTGGTTCCTTCTTCTCCTCTTTCTTTCCATAATTTCCAAGTCATTATCTCACATTTAATTCTGAAAATAAGGAAAGGAAATAATAAATAAATCACATATGTTACAGAAATATCGAATAATAAAAATCCTAACCAAACTAGGTTTCCTAGTTCGACAAGGAATACTACTCTATAGCACTCTCGACAATTTCTGCATTTTACACCCGTTTTAGCACCAAAAGGGAACGAACGTCACTAAAGACTCCTAACTCGACTCAATGACTCTATACTACAATAATAAGGGCTAAGTAAAGTACAAATAGAGGTAAAAACATGTTAAGAACGTCGCACAAAGTGCTCCTATCATAAGGCTTCTGATGCGAGTTTCTATTGTATTTCAGAGTTTTGCAAGTGTGAGAGTGTGTTCCTTTCAAACTGAGTATCTTTACATCGTTTGCGTATCTTTACTATTCCAATTGTGTATCTTTACATCGTTTCCGTATCTTTACTATTCCAATTGTGTATCTTTACATCGTTTGCGTATCTTTACTATTCCAATTGAGTATCTTTTCATTTCTCGTTTGAGTATCTTTCTGTAAGGCTTTCTGATGCGAGTTTCTATTGAATTTGAGAGTTTTGCAAGTGTGGGAGTGTGTTTCTTTCAAACTGAGTATCTTTACATCGTTTGCGTATGTTTACTATTCCAATTGTGTATCTTTACATCGTTTGCGTATCTTTACTATTCCAATTGTGTATCTTTTCATTTCTCGTTAGAGTATCTTTCTGTAAGGCTTTCTGATGCGAGTTTCTATTGAATTTGAGAGTTTTGCAAGTGTGGGAGTGTGTTTCTTTCAAACTGAGTATCTTTACATCGTTTGCGTATCTTTACTATTCCAATTGTGTATCTTTACATCCTTTCCGTATCTTTACTATTCCAATTGTGTATCTTTTCATTTCTCGTTTGAGTATCTTTCTGTAAGGCTTTCTGATGCGAGTTTCTATTGAATTTGAGAGTTTTGCAAGTGTGGGAGTGTGTTTCTTTCAAACTGAGTATCTTTACATCGTTTGCGTATCTTTACTATTCCAATTGTGTATCTTTACATCGTTTGCGTATCTTTAATATTCCAATTGTGTATCTTTTCATTTCTCGTTTGAGTATCTTTCTGTAAGGCTTCTGATGCGAGTTTCTATTGTATTTGAGAGTTTTGCAAGTGTGGGAGTGTGTTTCTTTCAAACTGAGTATCTTTACATCGTTTGCGTATCTTTACTATTCCAATTGTGTATCTTTACATCGTTTGCGTATCTTTACTATTCCAATTGTGTATCTTTTCATTTCTCGTTTGAGTATCTTTCTGTAAGGCTTCTGATGCGAGTTTCTATTGTATTTGAGAGTTTTGCAAGTGTGGGAGTGTGTTTCTTTCAAACTGAGTATCTTTACATCGTTTGCGTATCTTTACTATTCCAATTGTGTAACTTTACATCGTTTGCGTATCTTTACTATTCCAATTGTGTATCTTTTCATTTCTTGTTTGAGTATCTTTCTGTAAGGCTTTCTGATGCGAGTTTCTATTGTATTTGAGAGTTTTGCATGTGTGGGAGTCTGTTTCTTTCAAACTGAATATCTTTACATCGTTTGCGTATCTTTACTATTCCAATTGTGTATCTTTTCATTTCTCGTTTGAGTATCTTTCTGTAAGGCTTCTGATTCGAGTTTCTATTGTATTTGAGAGTTTTGCAAGTGTGGGAGTGTGTTTCTTTCAAACTGAGTATCTTTACATCGTTTGCGTATCTTTACTATTCCAATTGTGTATCTTTACATCGTTTGCGTATCTTTACTATTCCAATTGTGTATCTTTTCATTTCTCGTTTGAGTATCTTTCTGTAAGGCTTTCTGATGCGAGTTTCTACTGTATTTGAGAGTTTTGCAAGTGTGGGAGTGTGTTTCTTTCAAACTGAATATCTTTACATCGTTTGCGTATCTTTACTATTCCAATTCTGTATCTTTTCATTTCTCGTTTGAGTATCTTTCTGTAAGGCTTCTGATTCGAGTTTCTATTGTATTTGAGAGTTTTGCAAGTGTGGGAGTGTGTTTCTTTCAATCTGAGTATCTTTACATCGTTTGCGTATCTTTACTATTCCAATTGTGTATCTTTTCATTTCTCGTTTGAGTATCTTTCTGTAAGGCTTCTGATGCGAGTTTCTATTGTATTTCAGAGTTTTGCAAGTGTGAGAGTGTGTTCCTTTCAAACTGAGTATCTTTACATCGTTTGCGTATCTTTACTATTCCAATTGTGTATCTTTACATCCTTTCCGTATCTTTACTATTCCAATTGTGTATCTTTACATCGTTTGCGTATCTTTACTATTCCAATTGAGTATCTTTTCATTTCTCGTTTGAGTATCTTTCTGTAAGGCTTTCTGATGCGAGTTTCTACTGTATTTGAGAGTTTTGCAAGTGTGGGAGTGTGTTTCTTTCAAACTGAATATCTTTACATCGTTTGCGTATCTTTACTATTCCAATTCTGTATCTTTTCATTTCTCGTTTGAGTATCTTTCTGTAAGGCTTCTGATTCGAGTTTCTATTGTATTTGAGAGTTTTGCAAGTGTGGGAGTGTGTTTCTTTCAATCTGAGTATCTTTACATCGTTTGCGTATCTTTACTATTCCAATTGTGTATCTTTTCATTTCTCGTTTGAGTATCTTTCTGTAAGGCTTCTGATGCGAGTTTCTATTGTATTTCAGAGTTTTGCAAGTGTGAGAGTGTGTTCCTTTCAAACTGAGTATCTTTACATCGTTTGCGTATCTTTACTATTCCAATTGTGTATCTTTACATCCTTTCCGTATCTTTACTATTCCAATTGTGTATCTTTACATCGTTTGCGTATCTTTACTATTCCAATTGAGTATCTTTTCATTTCTCGTTTGAGTATCTTTCTGTAAGGCTTTCTGATGCGAGTTTCTATTGAATTTGAGAGTTTTGCAAGTGTGGGAGTGTGTTTCTTTCAAACTGAGTATCTTTACATCGTTTGCGTATGTTTACTATTCCAATTGTGTATCTTTACATCGTTTGCGTATCTTTACTATTCCAATTGTGTATCTTTTCATTTCTCGTTTGAGTATCTTTCTGTAAGGCTTTCTGATGCGAGTTTCTATTGAATTTGAGAGTTTTGCAAGTGTGGGAGTGTGTTTCTTTCAAACTGAGTATCTTTACATCGTTTGCGTATCTTTACTATTCCAATTGTGTATCTTTACATCCTTTCCGTATCTTTACTATTCCAATTGTGTATCTTTTCATTTCTCGTTTGAGTATCTTTCTGTAAGGCTTTCTGATGCGAGTTTCTATTGAATTTGAGAGTTTTGCAAGTGTGGGAGTGTGTTTCTTTCAAACTGAGTATCTTTACATCGTTTGCGTATCTTTACTATTCCAATTGTGTATCTTTACATCGTTTGCGTATCTTTAATATTCCAATTGTGTATCTTTTCATTTCTCGTTTGAGTATCTTTCTGTAAGGCTTCTGATGCGAGTTTCTATTGTATTTGAGAGTTTTGCAAGTGTGGGAGTGTGTTTCTTTCAAACTGAGTATCTTTACATCGTTTGCGTATCTTTACTATTCCAATTGTGTATCTTTACATCGTTTGCGTATCTTTACTATTCCAATTGTGTATCTTTTCATTTCTCGTTTGAGTATCTTTCTGTAAGGCTTCTGATGCGAGTTTCTATTGTATTTGAGAGTTTTGCAAGTGTGGGAGTGTGTTTCTTTCAAACTGAGTATCTTTACATCGTTTGCGTATCTTTACTATTCCAATTGTGTAACTTTACATCGTTTGCGTATCTTTACTATTCCAATTGTGTATCTTTTCATTTCTTGTTTGAGTATCTTTCTGTAAGGCTTTCTGATGCGAGTTTCTATTGTATTTGAGAGTTTTGCATGTGTGGGAGTGTGTTTCTTTCAAACTGAATATCTTTACATCGTTTGCGTATCTTTACTATTCCAATTGTGTATCTTTTCATTTCTCGTTTGAGTATCTTTCTGTAAGGCTTCTGATTCGAGTTTCTATTGTATTTGAGAGTTTTGCAAGTGTGGGAGTGTGTTTCTTTCAAACTGAGTATCTTTACATCGTTTGCGTATCTTTACTATTCCAATTGTGTATCTTTACATCGTTTGCGTATCTTTACTATTCCAATTGTGTATCTTTTCATTTCTCGTTTGAGTATCTTTCTGTAAGGCTTTCTGATGCGAGTTTCTACTGTATTTGAGAGTTTTGCAAGTGTGGGAGTGTGTTTCTTTCAAACTGAATATCTTTACATCGTTTGCGTATCTTTACTATTCCAATTCTGTATCTTTTCATTTCTCGTTTGAGTATCTTTCTGTAAGGCTTCTGATTCGAGTTTCTATTGTATTTGAGAGTTTTGCAAGTGTGGGAGTGTGTTTCTTTCAATCTGAGTATCTTTACATCGTTTGCGTATCTTTACTATTCCAATTGTGTATCTTTTCATTTCTCGTTTGAGTATCTTTCTGTAAGGCTTCTGATGCGAGTTTCTATTGTATTTCAGAGTTTTGCAAGTGTGAGAGTGTGTTCCTTTCAAACTGAGTATCTTTACATCGTTTGCGTATCTTTACTATTCCAATTGTGTATCTTTACATCCTTTCCGTATCTTTACTATTCCAATTGTGTATCTTTACATCGTTTGCGTATCTTTACTATTCCAATTGAGTATCTTTTCATTTCTCGTTTGAGTATCTTTCTGTAAGGCTTTCTGATGCGAGTTTCTACTGTATTTGAGAGTTTTGCAAGTGTGGGAGTGTGTTTCTTTCAAACTGAATATCTTTACATCGTTTGCGTATCTTTACTATTCCAATTCTGTATCTTTTCATTTCTCGTTTGAGTATCTTTCTGTAAGGCTTCTGATTCGAGTTTCTATTGTATTTGAGAGTTTTGCAAGTGTGGGAGTGTGTTTCTTTCAATCTGAGTATCTTTACATCGTTTGCGTATCTTTACTATTCCAATTGTGTATCTTTTCATTTCTCGTTTGAGTATCTTTCTGTAAGGCTTCTGATGCGAGTTTCTATTGTATTTCATAGTTTTGCAAGTGTGAGAGTGTGTTCCTTTCAAACTGAGTATCTTTACATCGTTTGCGTATCTTTACTATTCCAATTGTGTATCTTTACATCCTTTCCGTATCTTTACTATTCCAATTGTGTATCTTTACATCGTTTGCGTATCTTTACTATTCCAATTGAGTATCTTTTCATTTCTCGTTTGAGTATCTTTCTGTAAGGCTTTCTGATGCGAGTTTCTATTGAATTTCAGAGTTTTGCAAGTGTGGGAGTGTGTTTCTTTCAAACTGAGTATCTTTACATCGTTTGCGTATGTTTACTATTCCAATTGTGTATCTTTACATCGTTTGCGTATCTTTACTATTCCAATTGTGTATCTTTTCATTTCTCGTTTGAGTATCTTTCTGTAAGGCTTTCTGATGCGAGTTTCTATTGAATTTGAGAGTTTTCAAGTGTGGGAGTGTGTTTCTTTCAAACTGAGTATCTTTACATCGTTTGCGTATCTTTACTATTCCAATTGTGTATCTTTACATCGTTTGCGTATCTTTACTATTCCAATTGTGTATCTTTTCATTTCTCGTTTGAGTATCTTTCTGTAAGGCTTCTGATGCGAGTTTCTATTGTATTTGAGAGTTTTGCAAGTGTGGGAGTGTGTTTCTTTAAAATGAGTATCTTTACATCGTTTGCGTATCTTTACTATTCCAATTGTGTATCTTTACATCGTTTGCGTATCTTTACTATTCCAATTGTGTATCTTTTCATTTCTTGTTTGAGTATCTTTCTATAAGGCTTTCTGATGCGAGTTTCTATTGTATTTGAGAGTTTTGCAAGTGTGGGAGTGTGTTTCTTTCAAACTGAATATCTTTACATCGTTTGCGTATCTTTACTATTCCAATTGTGTATCTTTTCATTTCTCGTTTGAGTATCTTTCTGTAAGGCTTCTGATTCGAGTTTCTATTGTATTTGAGAGTTTTGCAAGTGTGGGAGTGTGTTTTGTTTCAAACTGAGTATCTTTACATCGTTTGCGTATCTTTACTATTCCAATTGTGTATCTTTACATCGTTTGCGTATCTTTACTATTCCAATTGTGTATCTTTTCATTTCTCGTTTGAGTATCTTTCTGTAAGGCTTTCTGATGCGAGTTTCTATTGTATTTGAGAGTTTTGCAAGTGTGGGAGTGTGTTTCTTTCAAACTGAATATCTTTACATCGTTTGCGTATCTTTACTATTCCAATTGTGTATCTTTTCATTTCTCGTTTGAGTATCTTTCTGTAAGGCTTCTGATTCGAGTTTCTATTATATTTGAGAGTTTTGCAAGTGTGGGAGTGTGTTTCTTTCAAACTGAGTATCTTTACATCGTTTGCGTATCTTTACTATTCCAATTGTGTATCTTTACATCGTTTGCGTATCTTTACTATTCCAATTGTGTATCTTTTCATTTCTCGTTTGAGTATCTTTCTGTAAGGCTTTCTGATGCGAGTTTCTATTGTATTTGAGAGTTTTGCAAGTGTGGGAGTGTGTTTCTTTCAAACTGAGTATCTTTACATCGTTTGCGTATCTTTACTATTCCAATTGTGTATCTTTACATCGTTTGCGTATCTTTACTATTCCAATTGTGTATCTTTTCATTTCTCGTTTGAGTATCTTTCTGTAAGGCTTCTGATGCGAGTTTCTATTGTATTTGAGAGGTTTGCAAGTGTGGGAGTGTGTTTCTTTCAAACTGAGTATCTTTACATCGTTTGCGTATCTTTACTATTCCAATTGTGTATCTTTACATCGTTTGCGTATCTTTACTATTCCAATTGTGTATCTTTTCATTTCTCGTTTGAGTATCTTTCTGTAAGGCTTCTGATGCGAGTTTCTATTGTATTTGAGAGTTTTGCAAGTGTGGGAGTGTGTTTCTTTCAAACTGAGTATCTTTACATCGTTTGCGTATCTTTACTATTCCAATTGTGTATCTTTACATCGTTTGCGTATCTTTACTATTCCAATTGTGTATCTTTTCATTTCTTGTTTGAGTATCTTTCTGTAAGGCTTTCTGATGCGAGTTTCTATTGTATTTGAGAGTTTTGCAAGTGTGGGAGTGTGTTTCTTTCAAACTGAATATCTTTACATCGTTTGCGTATCTTTACTATTCCAATTGTGTATCTTTTCATTTCTCGTTTGAGTATCTTTCTGTAAGGCTTCTGATTCGAGTTTCTATTGTATTTGAGAGTTTTGCAAGTGTGGGAGTGTGTTTCTTTCAAACTGAGTATCTTTACATCGTTTGCGTATCTTTACTATTCCAATTGTGTATCTTTACATCGTTTGCGTATCTTTACTATTCCAATTGTGTATCTTTTCATTTCTCGTTTGAGTATCTTTCTGTAAGGCTTTCTGATGCGAGTTTCTACTGTATTTGAGAGTTTTGCAAGTGTGGGAGTGTGTTTCTTTCAAACTGAATATCTTTACATCGTTTGCGTATCTTTACTATTCCAATTCTGTATCTTTTCATTTCTCGTTTGAGTATCTTTCTGTAAGGCTTCTGATTCGAGTTTCTATTGTATTTGAGAGTTTTGCAAGTGTGGGAGTGTGTTTCTTTCAATCTGAGTATCTTTACATCGTTTGCGTATCTTTACTATTCCAATTGTGTATCTTTTCATTTCTCGTTTGAGTATCTTTCTGTAAGGCTTCTGATGCGAGTTTCTATTGTATTTCAGAGTTTTGCAAGTGTGAGAGTGTGTTCCTTTCAAACTGAGTATCTTTACATCGTTTGCGTATCTTTACTATTCCAATTGTGTATCTTTACATCGTTTCCGTATCTTTACTATTCCAATTGTGTATCTTTACATCGTTTGCGTATCTTTACTATTCCAATTGAGTATCTTTTCATTTCTCGTTTGAGTATCTTTCTGTAAGGCTTTCTGATGCGAGTTTCTATTTAATTTGAGAGTTTTGCAAGTGTGGGAGTGTGTTTCTTTCAAACTGAGTATCTTTACATCGTTTGCGTATGTTTACTATTCCAATTGTGTATCTTTACATCGTTTGCGTATCTTTACTATTCCAATTGTGTATCTTTTCATTTCTCGTTTGAGTATCTTTCTGTAAGGCTTTCTGATGCGAGTTTCTATTGAATTTGAGAGTTTTGCAAGTGTGGGAGTGTGTTTCTTTCAAACTGAGTATCTTTACATCGTTTGCGTATGTTTACTATTCCAATTGTGTATCTTTACATCGTTTGCGTATCTTTACTATTCCAATTGTGTATCTTTTCATTTCTTGTTTGAGTATCTTTCTGTAAGGCTTTCTGATGAGCGTTTCTATTGTATTTGAGAGTTTTGCAAGTGTGGGAGTGTGTTTCTTTCAAACTGAATATCTTTACATCGTTTGCGTATCTTTACTATTCCAATTGTGTATCTTTTCATTTCTCGTTTGAGTATCTTTCTGTAAGGCTTCTGATGCGAGTTTCTATTGTATTTCAGAGTTTTGCAAGTGTGGGAGTGTGTTTCTTTCAATCTGAGTATCTTTACATCGTTTGCGTATCTTTACTATTCCAATTGTGTATCTTTTCATTTCTCGTTTGAGTATCTTTCTGTAAGGCTTCTGATTCGAGTTTCTATTGTATTTGAGAGTTTTGCAAGTGTGGGAGTGTGTTTCTTTCAATCTGAGTATCTTTACATCGTTTGCGTATCTTTACTATTCCAATTGTGTATCTTTTCATTTCTCGTTTGAGTATCTTTCTGTAAGGCTTCTGATGCGAGTTTCTATTGTATTTCAGAGTTTTGCAAGTGTGAGAGTGTGTTCCTTTCAAACTGAGTATCTTTACATCGTTTGCGTATCTTTACTATTCCAATTGTGTATCTTTACATCGTTTCCGTATCTTTACTATTCCAATTGTGTATCTTTTCATTTCTCGTTTGAGTATCTTTCTGTAAGGCTTTCTGATGCGAGTTTCTATTTAATTTGAGAGTTTTGCAAGTGTGGGAGTGTGTTTCTTTCAAACTGAGTATCTTTACATCGTTTGCGTATCTTTACTATTCCAATTGTGTATCTTTACATCGTTTGCGTATCTTTACTATTCCAATTGTGTATCTTTTCATTTCTTGTTTGAGTATCTTTCTATAAGGCTTTCTGATGCGAGTTTCTATTGTATTTGAGAGTTTTGCAAGTGTGGGAGTGTGTTTCTTTCAAACTGAATATCTTTACATCGTTTGCGTATCTTTACTATTCCAATTGTGTATCTTTTCATTTCTCGTTTGAGTATCTTTCTGTAAGGCTTCTGATTCGAGTTTCTATTGTATTTGAGAGTTTTGCAAGTGTGGGAGTGTGTTTTGTTTCAAACTGAGTATCTTTACATCGTTTGCGTATCTTTACTATTCCAATTGTGTATCTTTACATCGTTTGCGTATCTTTACTATTCCAATTGTGTATCTTTTCATTTCTCGTTTGAGTATCTTTCTGTAAGGCTTTCTGATGCGAGTTTCTATTGTATTTGAGAGTTTTGCAAGTGTGGGAGTGTGTTTCTTTCAAACTGAATATCTTTACATCGTTTGCGTATCTTTACTATTCCAATTGTGTATCTTTTCATTTCTCGTTTGAGTATCTTTCTGTAAGGCTTCTGATTCGAGTTTCTATTATATTTGAGAGTTTTGCAAGTGTGGGAGTGTGTTTCTTTCAAACTGAGTATCTTTACATCGTTTGCGTATCTTTACTATTCCAATTGTGTATCTTTACATCGTTTGCGTATCTTTACTATTCCAATTGTGTATCTTTTCATTTCTCGTTTGAGTATCTTTCTGTAAGGCTTTCTGATGCGAGTTTCTATTGTATTTGAGAGTTTTGCAAGTGTGGGAGTGTGTTTCTTTCAAACTGAGTATCTTTACATCGTTTGCGTATCTTTACTATTCCAATTGTGTATCTTTACATCGTTTGCGTATCTTTACTATTCCAATTGTGTATCTTTTCATTTCTCGTTTGAGTATCTTTCTGTAAGGCTTCTGATGCGAGTTTCTATTGTATTTGAGAGGTTTGCAAGTGTGGGAGTGTGTTTCTTTCAAACTGAGTATCTTTACATCGTTTGCGTATCTTTACTATTCCAATTGTGTATCTTTACATCGTTTGCGTATCTTTACTATTCCAATTGTGTATCTTTTCATTTCTCGTTTGAGTATCTTTCTGTAAGGCTTCTGATGCGAGTTTCTATTGTATTTGAGAGTTTTGCAAGTGTGGGAGTGTGTTTCTTTCAAACTGAGTATCTTTACATCGTTTGCGTATCTTTACTATTCCAATTGTGTATCTTTACATCGTTTGCGTATCTTTACTATTCCAATTGTGTATCTTTTCATTTCTTGTTTGAGTATCTTTCTGTAAGGCTTTCTGATGCGAGTTTCTATTGTATTTGAGAGTTTTGCAAGTGTGGGAGTGTGTTTCTTTCAAACTGAATATCTTTACATCGTTTGCGTATCTTTACTATTCCAATTGTGTATCTTTTCATTTCTCGTTTGAGTATCTTTCTGTAAGGCTTCTGATTCGAGTTTCTATTGTATTTGAGAGTTTTGCAAGTGTGGGAGTGTGTTTCTTTCAAACTGAGTATCTTTACATCGTTTGCGTATCTTTACTATTCCAATTGTGTATCTTTACATCGTTTGCGTATCTTTACTATTCCAATTGTGTATCTTTTCATTTCTCGTTTGAGTATCTTTCTGTAAGGCTTTCTGATGCGAGTTTCTACTGTATTTGAGAGTTTTGCAAGTGTGGGAGTGTGTTTCTTTCAAACTGAATATCTTTACATCGTTTGCGTATCTTTACTATTCCAATTCTGTATCTTTTCATTTCTCGTTTGAGTATCTTTCTGTAAGGCTTCTGATTCGAGTTTCTATTGTATTTGAGAGTTTTGCAAGTGTGGGAGTGTGTTTCTTTCAATCTGAGTATCTTTACATCGTTTGCGTATCTTTACTATTCCAATTGTGTATCTTTTCATTTCTCGTTTGAGTATCTTTCTGTAAGGCTTCTGATGCGAGTTTCTATTGTATTTCAGAGTTTTGCAAGTGTGAGAGTGTGTTCCTTTCAAACTGAGTATCTTTACATCGTTTGCGTATCTTTACTATTCCAATTGTGTATCTTTACATCGTTTCCGTATCTTTACTATTCCAATTGTGTATCTTTACATCGTTTGCGTATCTTTACTATTCCAATTGAGTATCTTTTCATTTCTCGTTTGAGTATCTTTCTGTAAGGCTTTCTGATGCGAGTTTCTATTTAATTTGAGAGTTTTGCAAGTGTGGGAGTGTGTTTCTTTCAAACTGAGTATCTTTACATCGTTTGCGTATGTTTACTATTCCAATTGTGTATCTTTACATCGTTTGCGTATCTTTACTATTCCAATTGTGTATCTTTTCATTTCTCGTTTGAGTATCTTTCTGTAAGGCTTTCTGATGCGAGTTTCTATTGAATTTGAGAGTTTTGCAAGTGTGGGAGTGTGTTTCTTTCAAACTGAGTATCTTTACATCGTTTGCGTATGTTTACTATTCCAATTGTGTATCTTTACATCGTTTGCGTATCTTTACTATTCCAATTGTGTATCTTTTCATTTCTTGTTTGAGTATCTTTCTGTAAGGCTTTCTGATGAGCGTTTCTATTGTATTTGAGAGTTTTGCAAGTGTGGGAGTGTGTTTCTTTCAAACTGAATATCTTTACATCGTTTGCGTATCTTTACTATTCCAATTGTGTATCTTTTCATTTCTCGTTTGAGTATCTTTCTGTAAGGCTTCTGATGCGAGTTTCTATTGTATTTCAGAGTTTTGCAAGTGTGGGAGTGTGTTTCTTTCAATCTGAGTATCTTTACATCGTTTGCGTATCTTTACTATTCCAATTGTGTATCTTTTCATTTCTCGTTTGAGTATCTTTCTGTAAGGCTTCTGATTCGAGTTTCTATTGTATTTGAGAGTTTTGCAAGTGTGGGAGTGTGTTTCTTTCAATCTGAGTATCTTTACATCGTTTGCGTATCTTTACTATTCCAATTGTGTATCTTTTCATTTCTCGTTTGAGTATCTTTCTGTAAGGCTTCTGATGCGAGTTTCTATTGTATTTCAGAGTTTTGCAAGTGTGAGAGTGTGTTCCTTTCAAACTGAGTATCTTTACATCGTTTGCGTATCTTTACTATTCCAATTGTGTATCTTTACATCGTTTCCGTATCTTTACTATTCCAATTGTGTATCTTTTCATTTCTCGTTTGAGTATCTTTCTGTAAGGCTTTCTGATGCGAGTTTCTATTGAATTTAAGAGTTTTGCAAGTGTGGGAGTGTGTTTCTTTCAAACTGAGTATCTTTACATCGTTTGCGTATTTTTACTATTCCAATTGTGTATCTTTACATCGTTTGCGTATCTTTACTATTCCAATTGTGTATCTTTTCATTTCTCGTTTGAGTATCTTTCTATAAGGCTTTCTGATGCGAGTTTCTATTGAATTTGAGAGTTTTGCAAGTGTGGGAGTGTGTTTCTTTCAAACTGAGTATCTTTACATCGTTTGCGTATCTTTACTATTCCAATTGTGTATCTTTACATCGTTTGCGTATCTTTACTATTCCAATTGTGTATCTTTTCATTTCTCGTTTGAGTATCTTTCTGTAAGGCTTCTGATGCGAGTTTCTATTGTATTTGAGAGTTTTGCAAGTGTGGGAGTGTGTTTCTTTTAAACTGAGTATCTTTACATCGTTTGCGTATCTTTACTATTCCAATTGTGTATCTTTACATCGTTTGCGTATCTTTACTATTCCAATTGTGTATCTTTTCATTTCTCGTTTGAATATCTTTCTGTAAGGCTTCTGATGCGAGTTTCTATTGTATTTGAGAGTTTTGCAAGTGTGGGAGTGTGTTTCTTTCAAACTGAGTATCTTTACATCGTTTGCGTATCTTTACTATTCCAATTGTGTATCTTTACATTGTTTGCGTATCTTTACTATTCCAATTGTGTATCTTTTCATTTCTTGTTTGAGTATCTTTCTGTAAGGCTTTCTGATGCGAGTTTCTATTGTATTTGAGAGTTTTGCAAGTGTGGGAGTGTGTTTCTTTCAAACTGAGTATCTTTACATCGTTTGCGTATCTTTACTATTCCAATTGTGTATCTTTTCATTTCTCGTTTGAGTATCTTTCTGTAAGGCTTCTGATGCGAGTTTCTATTGTATTTGAGAGTTTTGCAAGTGTGAGAGTGTGTTCCTTTCAAACTGAGTATCTTTACATCGTTTGCGTATCTTTACTATTCCAATTGTGTATCTTTACATCGTTTCCGTATCTTTACTATTCCAATTGTGTATCTTTACATCGTTTGCGTATCTTTACTATTCCAATTGAGTATCTTTTCATTTCTCGTTTGAGTATCTTTCTGTAAGGCTTTCTGATGCGAGTTTCTATTGAATTTGAGAGTTTTTCAAGTGTGAGAGTGTGTTTCTTTCAAACTGAGTATCTTTACATCGTTTGCGTATGTTTACTATTCCAATTGTGTATCTTTACATCGTTTGCGTATCTTTACTATTCCAATTGTGTATCTTTTCATTTCTCGTTTGAGTATCTTTC
The DNA here is from genome assembly GCF_933775445.1 of Argentina anserina. NCBI lineage: Eukaryota > Viridiplantae > Streptophyta > Magnoliopsida > Rosales > Rosaceae > Argentina > Argentina anserina. The sequence goes on from NW_026089464.1 coordinate 203,722, forward strand.
TGTAAGGCTTTCTGATGCGAGTTTCTATTGAATTTAAGAGTTTTGCAAGTGTGGGAGTGTGTTTCTTTCAAACTGAGTATCTTTACATCGTTTGCGTATTTTTACTATTCCAATTGTGTATCTTTACATCGTTTGCGTATCTTTACTATTCCAATTGTGTATCTTTTCATTTCTCGTTTGAGTATCTTTCTATAAGGCTTTCTGATGCGAGTTTCTATTGAATTTGAGAGTTTTGCAAGTGTGGGAGTGTGTTTCTTTCAAACTGAGTATCTTTACATCGTTTGCGTATCTTTACTATTCCAATTGTGTATCTTTACATCGTTTGCGTATCTTTACTATTCCAATTGTGTATCTTTTCATTTCTCGTTTGAGTATCTTTCTGTAAGGCTTCTGATGCGAGTTTCTATTGTATTTGAGAGTTTTGCAAGTGTGGGAGTGTGTTTCTTTCAAACTGAGTATCTTTACATCGTTTGCGTATCTTTACTATTCCAATTGTGTATCTTTACATCGTTTGCGTATCTTTTCTATTCCAATTGTGTATCTTTTCATTTCTCGTTTGAATATCTTTCTGTAAGGCTTCTGATGCGAGTTTCTATTGTATTTGAGAGTTTTGCAAGTGTGGGAGTGTGTTTCTTTCAAACTGAGTATCTTTACATCGTTTGCGTATCTTTACTATTCCAATTGTGTATCTTTACATCGTTTGCGTATCTTTACTATTCCAATTGTGTATCTTTTCATTTCTCGTTTGAGTATCTTTCTGTAAGGCTTCTGATTCGAGTTTCTATTGTATTTGAGAGTTTTGCAAGTGTGGGAGTGTGTTTCTTTCAAACTGAGTATCTTTACATCGTTTGCGTATCTTTACTATTCCAATTGTGTATCTTTACATCGTTTGCGTATCTTTACTATTCCAATTGTGTATCTTTTCATTTCTCGTTTGAGTATCTTTCTGTAAGGCTTCTGATGCGAGTTTCTATTGTATTTGAGAGTTTTGCAAGTGTGGGAGTGTGTTTCTTTCAAACTGAGTATCTTTACATCGTTTGCGTATCTTTACTATTCCAATTGTGTATCTTTACATCGTTTGCGTATCTTTACTATTCCAATTGTGTATCTTTTCATTTCTCGTTTGAGTATCTTTCTGTAAGGCTTCTGATGCGAGTTTCTATTGTATTTGAGAGTTTTGCAAGTGTGGGAGTGTGTTTCTTTCAAACTGAGTATCTTTACATCGTTTGCGTATCTTTACTATTCCAATTGTGTATCTTTACATCGTTTGCGTATCTTTACTATTCCAATTGTGTATCTTTTCATTTCTTGTTTGAGTATCTTTCTGTAAGGCTTTCTGATGCGAGTTTCTATTGTATTTGAGAATTTTGCAAGTGTGGGATTGTGTTTCTTTCAAACTGAATATCTTTACATCGTTTGCGTATATTTACTATTCCAATTGTGTATCTTTTCATTTCTCGTTTGAGTATCTTTCTGTAAGGCTTCTGATTCGAGTTTCTATTGTATTTGAGAGTTTTGCAAGTGTGGGAGTGTGTTTCTTTCAAACTGAGTATCTTTACATCGTTTGCGTATCTTTACTATTCCAATTGTGTATCTTTACATCGTTTGCGTATCTTTACTATTCCAATTGTGTATCTTTTCATTTCTCGTTTGAGTATCTTTCTGTAAGGCTTTCTGATGCGAGTTTCTACTGTATTTGAGAGTTTTGCAAGTGTGGGAGTGTGTTTCTTTCAAACTGAATATCTTTACATCGTTTGCGTATCTTTACTATTCCAATTCTGTATCTTTTCATTTCTCGTTTGAGTATCTTTCTGTAAGGCTTCTGATGCGAGTTTCTATTGTATTTCAGAGTTTTGCAAGTGTGGGAGTGTGTTTCTTTCAATCTGAGTATCTTTACATCGTTTGCGTATCTTTACTATTCCAATTGTGTATCTTTTCATTTCTCGTTTGAGTATCTTTCTGTAAGGCTTCTGATGCGAGTTTCTATTGTATTTCAGAGTTTTGCAAGTGTGAGAGTGTGTTCCTTTCAAACTGAGTATCTTTACATCGTTTGCGTATCTTTACTATTCCAATTGTGTATCTTTTCATTTCTCGTTTGCGTATCTTTACTATTCCAATTCTGTATCTTTTCATTTCTCGTTTGAGTATCTTTCTGTAAGGCTTCTGATGCGAGTTTCTATTGTATTTCAGAGTTTTGCAAGTGTGGGAGTGTGTTTCTTTCAATCTGAGTATCTTTACATCGTTTGCGTATCTTTACTATTCCAATTGTGTATCTTTTCATTTCTCGTTTGAGTATCTTTCTGTAAGGCTTCTGATGCGAGTTTCTATTGTATTTCAGAGTTTTGCAAGTGTGAGAGTGTGTTCCTTTCAAACTGAGTATCTTTACATCGTTTGCGTATCTTTACTATTCCAATTGTGTATCTTTTCATTTCTCGTTTGAGTATCTTTCTGTAAGGCTTTCTGATGCGAGTTTCTACTGTATTTGAGAGTTTTGCAAGTGTGGGAGTGTGTTTCTTTCAAACTGAATATCTTTACATCGTTTGCGTATCTTTACTATTCCAATTCTGTATCTTTTCATTTCTCGTTTGAGTATCTTTCTGTAAGGCTTCTGATTCGAGTTTCTATTGTATTTGAGAGTTTTGCAAGTGTGGGAGTGTGTTTCTTTCAATCTGAGTATCTTTACATCGTTTGCGTATCTTTACTATTCCAATTGTGTATCTTTTCATTTCTCGTTTGAGTATCTTTCTGTAAGGCTTCTGATGCGAGTTTCTATTGTATTTCAGAGTTTTGCAAGTGTGAGAGTGTGTTCCTTTCAAACTGAGTATCTTTACATCGTTTGCGTATCTTTACTATTCCAATTGTGTATCTTTACATCGTTTCCGTATCTTTACTATTCCAATTGTGTATCTTTACATCGTTTGCGTATCTTTACTATTCCAATTGAGTATCTTTTCATTTCTCGTTTGAGTATCTTTCTGTAAGGCTTTCTGATGCGAGTTTCTATTTAATTTGAGAGTTTTGCAAGTGTGGGAGTGTGTTTCTTTCAAACTGAGTATCTTTACATCGTTTGCGTATGTTTACTATTCCAATTGTGTATCTTTACATCGTTTGCGTATCTTTACTATTCCAATTGTGTATCTTTTCATTTCTAGTTTGAGTATCTTTCTGTAAGGCTTTCTGATGCGAGTTTCTATTGAATTTGAGAGTTTTGCAAGTGTGGGAGTGTGTTTCTTTCAAACTGAGTATCTTTACATCGTTTGCGTATGTTTACTATTCCAATTGTGTATCTTTACATCGTTTGCGTATCTTTACTATTCCAATTGTGTATCTTTTCATTTCTTGTTTGAGTATCTTTCTGTAAGGCTTTCTGATGAGCGTTTCTATTGTATTTGAGAGTTTTGCAAGTGTGGGAGTGTGTTTCTTTCAAACTGAGTATCTTTACATCGTTTGCGTATCTTTACTATTCCAATTGTGTATCTTTACATCGTTTGCGTATCTTTACTATTCCAATTGTGTATCTTTTCATTTCTCGTTTGAGTATCTTTCTGTAAGGCTTCTGATGCGAGTTTCTATTGTATTTGAGAGTTTTGCAAGTGTGGGAGTGTGTTTCTTTCAAACTGAGTATCTTTACATCGTTTGCGTATCTTTACTATTCCAATTGTGTATCTTTACATCGTTTGCGTATCTTTACTATTCCAATTGTGTATCTTTTCATTTCTCGTTTGAATATCTTTCTGTAAGGCTTCTGATGCGAGTTTCTATTGTATTTGAGAGTTTTGCAAGTGTGGGAGTGTGTTTCTTTCAAACTGAGTATCTTTACATCGTTTGCGTATCTTTACTATTCCAATTGTGTATCTTTACATTGTTTGCGTATCTTTACTATTCCAATTGTGTATCTTTTCATTTCTTGTTTGAGTATCTTTCTGTAAGGCTTTCTGATGCGAGTTTCTATTGTATTTGAGAGTTTTGCAAGTGTGGGAGTGTGTTTCTTTCAAACTGAGTATCTTTACATCGTTTGCGTATCTTTACTATTCCAATTGTGTATCTTTTCATTTCTCGTTTGAGTATCTTTCTGTAAGGCTTCTGATGCGAGTTTCTATTGTATTTGAGAGTTTTGCAAGTGTGGGAGTGTGTTTCTTTCAAACTGAGTATCTTTACATCGTTTGCGTATCTTTACTATTCCAATTGTGTATCTTTTCATTTCTCGTTTGAGTATCTTTCTGTAAGGCTTCTGATTCGAGTTTCTATTGTATTTGAGAGTTTTGCAAGTGTGGGAGTGTGTTTCTTTCAAACTGAGTATCTTTACATCGTTTGCGTATCTTTACTATTCCAATTGTGTATCTTTACATCGTTTGCGTATCTTTACTATTCCAATTGTGTATCTTTTCATTTCTCGTTTGAGTATCTTTCTGTAAGGCTTCTGATTCGAGTTTCTATTGTATTTGAGAGTTTTGCAAGTGTGGGAGTGTGTTTCTTTCAAACTGAGTATCTTTACATCGTTTGCGTATCTTTACTATTCCAATTGTGTATCTTTACATCGTTTGCGTATCTTTACTATTCCAATTGTGTATCTTTTCATTTCTCGTTTGAGTATCTTTCTGTAAGGCTTTCTGATGCGAGTTTCTATTGTATTTGAGAGTTTTGCAAGTGTGGGAGTGTGTTTCTTTCAAACTGAATATCTTTACATCGTTTGCGTATCTTTACTATTCCAATTGTGTATCTTTTCATTTCTCGTTTGAGTATCTTTCTGTAAGGCTTCTGATTCGAGTTTCTATTGTATTTGAGAGTTTGGCAAGTGTGGGAGTGTGTTGCTTTCAATCTGAGTATCTTTACATCGTTTGCGTATCTTTACTATTCCAATTGTGTATCTTTTCATTTCTCGTTTGAGTATCTTTCTGTAAGGCTTCTGATGCGAGTTTCTATTGTATTTCAGAGTTTTGCAAGTGTGAGAGTGTGTTCCTTTCAAACTGAGTATCTTTACATCGTTTGCGTATCTTTACTATTCTAATTGTGTATCTTTACATCGTTTCCGTATCTTTACTATTCCAATTGTGTATCTTTACATCGTTTGCGTATCTTTACTATTCCAATTGAGTATCTTTTCATTTCTCGTTTGAGTATCTTTCTGTAAGGCTTTCTGATGCGAGTTTCTATTGAATTTGAGAGTTTTGCAAGTGTGGGAGTGTGTTTCTTTCAAACTGAGTATCTTTACATCGTTTGCGTATGTTTACTATTCCAATTGTGTATCTTTACATCGTTTGCGTATCTTTACTATTCCAATTGTGTATCTTTTCATTTCTTGTTTGAGTATCTTTCTGTAAGGCTTTCTGATGCGAGTTTCTATTGTATTTGAGAGTTTTGAAAGTGTGGGAGTGTGTTTCTTTCAAACTGAATATCTTTACATCGTTTGCGTATCTTTACTATTCCAATTGTGTATCTTTTCATTTCTCGTTTGAGTATCTTTCTGTAAGGCTTCTGATGCGAGTTTCTATTGTATTTCAGAGTTTTGCAAGTGTGAGAGTGTGTTCCTTTCAAACTGAGTATCTTTACATCGTTTGCGTATCTTTACTATTCCAATTGTGTATCTTTACATCGTTTCCGTATCTTTACTATTCCAATTGTGTATCTTTACATCGTTTGCGTATCTTTACTATTCCAATTGAGTATCTTTTCATTTCTCGTTTGAGTATCTTTCTGTAAGGCTTTCTGATGCGAGTTTCTATTGAATTTGAGAGTTTTGCAAGTGTGGGAGTGTGTTTCTTTCAAACTGAGTATCTTTACATCGTTTGCGTATGTTTACTATTCCAATTGTGTATCTTTACATCGTTTGCGTATCTTTACTATTCCAATTGTGTATCTTTTCATTTCTCGTTTGAGTATCTTTCTGTAAGGCTTTCTGATGCGAGTTTCTATTGAATTTAAGAGTTTTGCAAGTGTGGGAGTGTGTTTCTTTCAAACTGAGTATCTTTACATCGTTTGCGTATTTTTACTATTCCAATTGTGTATCTTTACATCGTTTGCGTATCTTTACTATTCCAATTGTGTATCTTTTCATTTCTCGTTTGAGTATCTTTCTGTAAGGCTTTCTGATGCGAGTTTCTATTGAATTTGAGAGTTTTGCAAGTGTGGGAGTGTGTTTCTTTCAAACTGAGTATCTTTACATCATTTGCGTATCTTTACTATTCCAATTGTGTATCTTAACATCGTTTGCGTATCTTTACTATTCCAATTGTGTATCTTTTCATTTCTCGTTTGAGTATCTTTCTGTAAGGCTTCTGATGCGAGTTTCTATTGTATTTGAGAGTTTTGCAAGTGTGGGAGTGTGTTTCTTTCAAACTGAGTATCTTTACATCGTTTGCGTATCTTTACTATTCCAATTGTGTATCTTTTCATTTCTTGTTTGAGTATCTTTCTGTAAGGCTTTCTGATGCGAGTTTCTATTGTATTTGAGAGTTTTGCAAGTGTGGGAGTGTGTTTCTTTCAAACTGAGTATCTTTACATCGTTTGCGTATCTTTACTATTCCAATTGTGTATCTTTTCATTTCTCGTTTGAGTATCTTTCTGTAAGGCTTCTGATGCGAGTTTCTATTGTATTTGAGAGTTTTGCAAGTGTGGGAGTTTGTTTCTTTCAAACTGAGTATCTTTACATCGTTTGCGTATCTTTACTATTCCAATTGTGTATCTTTTCATTTCTCGTTTGAGTATCTTTCTGTAAGGCTTTCTGATGCGAGTTTCTATTGTATTTGAGAGTTTTGCAAGTGTGGGAGTGTGTTTCTTTCAAACTGAATATCTTTACATCGTTTGCGTATCTTTACTATTCCAACTCTGTATCTTTTCATTTCTCGTTTGAGTATCTTTCTGTAAGGCTTCTGATTCGAGTTTCTATTGTATTTGAGAGTTTTGCATGTGTGGGAGTGTGTTTCTTTCAATCTGAGTATCTTTACATCGTTTGCGTATCTTTACTATTCCAATTGTGTATCTTTTCATTTCTCGTTTGAGTATCTTTCTGTAAGGCTTCTGATTCGAGTTTCTATTGTATTTGAGAGTTTTGCAAGTGTGGGAGTGTGTTTCTTTCAATCTGAGTATCTTTACATCGTTTGCGTTTCTTTACTATTCCAATTGTGTATCTTTTCATTTCTCGTTTGAGTATCTTTCTGTAAGGCTTCTGATGTGAGTTTCTATTGTATTTCAGATTTTTGCAAGTGTGAGAGTGTGTTTCTTTCAAACTGAGTATCTTTACATTGTTTGCGTATCTTTACTATTCCAATTGTGTATCTTTACATCGTTTCCGTATCTTTACTATTCCAATTGTGTATCTTTACATCGTTTGCGTATCTTTACTATTCCAATTGTGTATCTTTTCATTTCTCGTTTGAGTATCTTTCTGTAAGGCTTTCTGATGCGAGTTTCTACTGTATTTGAGAGTTTTGCAAGTGTGGGAGTGTGTTTCTTTCAAACTGAATATCTTTACATCGTTTGCGTATCTTTACTATTCCAATTCTGTATCTTTTCATTTCTCGTTTGAGTATCTTTCTGTAAGGCTTCTGATTCGAGTTTCTATTGTATTTGAGAGTTTTGCAAGTGTGGGAGTGTGTTTCTTTCAATCTGAGTATCTTTACATCGTTTGCGTATCTTTACTATTCCAATTGTGTATCTTTTCATTTCTCGTTTGAGTATCTTTCTGTAAGGCTTCTGATGCGAGTTTCTATTGTATTTCAGAGTTTTGCAAGTGTGAGAGTGTGTTCCTTTCAAACTGAGTATCTTTACATCGTTTGCGTATCTTTACTATTCCAATTGTGTATCTTTACATCGTTTCCGTATCTTTACTATTCCAATTGTGTATCTTTACATCGTTTGCGTATCTTTACTATTCCAATTGAGTATCTTTTCATTTCTCGTTTGAGTATCTTTCTGTATGGCTTTCTGATGCGAGTTTCTATTGAATTTGAGAGTTTTGCAAGTGTGGGAGTGTGTTTCTTTCAAACTGAGTATCTTTACATCGTTTGCGTATGTTTACTATTCCAATTGTGTATCTTTACATCGTTTGCGTATCTTTACTATTCCAATTGTGTATCTTTTCATTTCTCGTTTGAGTATCTTTCTGTAAGGCTTCTGATGCGAGTTTCTATTGTATTTGAGAGTTTTGCAAGTGTGGGAGTGTGTTTCTTTCAAACTGAGTATCTTTACATCGTTTGCGTATCTTTACTATTCCAATTGTGTATCTTTTCATTTCTCGTTTGAGTATCTTTCTGTAAGGCTTTCTGATGCGAGTTTCTATTGTATTTGAGAGTTTTGCAAGTGTGGGAGTGTGTTTCTTTCAAACTGAATATCTTTACATCGTTTGCGTATCTTTACTATTCCAATTGTGTATCTTTTCATTTCTCGTTTGAGTATCTTTCTGTAAGGCTTCTGATTCGAGTTTCTATTGTATTTGAGAGTTTTGCAAGTGTGGGAGTGTGTTTCTTTCAATCTGAGTATCTTTACATCGTTTGCGTATCTTTACTATTCCAATTGTGTATCTTTTCATTTCTCGTTTGAGTATCTTTCTGTAAGGCTTCTGATGCGAGTTTCTATTGTATTTCAGAGTTTTGCAAGTGTGAGAGTGTGTTTCTTTCAAACTGAGTATCTTTACATCGTTTGCGTATCTTTACTATTCCAATTGTGTATCTTTACATCGTTTCCGTATCTTTACTATTCCAATTGTGTATCTTTACATCGTTTGCGTATCTTTACTATTCCAATTGAGTATCTTTTCATTTCTCGTTTGAGTATCTTTCTGTAAGGCTTTCTGATGCGAGTTTCTATTGAATTTGAGAGTTTTGCAAGTGTGGGAGTGTGTTTCTTTCAAACTGAGTATCTTTACATCGTTTGCGTATCTTTACTATTCCAATTGTGTATCTTTTCATTTCTCGTTTGAGTATCTTTCTGTAAGGCTTCTGATTCGAGTTTCTATTGTATTTGAGAGTTTTGCAAGTGTGGGAGTGTGTTTCTTTCAATCTGAGTATCTTTACATCGTTTGCGTATCTTTACTATTCCAATTGTGTATCTTTTCATTTCTCGTTTGAGTATCTTTCTGTAAGGCTTTCTGATGCGAGTTTCTTTTGAATTTGAGAGTTTTGCAAGTGTGGGAGTGTGTTTCTTTCAAACTGAGTATCTTTACATCGTTTGCGTATCTTTACTATTCCAATTGTGTATCTTTTCATTTCTCGTTTGAGTATCTTTCTGTAAGGCTTCTGATTCGAGTTTCTATTGTATTTGAGAGTTTTGCAAGTGTGGGAGTGTGTTTCTTTCAAACTGAGTATCTTTACATCGTTTGCGTATCTTTACTATTCCAATTGTGTATCTTTACATCGTTTCCGTATCTTTACTATTCCAATTGTGTATCTTTACATCGTTTGCGTATCTTTACTATTCCAATTGTGTATCTTTTCATTTCTCGTTTGAGTATCTTTCTGTAAGGCTTTCTGATGCGAGTTTCTATTGTATTTGAGAGTTTTGCAAGTGTGGGAGTGTGTTTCTTTCAAACTGAATATCTTTACATCGTTTGCGTATCTTTACTATTCCAATTGTGTATCTTTTCATTTCTCGTTTGAGTATCTTTCTGTAAGGCTTCTGATTCGAGTTTCTATTGTATTTGAGAGTTTTGCAAGTGTGGGAGTGTGTTTCTTTCAATCTGAGTATCTTTACATCGTTTGCGTATCTTTACTATTCCAATTGTGTATCTTTTCATTTCTCGTTTGAGTATCTTTCTGTAAGGCTTCTGATGCGAGTTTGTATTGTATTTCAGAGTTTTGCAAGTGTGAGAGTGTGTTTCTTTCAAACTGAGTATCTTTACATCGTTTGCGTATCTTTACTATTCCAATTGTGTATCTTTACATCGTTTCCGTATCTTTACTATTCCAATTGTGTATCTTTACATCGTTTGCGTATCTTTACTATTCCAATTGTGTATCTTTTCATTTCTCGTTTGAGTATCTTTCTGTAAGGCTTCTGATTCGAGTTTCTATTGTATTTGAGAGTTTTGCAAGTGTGGGAGTGTGTTTCTTTCAATCTGAGTATCTTTACATCGTTTGCGTATCTTTACTATTCCAATTGTGTATCTTTTCATTTCTCGTTTGAGTATCTTTCTGTAAGGCTTCTGATGCGAGTTTCTATTGTATTTCAGAGTGTTGCAAGTGTGAGAGTGTGTTTCTTTCAAACTGAGTATCTTTACATCGTTTGCGTATCTTTACTATTCCAATTGTGTATCTTTACATCGTTTCCGTATCTTTACTATTCCAATTGTGTATCTTTACATCGTTTGCCTATCTTTACTATTCCAATTGTGTATCTTTTCATTTCTCGTTTGAGTATCTTTCTGTAAGGCTTCTGATTCGAGTTTCTATTGTATTTGAGAGTTTTGCAAGTGTGGGAGTGTGTTTCTTTCAATCTGAGTATCTTTACATCGTTTGCGTATCTTTACTATTCCAATTGTGTATCTTTTCATTTCTCGTTTGAGTATCTTTCTGTAAGGCTTCTGATGCGAGTTTCTATTGTATTTCAGAGTTTTGCAAGTGTGAGAGTGTGTTTCTTTCAAACTGAGTATCTTTACATCGTTTGCGTATCTTTACTATTCCAATTGTGTATCTTTACATCGTTTCCGTATCTTTACTATTCCAATTGTGTATCTTTACATCGTTTGCGTATCTTTACTATTCCAATTGAGTATCTTTTCATTTCTCGTTTGAGTATCTTTCTGTAAGGCTTTCTGATGCGAGTTTCTATTGAATTTGAGAGTTTTGCAAGTGTGGGAGTGTGTTTCTTTCAAACTAAGTATCTTTACATCGTTTGCGTATGTTTACTATTCCAATTGTGTATCTTTACATCGTTTGCCTATCTTTACTATTCCAATTGAGTATCTTTTCATTTCTCGTTTGAGTATCTTTCTGTAAGGCTTTCTGATGCGAGTTTCTATTGTATTTCAGAGTTTTGCAAGTGTGGGAGTGTGTTTCTTTCAAATTGAGTATCTTTACATCGTTTGCGTATCTTTACTATTCCAATTGTGTATCTTTACATCGTTTCCGTATCTTTACTATTCCAATTGTGTATCTTTACATCGTTTGCGTATCTTTACTATTCCAATTGAGTATCTTTTCATTTCTCGTTTGAGTATCTTTCTGTAAGGCTTTCTGATGCGAGTTTCTATTGAATTTGAGAGTTTTGCAAGTGTGGGAGTGTGTTTCTTTCAAACTAAGTATCTTTACATCGTTTGCGTATGTTTACTATTCCAATTGTGTATCTTTACATCGTTTGCCTATCTTTACTATTCCAATTGTGTATCTTTTCATTTCTCGTTTGAGTATCTTTCTGTAAGGCTTTCTGATGCGAGTTTCTATTGTATTTGAGAGTTTTGCAAGTGTGGGAGTGTGTTTCTTTCAAACTGAATATCTTTACATCGTTTGCGTATCTTTACTATTCCAATTGTGTATCTTTTCATTTCTCGTTTGAGTATCTTTCTGTAAGGCTTCTGATTCGAGTTTCTATTGTATTTGAGAGTTTTGCAAGTGTGGGAGTGTGTTTCTTTCAATCTGAGTATCTTTACATCGTTTGCGTATCTTTACTATTCCAATTGTGTATCTTTTCATTTCTCGTTTGAGTATCTTTCTGTAAGGCTTCTGATGCGAGTTTGTATTGTATTTCAGAGTTTTGCAAGTGTGAGAGTGTGTTTCTTTCAAACTGAGTATCTTTACATCGTTTGCGTATCTTTACTATTCCAATTGTGTATCTTTACATCGTTTCCGTATCTTTACTATTCCAATTGTGTATCTTTACATCGTTTGCGTATCTTTACTATTCCAATTGTGTATCTTTTCATTTCTCGTTTGAGTATCTTTCTGTAAGGCTTCTGATTCGAGTTTCTATTGTATTTGAGAGTTTTGCAAGTGTGGGAGTGTGTTTCTTTCAATCTGAGTATCTTTACATCGTTTGCGTATCTTTACTATTCCAATTGTGTATCTTTTCATTTCTCGTTTGAGTATCTTTCTGTAAGGCTTCTGATGCGAGTTTCTATTGTATTTCAGAGTGTTGCAAGTGTGAGAGTGTGTTTCTTTCAAACTGAGTATCTTTACATCGTTTGCGTATCTTTACTATTCCAATTGTGTATCTTTACATCGTTTCCGTATCTTTACTATTCCAATTGTGTATCTTTACATCGTTTGCCTATCTTTACTATTCCAATTGTGTATCTTTTCATTTCTCGTTTGAGTATCTTTCTGTAAGGCTTCTGATTCGAGTTTCTATTGTATTTGAGAGTTTTGCAAGTGTGGGAGTGTGTTTCTTTCAATCTGAGTATCTTTACATCGTTTGCGTATCTTTACTATTCCAATTGTGTATCTTTTCATTTCTCGTTTGAGTATCTTTCTGTAAGGCTTCTGATGCGAGTTTCTATTGTATTTCAGAGTTTTGCAAGTGTGAGAGTGTGTTTCTTTCAAACTGAGTATCTTTACATCGTTTGCGTATCTTTACTATTCCAATTGTGTATCTTTACATCGTTTCCGTATCTTTACTATTCCAATTGTGTATCTTTACATCGTTTGCGTATCTTTACTATTCCAATTGAGTATCTTTTCATTTCTCGTTTGAGTATCTTTCTGTAAGGCTTTCTGATGCGAGTTTCTATTGAATTTGAGAGTTTTGCAAGTGTGGGAGTGTGTTTCTTTCAAACTAAGTATCTTTACATCGTTTGCGTATGTTTACTATTCCAATTGTGTATCTTTACATCGTTTGCCTATCTTTACTATTCCAATTGAGTATCTTTTCATTTCTCGTTTGAGTATCTTTCTGTAAGGCTTTCTGATGCGAGTTTCTATTGTATTTCAGAGTTTTGCAAGTGTGGGAGTGTGTTTCTTTCAAATTGAGTATCTTTACATCGTTTGCGTATCTTTACTATTCCAATTGTGTATCTTTACATCGTTTCCGTATCTTTACTATTCCAATTGTGTATCTTTACATCGTTTGCGTATCTTTACTATTCCAATTGAGTATCTTTTCATTTCTCGTTTGAGTATCTTTCTGTAAGGCTTTCTGATGCGAGTTTCTATTGAATTTGAGAGTTTTGCAAGTGTGGGAGTGTGTTTCTTTCAAACTAAGTATCTTTACATCGTTTGCGTATGTTTACTATTCCAATTGTGTATCTTTACATCGTTTGCCTATCTTTACTATTCCAATTGTGTATCTTTTCATTTCTCGTTTGAGTATCTTTCTGTAAGGCTTTCTGATGCGAGTTTCTATTGAATTTGAGAGTTTTGCAAGTGTGGGAGTGTGTTTCTTTCAATCTGAGTATCTTTACATCGTTTGCGTATCTTTACTATTCCAATTGTGTATCTTTACATCGTTTGCGTATCTTTACTATTCCAATTGTGTATCTTTTCATTTCTCGTTTGAGTATCTTTCTGTAAGGCTTCTGATGCGAGTTTCTATTGTATTTGAGAGTTTTGCAAGTGTGGGAGTGTGTTTCTTTCAAACTGAGTATCTTTACATCGTTTGCGTATCTTTACTATTCCAATTGTGTATCTTTTCATTTCTCGTTTGAGTATCTTTCTGTAAGGCTTTCTGATGCGAGTTTCTATTGTATTTGAGAGTTTTGCAAGTGTGGGAGTGTGTTTCTTTCAAACTGAGTATCTTTACATCGTTTGCGTATCTTTACTATTCCAATTGTGTATCTTTTCATTTCTCGTTTGAGTATCTTTCTGTAAGGCTTCTGATTCGAGTTTCTATTGTATTTGAGAGTTTTGCAAGTGTGGGAGTGTGTTTCTTTCAATCTGAGTATCTTTACATCGTTTGCGTATCTTTACTATTCCAATTGTGTATCTTTTCATTTCTCGTTTGAGTATCTTTCTGTAAGGCTTCTGATGCGAGTTTCTATTGTATTTCAGAGTTTTACAAGTGTGAGAGTGTGTTTCTTTCAAACTGAGTATCTTTACATCGTTTGCGTATCTTTACTATTCCAATTGTGTATCTTTACATCGTTTCCGTATCTTTACTATTCCAATTGTGTATCTTTACATCGTTTGCCTATCTTTACTATTCCAATTGTGTATCTTTTCATTTCTCGTTTGAGTATCTTTCTGTAAGGCTTTCTGATACGAGTTTCTATTGTATTTGAGAGTTTTGCAAGTGTGGGAGTGTGTTTCTTTCAAACTGAATATCTTTACATCGTTTGCGTATCTTTACTATTCCAATTGTGTATCTTTTCATTTCTCGTTTGAGTATCTTTCTGTAAGGCTTCTGATTCGAGTTTCTATTGTATTTGAGAGTTTTGCAAGTGTGGGAGTGTGTTTCTTTCAATCTGAGTATCTTTACATCGTTTGCGTATCTTTACTATTCCAATTGTGTATCTTTTCATTTCTCGTTTGAGTATCTTTCTGTAAGGCTTCTGATGCGAGTTTCTATTGTATTTCAGAGTTTTGCAAGTGTGAGAGTGTGTTTCTTTCAAACTGAGTATCTTTACATCGTTTGCGTATCTTTACTATTCCAATTGTGTATCTTTACATCGTTTCCGTATCTTTACTATTCCAATTGTGTATCTTTACATCGTTTGCGTATCTTTACTATTCCAATTGAGTATCTTTTCATTTCTCGTTTGAGTATCTTTCTGTAAGGCTTTCTGATGCGAGTTTCTATTGAATTTGAGAGTTTTGCAAGTGTGGGAGTGTGTTTCTTTCAAACTAAGTATCTTTACATCGTTTGCGTATGTTTACTATTCCAATTGTGTATCTTTACATCGTTTGCCTATCTTTACTATTCCAATTGAGTATCTTTTCATTTCTCGTTTGAGTATCTTTCTGTAAGGCTTTCTGATGCGAGTTTCTATTGTATTTCAGAGTTTTGCAAGTGTGGGAGTGTGTTTCTTTCAAATTGAGTATCTTTACATCGTTTGCGTATCTTTACTATTCCAATTGTGTATCTTTACATCGTTTCCGTATCTTTACTATTCCAATTGTGTATCTTTACATCGTTTGCGTATCTTTACTATTCCAATTGAGTATCTTTTCATTTCTCGTTTGAGTATCTTTCTGTAAGGCTTTCTGATGCGAGTTTCTATTGAATTTGAGAGTTTTGCAAGTGTGGGAGTGTGTTTCTTTCAAACTAAGTATCTTTACATCGTTTGCGTATGTTTACTATTCCAATTGTGTATCTTTACATCGTTTGCCTATCTTTACTATTCCAATTGTGTATCTTTTCATTTCTCGTTTGAGTATCTTTCTGTAAGGCTTTCTGATGCGAGTTTCTATTGAATTTGAGAGTTTTGCAAGTGTGGGAGTGTGTTTCTTTCAATCTGAGTATCTTTACATCGTTTGCGTATCTTTACTATTCCAATTGTGTATCTTTACATCGTTTGCGTATCTTTACTATTCCAATTGTGTATCTTTTCATTTCTCGTTTGAGTATCTTTCTGTAAGGCTTCTGATGCGAGTTTCTATTGTATTTGAGAGTTTTGCAAGTGTGGGAGTGTGTTTCTTTCAAACTGAGTATCTTTACATCGTTTGCGTATCTTTACTATTCCAATTGTGTATCTTTTCATTTCTCGTTTGAGTATCTTTCTGTAAGGCTTTCTGATGCGAGTTTCTATTGTATTTGAGAGTTTTGCAAGTGTGGGAGTGTGTTTCTTTCAAACTGAATATCTTTACATCGTTTGCGTATCTTTACTATTCCAATTGTGTATCTTTTCATTTCTCGTTTGAGTATCTTTCTGTAAGGCTTCTGATTCGAGTTTCTATTGTATTTGAGAGTTTTGCAAGTGTGGGAGTGTGTTTCTTTCAATCTGAGTATCTTTACATCGTTTGCGTATCTTTACTATTCCAATTGTGTATCTTTTCATTTCTCGTTTGAGTATCTTTCTGTAAGGCTTCTGATGCGAGTTTCTATTGTATTTCAGAGTTTTACAAGTGTGAGAGTGTGTTTCTTTCAAACTGAGTATCTTTACATCGTTTGCGTATGTTTACTATTCCAATTGTGTATCTTTACATCGTTTCCGTATCTTTACTATTCCAATTGTGTATCTTTACATCGTTTGCCTATCTTTACTATTCCAATTGTGTATCTTTTCATTTCTCGTTTGAGTATCTTTCTGTAAGGCTTTCTGATACGAGTTTCTATTGTATTTGAGAGTTTTGCAAGTGTGGGAGTGTGTTTCTTTCAAACTGAATATCTTTACATCGTTTGCGTATCTTTACTATTCCAATTGTGTATCTTTTCATTTCTCGTTTGAGTATCTTTCTGTAAGGCTTCTGATTCGAGTTTCTATTGTATTTGAGAGTTTTGCAAGTGTGGGAGTGTGTTTCTTTCAATCTGAGTATCTTTACATCGTTTGCGTATCTTTACTATTCCAATTGTGTATCTTTTCATTTCTCGTTTGAGTATCTTTCTGTAAGGCTTCTGATGCGAGTTTCTATTGTATTTCAGAGTTTTGCAAGTGTGAGAGTGTGTTTCTTTCAAACTGAGTATCTTTACATCGTTTGCGTATCTTTACTATTCCAATTGTGTATCTTTACATCGTTTCCGTATCTTTACTATTCCAATTGTGTATCTTTACATCGTTTGCGTATCTTTACTATTCCAATTGAGTATCTTTTCATTTCTCGTTTGAGTATCTTTCTGTAAGGCTTTCTGATGCGAGTTTCTATTGAATTTGAGAGTTTTGCAAGTGTGGGAGTGTGTTTCTTTCAAACTAAGTATCTTTACATCGTTTGCGTATGTTTACTATTCCAATTGTGTATCTTTACATCGTTTGCCTATCTTTACTATTCCAATTGAGTATCTTTTCATTTCTCGTTTGAGTATCTTTCTGTAAGGCTTTCTGATGCGAGTTTCTATTGTATTTCAGAGTTTTGCAAGTGTGGGAGTGTGTTTCTTTCAAATTGAGTATCTTTACATCGTTTGCGTATCTTTACTATTCCAATTGTGTATCTTTACATCGTTTCCGTATCTTTACTATTCCAATTGTGTATCTTTACATCGTTTGCGTATCTTTACTATTCCAATTGAGTATCTTTTCATTTCTCGTTTGAGTATCTTTCTGTAAGGCTTTCTGATGCGAGTTTCTATTGAATTTGAGAGTTTTGCAAGTGTGGGAGTGTGTTTCTTTCAAACTAAGTATCTTTACATCGTTTGCGTATGTTTACTATTCCAATTGTGTATCTTTACATCGTTTGCCTATCTTTACTATTCCAATTGTGTATCTTTTCATTTCTCGTTTGAGTATCTTTCTGTAAGGCTTTCTGATGCGAGTTTCTATTGAATTTGAGAGTTTTGCAAGTGTGGGAGTGTGTTTCTTTCAATCTGAGTATCTTTACATCGTTTGCGTATCTTTACTATTCCAATTGTGTATCTTTACATCGTTTGCGTATCTTTACTATTCCAATTGTGTATCTTTTCATTTCTCGTTTGAGTATCTTTCTGTAAGGCTTCTGATGCGAGTTTCTATTGTATTTGAGAGTTTTGCAAGTGTGGGAGTGTGTTTCTTTCAAACTGAGTATCTTTACATCGTTTGCGTATCTTTACTATTCCAATTGTGTATCTTTTCATTTCTCGTTTGAGTATCTTTCTGTAAGGCTTTCTGATGCGAGTTTCTATTGTATTTGAGAGTTTTGCAAGTGTGGGAGTGTGTTTCTTTCAAACTGAATATCTTTACATCGTTTGCGTATCTTTACTATTCCAATTGTGTATCTTTTCATTTCTCGTTTGAGTATCTTTCTGTAAGGCTTCTGATTCGAGTTTCTATTGTATTTGAGAGTTTTGCAAGTGTGGGAGTGTGTTTCTTTCAATCTGAGTATCTTTACATCGTTTGCGTATCTTTACTATTCCAATTGTGTATCTTTTCATTTCTCGTTTGAGTATCTTTCTGTAAGGCTTCTGATGCGAGTTTCTATTGTATTTCAGAGTTTTACAAGTGTGAGAGTGTGTTTCTTTCAAACTGAGTATCTTTACATCGTTTGCGTATCTTTACTATTCCAATTGTGTATCTTTACATCGTTTCCGTATCTTTACTATTCCAATTGTGTATCTTTACATCGTTTGCCTATCTTTACTATTCCAATTGTGTATCTTTTCATTTCTCGTTTGAGTATCTTTCTGTAAGGCTTTCTGATACGAGTTTCTATTGTATTTGAGAGTTTTGCAAGTGTGGGAGTGTGTTTCTTTCAAACTGAATATCTTTACATCGTTTGCGTATCTTTACTATTCCAATTGTGTATCTTTTCATTTCTCGTTTGAGTATCTTTCTGTAAGGCTTCTGATTCGAGTTTCTATTGTATTTGAGAGTTTTGCAAGTGTGGGAGTGTGTTTCTTTCAATCTGAGTATCTTTACATCGTTTGCGTATCTTTACTATTCCAATTGTGTATCTTTTCATTTCTCGTTTGAGTATCTTTCTGTAAGGCTTCTGATGCGAGTTTCTATTGTATTTCAGAGTTTTGCAAGTGTGAGAGTGTGTTTCTTTCAAACTGAGTATCTTTACATCGTTTGCGTATCTTTACTATTCCAATTGTGTATCTTTACATCGTTTCCGTATCTTTACTATTCCAATTGTGTATCTTTACATCGTTTGCGTATCTTTACTATTCCAATTGAGTATCTTTTCATTTCTCGTTTGAGTATCTTTCTGTAAGGCTTTCTGATGCGAGTTTCTATTGAATTTGAGAGTTTTGCAAGTGTGGGAGTGTGTTTCTTTCAAACTAAGTATCTTTACATCGTTTGCGTATGTTTACTATTCCAATTGTGTATCTTTACATCGTTTGCCTATCTTTACTATTCCAATTGAGTATCTTTTCATTTCTCGTTTGAGTATCTTTCTGTAAGGCTTTCTGATGCGAGTTTCTATTGTATTTCAGAGTTTTGCAAGTGTGGGAGTGTGTTTCTTTCAAATTGAGTATCTTTACATCGTTTGCGTATCTTTACTATTCCAATTGTGTATCTTTACATCGTTTCCGTATCTTTACTATTCCAATTGTGTATCTTTACATCGTTTGCGTATCTTTACTATTCCAATTGAGTATCTTTTCATTTCTCGTTTGAGTATCTTTCTGTAAGGCTTTCTGATGCGAGTTTCTATTGAATTTGAGAGTTTTGCAAGTGTGGGAGTGTGTTTCTTTCAAACTAAGTATCTTTACATCGTTTGCGTATGTTTACTATTCCAATTGTGTATCTTTACATCGTTTGCCTATCTTTACTATTCCAATTGTGTATCTTTTCATTTCTCGTTTGAGTATCTTTCTGTAAGGCTTTCTGATGCGAGTTTCTATTGAATTTGAGAGTTTTGCAAGTGTGGGAGTGTGTTTCTTTCAATCTGAGTATCTTTACATCGTTTGCGTATCTTTACTATTCCAATTGTGTATCTTTACATCGTTTGCGTATCTTTACTATTCCAATTGTGTATCTTTTCATTTCTCGTTTGAGTATCTTTCTGTAAGGCTTCTGATGCGAGTTTCTATTGTATTTGAGAGTTTTGCAAGTGTGGGAGTGTGTTTCTTTCAAACTGAGTATCTTTACATCGTTTGCGTATCTTTACTATTCCAATTGTGTATCTTTTCATTTCTCGTTTGAGTATCTTTCTGTAAGGCTTTCTGATGCGAGTTTCTATTGTATTTGAGAGTTTTGCAAGTGTGGGAGTGTGTTTCTTTCAAACTGAATATCTTTACATCGTTTGCGTATCTTTACTATTCCAATTGTGTATCTTTTCATTTCTCGTTTGAGTATCTTTCTGTAAGGCTTCTGATTCGAGTTTCTATTGTATTTGAGAGTTTTGCAAGTGTGGGAGTGTGTTTCTTTCAATCTGAGTATCTTTACATCGTTTGCGTATCTTTACTATTCCAATTGTGTATCTTTTCATTTCTCGTTTGAGTATCTTTCTGTAAGGCTTCTGATGCGAGTTTCTATTGTATTTCAGAGTTTTACAAGTGTGAGAGTGTGTTTCTTTCAAACTGAGTATCTTTACATCGTTTGCGTATCTTTACTATTCCAATTGTGTATCTTTACATCGTTTCCGTATCTTTACTATTCCAATTGTGTATCTTTACATCGTTTGCCTATCTTTACTATTCCAATTGTGTATCTTTTCATTTCTCGTTTGAGTATCTTTCTGTAAGGCTTTCTGATACGAGTTTCTATTGTATTTGAGAGTTTTGCAAGTGTGGGAGTGTGTTTCTTTCAAACTGAATATCTTTACATCGTTTGCGTATCTTTACTATTCCAATTGTGTATCTTTTCATTTCTCGTTTGAGTATCTTTCTGTAAGGCTTCTGATTCGAGTTTCTATTGTATTTGAGAGTTTTGCAAGTGTGGGAGTGTGTTTCTTTCAATCTGAGTATCTTTACATCGTTTGCGTATCTTTACTATTCCAATTGTGTATCTTTTCATTTCTCGTTTGAGTATCTTTCTGTAAGGCTTCTGATGCGAGTTTCTATTGTATTTCAGAGTTTTGCAAGTGTGAGAGTGTGTTTCTTTCAAACTGAGTATCTTTACATCGTTTGCGTATCTTTACTATTCCAATTGTGTATCTTTACATCGTTTCCGTATCTTTACTATTCCAATTGTGTATCTTTACATCGTTTGCGTATCTTTACTATTCCAATTGAGTATCTTTTCATTTCTCGTTTGAGTATCTTTCTGTAAGGCTTTCTGATGCGAGTTTCTATTGAATTTGAGAGTTTTGCAAGTGTGGGAGTGTGTTTCTTTCAAACTAAGTATCTTTACATCGTTTGCGTATGTTTACTATTCCAATTGTGTATCTTTACATCGTTTGCCTATCTTTACTATTCCAATTGAGTATCTTTTCATTTCTCGTTTGAGTATCTTTCTGTAAGGCTTTCTGATGCGAGTTTCTATTGTATTTCAGAGTTTTGCAAGTGTGGGAGTGTGTTTCTTTCAAATTGAGTATCTTTACATCGTTTGCGTATCTTTACTATTCCAATTGTGTATCTTTACATCGTTTCCGTATCTTTACTATTCCAATTGTGTATCTTTACATCGTTTGCGTATCTTTACTATTCCAATTGAGTATCTTTTCATTTCTCGTTTGAGTATCTTTCTGTAAGGCTTTCTGATGCGAGTTTCTATTGAATTTGAGAGTTTTGCAAGTGTGGGAGTGTGTTTCTTTCAAACTAAGTATCTTTACATCGTTTGCGTATGTTTACTATTCCAATTGTGTATCTTTACATCGTTTGCCTATCTTTACTATTCCAATTGTGTATCTTTTCATTTCTCGTTTGAGTATCTTTCTGTAAGGCTTTCTGATGCGAGTTTCTATTGAATTTGAGAGTTTTGCAAGTGTGGGAGTGTGTTTCTTTCAATCTGAGTATCTTTACATCGTTTGCGTATCTTTACTATTCCAATTGTGTATCTTTACATCGTTTCCGTATCTTTACTATTCCAATTGTGTATCTTTTCATTTCTCGTTTGAGTATCTTTCTGTAAGGCTTCTGATGCGAGTTTCTATTGTATTTCAGAGTTTTACAAGTGTGAGAGTGTGTTTCTTTCAAACTGAGTATCTTTACATCGTTTGCGTATCTTTACTATTCCAATTGTGTATCTTTACATCGTTTCCGTATCTTTACTATTCCAATTGTGTATCTTTACATCGTTTGCCTATCTTTACTATTCCAATTGTGTATCTTTTCATTTCTCGTTTGAGTATCTTTCTGTAAGGCTTTCTGATACGAGTTTCTATTGTATTTGAGAGTTTTGCAAGTGTGGGAGTGTGTTTCTTTCAAACTGAATATCTTTACATCGTTTGCGTATCTTTACTATTCCAATTGTGTATCTTTTCATTTCTCGTTTGAGTATCTTTCTGTAAGGCTTCTGATTCGAGTTTCTATTGTATTTGAGAGTTTTGCAAGTGTGGGAGTGTGTTTCTTTCAATCTGAGTATCTTTACATCGTTTGCGTATCTTTACTATTCCAATTGTGTATCTTTTCATTTCTCGTTTGAGTATCTTTCTGTAAGGCTTCTGATGCGAGTTTCTATTGTATTTCAGAGTTTTGCAAGTGTGAGAGTGTGTTTCTTTCAAACTGAGTATCTTTACATCGTTTGCGTATCTTTACTATTCCAATTGTGTATCTTTACATCGTTTCCGTATCTTTACTATTCCAATTGTGTATCTTTACATCGTTTGCGTATCTTTACTATTCCAATTGAGTATCTTTTCATTTCTCGTTTGAGTATCTTTCTGTAAGGCTTTCTGATGCGAGTTTCTATTGAATTTGAGAGTTTTGCAAGTGTGGGAGTGTGTTTCTTTCAAACTAAGTATCTTTACATCGTTTGCGTATGTTTACTATTCCAATTGTGTATCTTTACATCGTTTGCCTATCTTTACTATTCCAATTGAGTATCTTTTCATTTCTCGTTTGAGTATCTTTCTGTAAGGCTTTCTGATGCGAGTTTCTATTGTATTTCAGAGTTTTGCAAGTGTGGGAGTGTGTTTCTTTCAAATTGAGTATCTTTACATCGTTTGCGTATCTTTACTATTCCAATTGTGTATCTTTACATCGTTTCCGTATCTTTACTATTCCAATTGTGTATCTTTACATCGTTTGCGTATCTTTACTATTCCAATTGAGTATCTTTTCATTTCTCGTTTGAGTATCTTTCTGTAAGGCTTTCTGATGCGAGTTTCTATTGAATTTGAGAGTTTTGCAAGTGTGGGAGTGTGTTTCTTTCAAACTAAGTATCTTTACATCGTTTGCGTATGTTTACTATTCCAATTGTGTATCTTTACATCGTTTGCCTATCTTTACTATTCCAATTGTGTATCTTTTCATTTCTCGTTTGAGTATCTTTCTGTAAGGCTTTCTGATGCGAGTTTCTATTGAATTTGAGAGTTTTGCAAGTGTGGGAGTGTGTTTCTTTCAATCTGAGTATCTTTACATCGTTTGCGTATCTTTACTATTCCAATTGTGTATCTTTACATCGTTTGCGTATCTTTACTATTCCAATTGTGTATCTTTTCATTTCTCGTTTGAGTATCTTTCTGTAAGGCTTCTGATGCGAGTTTCTATTGTATTTGAGAGTTTTGCAAGTGTGGGAGTGTGTTTCTTTCAAACTGAGTATCTTTACATCGTTTGCGTATCTTTACTATTCCAATTGTGTATCTTTTCATTTCTCGTTTGAGTATCTTTCTGTAAGGCTTTCTGATGCGAGTTTCTATTGTATTTGAGAGTTTTGCAAGTGTGGGAGTGTGTTTCTTTCAAACTGAATATCTTTACATCGTTTGCGTATCTTTACTATTCCAATTGTGTATCTTTTCATTTCTCGTTTGAGTATCTTTCTGTAAGGCTTCTGATTCGAGTTTCTATTGTATTTGAGAGTTTTGCAAGTGTGGGAGTGTGTTTCTTTCAATCTGAGTATCTTTACATCGTTTGCGTATCTTTACTATTCCAATTGTGTATCTTTTCATTTCTCGTTTGAGTATCTTTCTGTAAGGCTTCTGATGCGAGTTTCTATTGTATTTCAGAGTTTTGCAAGTGTGAGAGTGTGTTTCTTTCAAACTGAGTATCTTTACATCGTTTGCGTATCTTTACTATTCCAATTGTGTATCTTTACATCGTTTCCGTATCTTTACTATTCCAATTGTGTATCTTTACATCGTTTGCGTATCTTTACTATTCCAATTGAGTATCTTTTCATTTCTCGTTTGAGTATCTTTCTGTAAGGCTTTCTGATGCGAGTTTCTATTGAATTTGAGAGTTTTGCAAGTGTGGGAGTGTGTTTCTTTCAAACTGAGTATCTTTACATCGTTTGCGTATCTTTACTATTCCAATTGTGTATCTTTTCATTTCTCGTTTGAGTATCTTTCTGTAAGGCTTCTGATTCGAGTTTCTATTGTATTTGAGAGTTTTGCAAGTGTGGGAGTGTGTTTCTTTCAATCTGAGTATCTTTACATCGTTTGCGTATCTTTACTATTCCAATTGTGTATCTTTTCATTTCTCGTTTGAGTATCTTTCTGTAAGGCTTTCTGATGCGAGTTTCTATTGAATTTGAGAGTTTTGCAAGTGTGGGAGTGTGTTTCTTTCAAACTGAGTATCTTTACATCGTTTGCGTATCTTTACTATTCCAATTGTGTATCTTTTCATTTCTCGTTTGAGTATCTTTCTGTAAGGCTTCTGATTCGAGTTTCTATTGTATTTGAGAGTTTTGCAAGTGTGGGAGTGTGTTTCTTTCAAACTGAGTATCTTTACATCGTTTGCGTATCTTTACTATTCCAATTGTGTATCTTTTCATTTCTCGTTTGAGTATCTTTCTGTAAGGCTTCTGATTCGAGTTTCTATTGTATTTGAGAGTTTTGCAAGTGTGGGAGTGTGTTTCTTTCAAACTGAGTATCTTTACATCGTTTGCGTATCTTTACTATTCCAATTGTGTATCTTTTCATTTCTCGTTTGAGTATCTTTCTGTAAGGCTTCTGATTCGAGTTTCTATTGTATTTGAGAGTTTTGCAAGTGTGGGAGTGTGTTTCTTTCAAACTGAGTATCTTTACATCGTTTGCGTATCTTTACTATTCCAATTGTGTATCTTTTCATTTCTCGTTTGAGTATCTTTCTGTAAGGCTTCTGATTCGAGTTTCTATTGTATTTGAGAGTTTTGCAAGTGTGGGAGTGTGTTTCTTTCAATCTGAGTATCTTTACATCGTTTGCGTATCTTTACTATTCCAATTGTGTATCTTTTCATTTCTCGTTTGAGTATCTTTCTGTAAGGCTTTCTGATGCGAGTTTCTATTGTATTTGAGAGTTTTGCAAGTGTGGGAGTGTGTTTCTTTCAAACTGAGTATCTTTACATCGTTTGCGTATCTTTACTATTCCAATTGTGTATCTTTTCATTTCTCGTTTGAGTATCTTTCTGTAAGGCTTCTGATTCGAGTTTCTATTGTATTTGAGAGTTTTGCAAGTGTGGGAGTGTGTTTCTTTCAAACTGAGTATCTTTACATCGTTTGCGTATCTTTACTATTCCAATTGTGTATCTTTTCATTTCTCGTTTGAGTATCTTTCTGTAAGGCTTCTGATGCGAGTTTCTATTGAATTTGAGAGTTTTGCAAGTGTGGGAGTGTGTTTCTTTCAAACTGAGTATCTTTACATCGTTTGCGTATCTTTACTATTCCAATTGTGTATCTTTTCATTTCTCGTTTGAGTATCTTTCTGTAAGGCTTCTGATTCGAGTTTCTATTGTATTTGAGAGTTTTGCAAGTGTGGGAGTGTGTTTCTTTCAAACTGAGTATCTTTACATCGTTTGCGTATCTTTACTATTCCAATTGTGTATCTTTTCATTTCTCGTTTGAGTATCTTTCTGTAAGGCTTCTGATTCGAGTTTCTATTGTATTTGAGAGTTTTGCAAGTGTGGGAGTGTGTTTCTTTCAAACTGAGTATCTTTACATCGTTTGCGTATCTTTACTATTCCAATTGTGTATCTTTTCATTTCTCGTTTGAGTATCTTTCTGTAAGGCTTCTGATTCGAGTTTCTATTGTATTTGAGAGTTTTGCAAGTGTGGGAGTGTGTTTCTTTCAATCTGAGTATCTTTACATCGTTTGCGTATCTTTACTATTCCAATTGTGTATCTTTTCATTTCTCGTTTGAGTATCTTTCTGTAAGGCTTCTGATGCGAGTTTCTATTGTATTTCAGAGTTTTGCAAGTGTGAGAGTGTGTTTCTTTCAAACTGAGTATCTTTACATCGTTTGCGTATCTTTACTATTCCAATTGTGTATCTTTACATCGTTTCCGTATCTTTACTATTCCAATTGTGTATCTTTACATCGTTTGCGTATCTTTACTATTCCAATTGAGTATCTTTTCATTTCTCGTTTGAGTATCTTTCTGTAAGGCTTTCTGATGCGAGTTTCTATTGAATTTGAGAGTTTTGCAAGTGTAGGAGTGTGTTTCTTTCAAACTGAGTATCTTTACATCGTTTGCGTATCTTTACTATTCCAATTGTGTATCTTTTCATTTCTCGTTTGAGTATCTTTCTGTAAGGCTTCTGATTCGAGTTTCTATTGTATTTGAGAGTTTTGCAAGTGTGGGAGTGTGTTTCTTTCAATCTGAGTATCTTTACATCGTTTGCGTATCTTTACTATTCCAATTGTGTATCTTTTCATTTCTCGTTTGAGTATCTTTCTGTAAGGCTTTCTGATGCGAGTTTCTATTGAATTTGAGAGTTTTGCAAGTGTGGGAGTGTGTTTCTTTCAAACTGAGTATCTTTACATCGTTTGCGTATCTTTACTATTCCAATTGTGTATCTTTTCATTTCTCGTTTGAGTATCTTTCTGTAAGGCTTCTGATTCGAGTTTCTATTGTATTTGAGAGTTTTGCAAGTGTGGGAGTGTGTTTCTTTCAAACTGAGTATCTTTACCTCGTTTGCATATCTTTACTATTCCAATTGTGTATCTTTTCATTTCTCGTTTGAGTATCTTTCTGTAAGGCTTCTGATTCGAGTTTCTATTGAATTTGAGAGTTTTGCAAGTGTGGGAGTGTGTTTCTTTCAAACTGAGTATCTTTACATCGTTTGCGTATCTTTACTATTCCAATTGTGTATCTTTTCATTTCTCGTTTGAGTATCTTTCTGTAAGGCTTCTGATTCGAGTTTCTATTGTATTTGAGAGTTTTGCAAGTGTGGGAGTGTGTTTCTTTCAATCTGAGTATCTTTACATCGTTTGCGTATCTTTACTATTCCAATTGTGTATCTTTTCATTTCTCGTTTGAGTATCTTTCTGTAAGGCTTCTGATGCGAGTTTCTATTGTATTTCAGAGTTTTGCAAGTGTGAGAGTGTGTTTCTTTCAAACTGAGTATCTTTACATCGTTTGCGTATCTTTACTATTCCAATTGTGTATCTTTACATCGTTTCCGTATCTTTACTATTCCAATTGTGTATCTTTACATCGTTTGCCTATCTTTACTATTCCAATTGTGTATCTTTTCATTTCTCGTTTGAGTATCTTTCTGTAAGGCTTCTGATTCGAGTTTCTATTGTATTTGAGAGTTTTGCAAGTGTGGGAGTGTGTTTCTTTCAATCTGAGTATCTTTACATCGTTTGCGTATCTTTACTATTCCAATTGTGTATCTTTTCATTTCTCGTTTGAGTATCTTTCTGTAAGGCTTCTGATGCGAGTTTCTATTGTATTTCAGAGTTTTGCAAGTGTGAGAGTGTGTTTCTTTCAAACTGAGTATCTTTACATCGTTTGCGTATCTTTACTATTCCAATTGTGTATCTTTACATCGTTTCCGTATCTTTACTATTCCAATTGTGTATCTTTACATCGTTTGCGTATCTTTACTATTCCAATTGAGTATCTTTTCATTTCTCGTTTGAGTATCTTTCTGTAAGGCTTTCTGATGCGAGTTTCTATTGAATTTGAGAGTTTTGCAAGTGTGGGAGTGTGTTTCTTTCAAACTAAGTATCTTTACATCGTTTGCGTATGTTTACTATTCCAATTGTGTATCTTTACATCGTTTGCCTATCTTTACTATTCCAATTGTGTATCTTTTCATTTCTCGTTTGAGTATCTTTCTGTAAGGCTTTCTGATGCGAGTTTCTATTGAATTTGAGAGTTTTGCAAGTGTGGGAGTGTGTTTCTTTCAATCTGAGTATCTTTACATCGTTTGCGTATCTTTACTATTCCAATTGTGTATCTTTTCATTTCTCGTTTTAGTATCTTTCTGTAAGGCTTCTGATTCGAGTTTCTATTGTATTTGAGAGTTATGCAAGTGTGGGAGTGTGTTTCTTTCAATCTGAGTATCTTTACATCGTTTGCGTATCTTTACTATTCCAATTGCGTATCTTTTCATTTCTCGTTTGAGTATCTTTCTGTAAGGCTTTCTGATGCGAGTTTCTATTGTATTTAAGAGTTTTGCAAGTGTGGGAGTGTGTTTCTTTCAAACTGAATATCTTTACATCGTTTGCGTATCTTTACTATTCCAATTGTGTATCTTTTCATTTCTCGTTTGAGTATCTTTCTGTAAGGCTTCTGATTCGAGTTTCTATTGTATTTGAGAGTTATGCAAGTGTGGGAGTGTGTTTCTTTCAATCTGAGTATCTTTACATCGTTTGCGTATCTTTACTATTCCAATTGTGTATCTTTTCATTTCTCGTTTGAGTATCTTTCTGTAAGGCTTCTGATGCGAGTTTCTATTGTATTTCAGAGTTTTGCAAGTGTGAGAGTGTGTTCCTTTCAAACTGAGTATCTTTACATCGTTTGCATATCTTTACTATTCCAATTGTGTATCTTTACATCGTTTCCGTATCTTTACTATTCCAATTGGGTATCTTTACATCGTTTGCGTATCTTTACTATTCCAATTGAGTATCTTTTCATTTCTCGTTTGAGTATCTTTCTGTAAGGCTTTCTGATGCGAGTTTCTATTGAATTTGAGAGTTTTGCAAGTGTGGGAGTGTGTTTCTTTCAAACTAAGTATCTTTACATCGTTTGCGTATGTTTACTATTCCAATTGTGTATCTTTACATCGTTTGCCTATCTTTACTATTCCAATTGTGTATCTTTTCATTTCTCGTTTGAGTATCTTTCTGTAAGGCTTTCTGATGCGAGTTTCTATTGAATTTGAGAGTTTTGCAAGTGTGGGAGTGTGTTTCTTTCAATCTGAGTATCTTTACATCGTTTGCGTATCTTTACTATTCCAATTGTGTATCTTTACATCGTTTGCGTATCTTTACTATTCCAATTGTGTATCTTTTCATTTCTCGTTTGAGTATCTTTCTGTAAGGCTTCTGATGCGAGTTTCTATTGTATTTGAGAGTTTTGCAAGTGTGGGAGTGTGTTTCTTTCAAACTGAGTATCTTTACATCGTTTGCGTATCTTTACTATTCCAATTGTGTATCTTTTCATTTCTCGTTTGAGTATCTTTCTGTAAGGCTTTCTGATGCGAGTTTCTATTGTATTTGAGAGTTTTGCAAGTGTGGGAGTGTGTTTCTTTCAATCTGAATATCTTTACATCGTTTGCGTATCTTTACTATTCCAATTGTGTATCTTTTCATTTCTCGTTTGAGTATCTTTCTGTAAGGCTTCTGATTCGAGTTTCTATTGTATTTGAGAGTTTTGCAAGTGTGGGAGTGTGTTTCTTTCAATCTGAGTATCTTTACATCGTTTGCGTATCTTTACTATTCCAATTGTGTATCTTTTCATTTCTCGTTTGAGTATCTTTCTGTAAGGCTTCTGATGCGAGTTTCTATTGTATTTCAGAGTTTTGCAAGTGTGAGAGTGTGTTTCTTTCAAACTGAGTATCTTTACATCGTTTGCGTATCTTTACTATTCCAATTGTGTATCTTTACATCGTTTCCGTATCTTTACTATTCCAATTGTGTATCTTTACATCGTTTGCGTATCTTTACTATTCCAATTGAGTATCTTTTCATTTCTCGTTTGAGTATCTTTCTGTAAGGCTTTCTGATGCGAGTTTCTATTGAATTTGAGAGTTTTGCAAGTGTGGGAGTGTGTTTCTTTCAAACTAAGTATCTTTACATCGTTTGCGTATGTTTACTATTCCAATTGTGTATCTTTACATCGTTTGCCTATCTTTACTATTCCAATTGTGTATCTTTTCATTTCTCGTTTGAGTATCTTTCTGTAAGGCTTTCTGATGCGAGTTTCTATTGAATTTGAGAGTTTTGCAAGTGTGGGAGTGTGTTTCTTTCAATCTGAGTATCTTTACATCGTTTGCGTATCTTTACTATTCCAATTGTGTATTTTTACATCGTTTGCGTATCTTTACTATTCCAATTGTGTATCTTTTCATTTCTCGTTTGAGTATCTTTCTGTAAGGCTTTCTGATGCGAGTTTCTATTGAATTTGAGAGTTTTGCAAGTGTGGGAGTGTGTTTCTTTCAAACTGAGTATCTTTACATCGTTTGCGTATCTTTACTATTCCAATTGTGTATCTTTACATCGTTTGCGTATCTTTACTATTCCAATTGTGTATCTTTTCATTTCTCGTTTGAGTATCTTTCTGTAAGGCTTCTGATGCGAGTTTCTATTGTATTTGAGAGTTTTGCAAGTGTGGGAGTGTGTTTCTTTCAAACTGAGTATCTTTACATCGTTTGCGTATCTTTACTATTTTAATTGTGTATCTTTACATCGTTTGCGTATCTTTACTATTCCAATTGTGTATCTTTTCATTTCTCGTTTGAGTATCTTTCTGTAAGGCTTTCTGATGCGAGTTTCTATTGAATTTGAGAGTTTTGCAAGTGTGGGAGTGTGTTTCTTTCAAACTAAGTATCTTTACATCGTTTGCGTATGTTTACTATTCCAATTGTGTATCTTTACATCGTTTGCCTATCTTTACTATTCCAATTGTGTATCTTTTCATTTCTCGTTTGAGTATCTTTCTGTTAGGCTTTCTGATGCGAGTTTCTATTGAATTTGAGAGTTTTGCAAGTGTGGGAGTGTGTTTCTTTCAATCTGAGTATCTTTACATCGTTTGCGTATCTTTACTATTCCAATTGTGTATTTTTACATCGTTTGCGTATCTTTACTATTCCAATTGTGTATCTTTTCATTTCTCGTTTGAGTATCTTTCTGTAAGGCTTTCTGATGCGAGTTTCTATTGAATTTGAGAGTTTTGCAAGTGTGGGAGTGTGTTTCTTTCAAACTGAGTATCTTTACATCGTTTGCGTATCTTTACTATTCCAATTGTGTATCTTTACATCGTTTGCGTATCTTTACTATTCCAATTGTGTATCTTTTCATTTCTCGTTTGAGTATCTTTCTGTAAGGCTTCTGATGCGAGTTTCTATTGTATTTGAGAGTTTTGCAAGTGTGGGAGTGTGTTTCTTTCAAACTGAGTATCTTTACATCGTTTGCGTATCTTTACTATTCCAATTGTGTATCTTTTCATTTCTCGTTTGAGTATCTTTCTGTAAGGCTTTCTGATGCGAGTTTCTATTGTATTTGAGAGTTTTGCAAGTGTGGGAGTGTGTTTCTTTCAAACTGAATATCTTTACATCGTTTGCGTATCTTTACTATTCCAATTGTGTATCTTTTCATTTCTCGTTTGAGTATCTTTCTGTAAGGCTTCTGATTCGAGTTTCTATTGTATTTGAGAGTTTTGCAAGTGTGGGAGTGTGTTTCTTTCAATCTGAGTATCTTTACATCGTTTGCGTATCTTTACTATTCCAATTGTGTATCTTTTCATTTCTCGTTTGAGTATCTTTCTGTAAGGCTTCTGATGCGAGTTTCTATTGTATTTCAGAGTTTTGCAAGTGTGAGAGTGTGTTTCTTTCAAACTGAGTATCTTTACATCGTTTGCGTATCTTTACTATTCCAATTGTGTATCTTTACATCGTTTCCGTATCTTTACTATTCCAATTGTGTATCTTTACATCGTTTGCGTATCTTTACTATTCCAATTGAGTATCTTTTCATTTCTCGTTTGAGTATCTTTCTGTAAGGCTTTCTGATGCGAGTTTCTATTGAATTTGAGAGTTTTGCAAGTGTGGGAGTGTGTTTCTTTCAAACTAAGTATCTTTACATCGTTTGCGTATGTTTACTATTCCAATTGTGTATCTTTACATCGTTTGCCTATCTTTACTATTCCAATTGTGTATCTTTTCATTTCTCGTTTGAGTATCTTTCTGTAAGGCTTTCTGATGCGAGTTTCTATTGAATTTGAGAGTTTTGCAAGTGTGGGAGTGTGTTTCTTTCAATCTGAGTATCTTTACATCGTTTGCGTATCTTTACTATTCCAATTGTGTATTTTTACATCGTTTGCGTATCTTTACTATTCCAATTGTGTATCTTTTCATTTCTCGTTTGAGTATCTTTCTGTAAGGCTTTCTGATGCGAGTTTCTATTGAATTTGAGAGTTTTGCAAGTGTGGGAGTGTGTTTCTTTCAAACTGAGTATCTTTACATCGTTTGCGTATCTTTACTATTCCAATTGTGTATCTTTACATCGTTTGCGTATCTTTACTATTCCAATTGTGTATCTTTTCATTTCTCGTTTGAGTATCTTTCTGTACGGCTTCTGATGCGAGTTTCTATTGTATTTGAGAGTTTTGCAAGTGTGGGAGTGTGTTTCTTTCAAACTGAGTATCTTTACATCGTTTGCGTATCTTTACTATTTTAATTGTGTATCTTTACATCGTTTGCGTATCTTTACTATTCCAATTGTGTATCTTTTCATTTCTCGTTTGAGTATCTTTCTGTAAGGCTTTCTGATGCGAGTTTCTATTGAATTTGAGAGTTTTGCAAGTGTGGGAGTGTGTTTCTTTCAAACTAAGTATCTTTACATCGTTTGCGTATGTTTACTATTCCAATTGTGTATCTTTACATCGTTTGCCTATCTTTACTATTCCAATTGTGTATCTTTTCATTTCTCGTTTGAGTATCTTTCTGTAAGGCTTTCTGATGCGAGTTTCTATTGAATTTGAGAGTTTTGCAAGTGTGGGAGTGTGTTTCTTTCAATCTGAGTATCTTTACATCGTTTGCGTATCTTTACTATTCCAATTGTGTATTTTTACATCGTTTGCGTATCTTTACTATTCCAATTGTGTATCTTTTCATTTCTCGTTTGAGTATCTTTCTGTAAGGCTTTCTGATGCGAGTTTCTATTGAATTTGAGAGTTTTGCAAGTGTGGGAGTGTGTTTCTTTCAAACTGAGTATCTTTACATCGTTTGCGTATCTTTACTATTCCAATTGTGTATCTTTACATCGTTTGCGTATCTTTACTATTCCAATTGTGTATCTTTTCATTTCTCGTTTGAGTATCTTTCTGTAAGGCTTCTGATGCGAGTTTCTATTGTATTTGAGAGTTTTGCAAGTGTGGGAGTGTGTTTCTTTCAAACTGAGTATCTTTACATCGTTTGCGTATCTTTACTATTCCAATTGTGTATCTTTTCATTTCTCGTTTGAGTATCTTTCTGTAAGGCTTCTGATTCGAGTTTCTATTGTATTTGAGAGTTTTGCAAGTGTGGGAGTGTGTTTCTTTCAAACTGAGTATCTTTACATCGTTTGCGTATCTTTACTATTCCAATTGTGTATCTTTTCATTTCTCGTTTGAGTATCTTTCTGTAAGGCTTCTGATTCGAGTTTCTATTGTATTTGAGAGTTTTGCAAGTGTGGGAGTGTGTTTCTTTCAATCTGAGTATCTTTACATCGTTTGCGTATCTTTACTATTCCAATTGTGTATCTTTTCATTTCTCGTTTGAGTATCTTTCTGTAAGGCTTCTGATGCGAGTTTCTATTGTATTTCAGAGTTTTGCAAGTGTGAGAGTGTGTTTCTTTCAAACTGAGTATCTTTACATCGTTTGCGTATCTTTACTATTCCAATTGTGTATCTTTACATCGTTTCCGTATCTTTACTATTCCAATTGTGTATCTTTACATCGTTTGCCTATCTTTACTATTCCAATTGTGTATCTTTTCATTTCTCGTTTGAGTATCTTTCTGTAAGGCTTCTGATTCGAGTTTCTATTGTATTTGAGAGTTTTGCAAGTGTGGGAGTGTGTTTCTTTCAATCTGAGTATCTTTACATCGTTTGCGTATCTTTACTATTCCAATTGTGTATCTTTTCATTTCTCGTTTGAGTATCTTTCTGTAAGGCTTCTGATGCGAGTTTCTATTGTATTTCAGAGTTTTGCAAGTGTGAGAGTGTGTTTCTTTCAAACTGAGTATCTTTACATCGTTTGCGTATCTTTACTATTCCAATTGTGTATCTTTACATCGTTTCCGTATCTTTACTATTCCAATTGTGTATCTTTACATCGTTTGCGTATCTTTACTATTCCAATTGAGTATCTTTTCATTTCTCGTTTGAGTATCTTTCTGTAAGGCTTTCTGATGCGAGTTTCTATTGAATTTGAGAGTTTTGCAAGTGTGGGAGTGTGTTTCTTTCAAACTAAGTATCTTTACATCGTTTGCGTATGTTTACTATTCCAATTGTGTATCTTTACATCGTTTGCCTATCTTTACTATTCCAATTGTGTATCTTTTCATTTCTCGTTTGAGTATCTTTCTGTAAGGCTTTCTGATGCGAGTTTCTATTGAATTTGAGAGTTTTGCAAGTGTGGGAGTGTGTTTCTTTCAAACTGAGTATCTTTACATCGTTTGCGTATCTTTACTATTCCAATTGTGTATCTTTTCATTTCTCGTTTTAGTATCTTTCTGTAAGGCTTCTGATTCGAGTTTCTATTGTATTTGAGAGTTATGCAAGTGTGGGAGTGTGTTTCTTTCAATCTGAGTATCTTTACATCGTTTGCGTATCTTTACTATTCCAATTGCGTATCTTTTCATTTCTCGTTTGAGTATCTTTCTGTAAGGCTTTCTGATGCGAGTTTCTATTGTATTTAAGAGTTTTGCAAGTGTGGGAGTGTGTTTCTTTCAAACTGAATATCTTTACATCGTTTGCGTATCTTTACTATTCCAATTGTGTATCTTTTCATTTCTCGTTTGAGTATCTTTCTGTAAGGCTTCTGATTCGAGTTTCTATTGTATTTGAGAGTTATGCAAGTGTGGGAGTGTGTTTCTTTCAATCTGAGTATCTTTACATCGTTTGCGTATCTTTACTATTCCAATTGTGTATCTTTTCATTTCTCGTTTGAGTATCTTTCTGTAAGGCTTCTGATGCGAGTTTCTATTGTATTTCAGAGTTTTGCAAGTGTGAGAGTGTGTTCCTTTCAAACTGAGTATCTTTACATCGTTTGCATATCTTTACTATTCCAATTGTGTATCTTTACATCGTTTCCGTATCTTTACTATTCCAATTGGGTATCTTTACATCGTTTGCGTATCTTTACTATTCCAATTGAGTATCTTTTCATTTCTCGTTTGAGTATCTTTCTGTAAGGCTTTCTGATGCGAGTTTCTATTGAATTTGAGAGTTTTGCAAGTGTGGGAGTGTGTTTCTTTCAAACTAAGTATCTTTACATCGTTTGCGTATGTTTACTATTCCAATTGTGTATCTTTACATCGTTTGCCTATCTTTACTATTCCAATTGTGTATCTTTTCATTTCTCGTTTGAGTATCTTTCTGTAAGGCTTTCTGATGCGAGTTTCTATTGAATTTGAGAGTTTTGCAAGTGTGGGAGTGTGTTTCTTTCAATCTGAGTATCTTTACATCGTTTGCGTATCTTTACTATTCCAATTGTGTATCTTTACATCGTTTGCGTATCTTTACTATTCCAATTGTGTATCTTTTCATTTCTCGTTTGAGTATCTTTCTGTAAGGCTTCTGATGCGAGTTTCTATTGTATTTGAGAGTTTTGCAAGTGTGGGAGTGTGTTTCTTTCAAACTGAGTATCTTTACATCGTTTGCGTATCTTTACTATTCCAATTGTGTATCTTTTCATTTCTCGTTTGAGTATCTTTCTGTAAGGCTTTCTGATGCGAGTTTCTATTGTATTTGAGAGTTTTGCAAGTGTGGGAGTGTGTTTCTTTCAAACTGAATATCTTTACATCGTTTGCGTATCTTTACTATTCCAATTGTGTATCTTTTCATTTCTCGTTTGAGTATCTTTCTGTAAGGCTTCTGATTCGAGTTTCTATTGTATTTGAGAGTTTTGCAAGTGTGGGAGTGTGTTTCTTTCAATCTGAGTATCTTTACATCGTTTGCGTATCTTTACTATTCCAATTGTGTATCTTTTCATTTCTCGTTTGAGTATCTTTCTGTAAGGCTTCTGATGCGAGTTTCTATTGTATTTCAGAGTTTTGCAAGTGTGAGAGTGTGTTTCTTTCAAACTGAGTATCTTTACATCGTTTGCGTATCTTTACTATTCCAATTGTGTATCTTTACATCGTTTCCGTATCTTTACTATTCCAATTGTGTATCTTTACATCGTTTGCGTATCTTTACTATTCCAATTGAGTATCTTTTCATTTCTCGTTTGAGTATCTTTCTGTAAGGCTTTCTGATGCGAGTTTCTATTGAATTTGAGAGTTTTGCAAGTGTGGGAGTGTGTTTCTTTCAAACTAAGTATCTTTACATCGTTTGCGTATGTTTACTATTCCAATTGTGTATCTTTACATCGTTTGCCTATCTTTACTATTCCAATTGTGTATCTTTTCATTTCTCGTTTGAGTATCTTTCTGTAAGGCTTTCTGATGCGAGTTTCTATTGAATTTGAGAGTTTTGCAAGTGTGGGAGTGTGTTTCTTTCAATCTGAGTATCTTTACATCGTTTGCGTATCTTTACTATTCCAATTGTGTATTTTTACATCGTTTGCGTATCTTTACTATTCCAATTGTGTATCTTTTCATTTCTCGTTTGAGTATCTTTCTGTAAGGCTTTCTGATGCGAGTTTCTATTGAATTTGAGAGTTTTGCAAGTGTGGGAGTGTGTTTCTTTCAAACTGAGTATCTTTACATCGTTTGCGTATCTTTACTATTCCAATTGTGTATCTTTACATCGTTTGCGTATCTTTACTATTCCAATTGTGTATCTTTTCATTTCTCGTTTGAGTATCTTTCTGTAAGGCTTCTGATGCGAGTTTCTATTGTATTTGAGAGTTTTGCAAGTGTGGGAGTGTGTTTCTTTCAAACTGAGTATCTTTACATCGTTTGCGTATCTTTACTATTTTAATTGTGTATCTTTACATCGTTTGCGTATCTTTACTATTCCAATTGTGTATCTTTTCATTTCTCGTTTGAGTATCTTTCTGTAAGGCTTTCTGATGCGAGTTTCTATTGAATTTGAGAGTTTTGCAAGTGTGGGAGTGTGTTTCCTTCAAACTGAGTATCTTTACATCGTTTGCGTATGTTTACTATTCCAATTGTGTATCTTTACATCGTTTGCGTATCTTTACTATTCCAATTGTGTATCTTTTCATTTCTCGTTTGAGTATCTTTCTGTAAGGCTTTCTGATGCGAGTTTCTATTGAATTTGAGAGTTTTGCAAGTGTGGGAGTGTGTTTCTTTCAAACTGAGTATCTTTACATCGTTTGCGTATCTTTACTATTCCAATTGTGTATCTTTTCATTTCTTGTTTGAGTATCTTTCTGTAAGGCTTTCTGATGCGAGTTTCTATTGTATTTGAGAGTTTTGCAAGTGTGGGACTGTGTTTCTTTCAAACTGAGTATCTTTACATCGTTTGCGTATCTTTACTATTCCAATTGTGTATCTTTTCATTTCTCGTTTGAGTATCTTTCTGTAAGGCTTCTGATGCGAGTTTCTATTGTATTTGAGAGTTTTGCAAGTGTGGGAATGTGTTTCTTTCAAACTGAGTTTCTTTACATCGTTTGCGTATCTTTACTATTCCAATTGTGTATCTTTACATCGTTTGCGTATCTTTACTATTCCAATTGTGGATCTTTTCATTTCTTGTTTGAGTATCTTTCTGTAAGGCTTTCTGATGCGAGTTTCTATTGTATTTGAGAGTTTTGCAAGTGTGGGAGTGTGTTTCTTTCAATCTGAGTATCTTTACATCGTTTGCGTATCTTTACTATTCCAATTGTGTATCTTTACATCGTTTGCGTATCTTTACTATTCCAATAGTGTATCTTTTCATTTCTTCTTTGAGTATCTTTCTGTAAGTCTTTCTGATGCGAGTTACTATTGTATTTGAGAGTTTTGCAAGTGTGGGACTGTGTTTCTTTCAAACTGAGTATCTTTACATCGTTTGCGTATCTTTACTATTCCAATTGTGTATCTTTTCATTTCTCGTTTGAGTATCTTTCTGTAAGGCTTCTGATGCGAGTTTCTATTGTATTTGAGAGTTTTGCAAGTGTGGGAGTGTGTTTCTTTCAATCTGAGTATCTTTACATCGTTTGCGTATCTTTACTATTCCAATTGTGTATCTTTACATCGTTTGCGTATCTTTACTATTCCAATTGTGTATCTTTTCATTTCTCGTTTGAGTATCTTTCTGTAAGGCTTTCTGATGCGAGTTTCTATTGAATTTGAGAGTTTTGCAAGTGTGGGAGTGTGTTTCCTTCAAACTGAGTATCTTTACATCGTTTGCGTATGTTTACTATTCCAATTGTGTATCTTTACATCGTTTGCGTATCTTTACTATTCCAATTGTGTATCTTTTCATTTCTCGTTTGAGTATCTTTCTGTAAGGCTTTCTGATGCGAGTTTCTACTGTATTTGAGAGTTTTGCAAGTGTGGGAGTGTGTTTCTTTCAAACTGAATATCTTTACATCGTTTGCGTATCTTTACTATTCCAATTGTGTATCTTTTCATTTCTCGTTTGAGTATCTTTCTGTAAGGCTTCTGATGCGAGTTTCTATTGTATTTGAGAGTTTTGCAAGTGTGGGAGTGTGTTTCTTTCAATCTGAGTATCTTTACATCGTTTGCGTATCTTTACTATTCCAATTGTGTATCTTTACATCGTTTGCGTATCTTTACTATTCCAATTGAGTATCTTTTCATTTCTCGTTTGAGTATCTTTCTGTAAGGCTTTCTGATGCGAGTTTCTATTGAATTTGAGAGTTTTGCAAGTGTGGGAGTGTGTTTCTTTCAAACTAAGTATCTTTACATCGTTTGCGTATGTTTACTATTCCAATTGTGTATCTTTACATCGTTTGCGTATCTTTACTATTCCAATTGTGTATCTTTTCATTTCTCGTTTGAGTATCTTTCTGTAAGGCTTTCTGATGCGAGTTTCTACTGTATTTGATAGTTTTGCAAGTGTGGGAGTGTGTTTCTTTCAAACTGAATATCTTTACATCGTTTGCGTATCTTTACTATTCCAATTGTGTATCTTTTCATTTCTCGTTTGAGTATCTTTCTGTAAGGCTTCTGATTCGAGTTTCTATTGTATTTGAGAGTTGTGCAAGTGTGGGAGTGTGTTTCTTTCAATCTGAGTATCTTTACATCGTTTGCGTATCTTTACTATTCCAATTGTGTATCTTTTCATTTCTCGTTTGAGTATCTTTCTGTAAGGCTTCTGATGCGAGTTTCTATTGTATTTCAGAGTTTTGCAAGTGTGAGAGTGCGTTCCTTTCAAACTGAGTATCTTTACATCGTTTGCGTATCTTTACTATTCCAATTGTGTATCTTTACATCGTTTCCGTATCTTTACTATTCCAATTGGGTATCTTTACATCGTTTGCGTATCTTTACTATTCCAATTGAGTATCTTTTCATTTCTCGTTTGAGTATCTTTCTGTAAGGCTTTCTGATGCGAGTTTCTATTGTATTTGAGAGTTTTGCAAGTGTGGGAGTGTGTTTCTTTCAATCTGAGTATCTTTACATCGTTTGCGTATCTTTACTATTCCAATTGTGTATCTTTACATCGTTTGCGTATCTTTACTATTCCAATTGTGTATCTTTACATCGTTTGCGTATCTTTACTATTCCAATTGTGTATCTTTTCATTTCTTGTTTGAGTATCTTTCTGTAAGGCTTTCTGATGCGAGTTTCTATTGTATTTGAGAGTTTTGCAAGTGTGGGAGTGTGTTTCTTTCAAACTGAGTATCTTTACATCGTTTGCGTATCTTTACTATTCCAATTGTGTATCTTTTCATTTCTCGTTTGAGTATCTTTGTGTAAGGCTTCTGATGCGAGTTTCTATTGTATTTGAGAGTTTTGCAAGTGTGGGAGTGTGTTTCTTTCAAACTGAGTATCTTTACATCGTTTGCGTATCTTTACTATTCCAATTGTGTATCTTTACATCGTTTGCGTATCTTTACTATTCCAATTGTGTATCTTTTCATTTCTCGTTTGAGTATCTTTCTGTAAGGCTTCTGATGCGAGTTTCTATTGTATTTGAGAGTTTTGCAAGTGTGGGAGTGTGTTTCTTTCAAACTGAGTATCTTTACATCGTTTGCGTATCTTTACTATACCAATTGTGTATCTTTACATCGTTTGCGTATCTTTACTATTCCAATTATGTATCTTTTCATTTCTTGTTTGAGTATCTTTCTGTAAGGCTTTCTGATGCGAGTTTCTATTGTATTTGAGAGTTTTGCAAGTGTGGGAGTGTGTTTCTTTCAAACTGAGTATCTTTACATTGTTTGCGTATCTTTACTATTTTAATTGTGTATCTTTACATCGTTTGCGTATCTTTACTATTCCAATTGTGTATCTTTTCATTTCTCGTTTGAGTATCTTTCTGTAAGGCTTTCTGATGCGAGTTTCTATTGAATTTGAGAGTTTTGCAAGTGTGGGAGTGTGTTTCTTTCAAACTGAGTATCTTTACATCGTTTGCGTATCTTTACTATTCCAATTGTGTATCTTTTCATTTCTTGTTTGAGTATCTTTCTGTAAGGCTTTCTGATGCGAGTTTCTATTGTATTTGAGAGTTTTGCAAGTGTGGGAGTGTGTTTCTTTCAATCTGAGTATCTTTACATCGTTTGCGTATCTTTACTATTCCAATTGTGTATCTTTACATCGTTTGCGTATCTTTACTATTCCAATTGTGTATCTTTTCATTTCACGTTTGAGTATCTTTCTGTAAGGCTTTCTGATGCGAGTTTCTATTGAATTTGAGAGTTTTGCAACTGTGGAAGTGTGTTTCTTTCAAACTGAGTATCTTTACATCGTTTGCGTATCTTTACTATTCCAATTGTGTATCTTTACATCGTTTGCGTATCTTTACTATTCCAATTGTGTATCTTTTCATTTCTCGTTTGAGTATCTTTCTGTAAGGCTTCTGATGCGAGTTTCTATTGTATTTGAGAGTATTGCAAGTGTGGGAGTGTGTTTCATTCAAACTGAGTATCTTTACATCGTTTGCGTATCTTTACTATTCCAATTGTGTATCTTTTCATTTCTCGTTTGAGTATCTTTCTGTAAGGCTTCTGATGCGAGTTTCTATTGTATTTGAGAGTTTTGCAAGTGTGGGAGTGTGTTTCTTTCAATCTGAGTATCTTTACATCGTTTGCGTATCTTTACTATTCCAATTGTGTATCTTTACATCGTTTGCGTATCTTTACTATTCCAATTGTGTATCTTTTCATTTCTCGTTTGAGTATCTTTCTGTAAGGCTTTCTGATGCGAGTTTCTATTGAATTTGAGAGTTTTGCAAGTGTGGGAGTGTGTTTCCTTCAAACTGAGTATCTTTACATCGTTTGCGTATGTTTACTATTCCAATTGTGTATCTTTACATCGTTTGCGTATCTTTACTATTCCAATTGTGTATCTTTTCATTTCTCGTTTGAGTATCTTTCTGTAAGGCTTTCTGATGCGAGTTTCTACTGTATTTGAGAGTTTTGCAAGTGTGGGAGTGTGTTTCTTTCAAACTGAATATCTTTACATCGTTTGCGTATCTTTACTATTCCAATTGTGTATCTTTTCATTTCTCGTTTGAGTATCTTTCTGTAAGGCTTCTGATGCGAGTTTCTATTGTATTTGAGAGTTTTGCAAGTGTGGGAGTGTGTTTCTTTCAATCTGAGTATCTTTACATCGTTTGCGTATCTTTACTATTCCAATTGTGTATCTTTACATCGTTTGCGTATCTTTACTATTCCAATTGAGTATCTTTTCATTTCTCGTTTGAGTATCTTTCTGTAAGGCTTTCTGATGCGAGTTTCTATTGAATTTGAGAGTTTTGCAAGTGTGGGAGTGTGTTTCTTTCAAACTAAGTATCTTTACATCGTTTGCGTATGTTTACTATTCCAATTGTGTATCTTTACATCGTTTGCGTATCTTTACTATTCCAATTGTGTATCTTTTCATTTCTCGTTTGAGTATCTTTCTGTAAGGCTTTCTGATGCGAGTTTCTACTGTATTTGAGAGTTTTGCAAGTGTGGGAGTGTGTTTCTTTCAAACTGAATATCTTTACATCGTTTGCGTATCTTTACTATTCCAATTGTGTATCTTTTCATTTCTCGTTTGAGTATCTTTCTGTAAGGCTTCTGATTCGAGTTTCTATTGTATTTGAGAGTTGTGCAAGTGTGGGAGTGTGTTTCTTTCAATCTGAGTATCTTTACATCGTTTGCGTATCTTTACTATTCCAATTGTGTATCTTTTCATTTCTCGTTTGAGTATCTTTCTGTAAGGCTTCTGATGCGAGTTTCTATTGTATTTCAGAGTTTTGCAAGTGTGAGAGTGCGTTCCTTTCCAACTGAGTATCTTTACATCGTTTGCGTATCTTTACTATTCCAATTGTGTATCTTTACATCGTTTCCGTATCTTTACTATTCCAATTGGGTATCTTTACATCGTTTGCGTATCTTTACTATTCCAATTGAGTATCTTTTCATTTCTCGTTTGAGTATCTTTCTGTAAGGCTTTCTGATGCGAGTTTCTATTGTATTTGAGAGTTTTGCAAGTGTGGGAGTGTGTTTCTTTCAATCTGAGTATCTTTACATCGTTTGCGTATCTTTACTATTCCAATTGTGTATCTTTACATCGTTTGCGTATCTTTACTATTCCAATTGTGTATCTTTACATCGTTTGCGTATCTTTACTATTCCAATTGTGTATCTTTTCATTTCTTGTTTGAGTATCTTTCTGTAAGGCTTTCTGATGCGAGTTTCTATTGTATTTGAGAGTTTTGCAAGTGTGGGAGTGTGTTTCTTTCAAACTGAGTATCTTTACATCGTTTGCGTATCTTTACTATTCCAATTGTGTATCTTTTCATTTCTCGTTTGAGTATCTTTGTGTAAGGCTTCTGATGCGAGTTTCTATTGTATTTGAGAGTTTTGCAAGTGTGGGAGTGTGTTTCTTTCAAACTGAGTATCTTTACATCGTTTGCGTATCTTTACTATTCCAATTGTGTATCTTTACATCGTTTGCGTATCTTTACTATTCCAATTGTGTATCTTTTCATTTCTCGTTTGAGTATCTTTCTGTAAGGCTTCTGATGCGAGTTTCTATTGTATTTGAGAGTTTTGCAAGTGTGGGAGTGTGTTTCTTTCAAACTGAGTATCTTTACATCGTTTGCGTATCTTTACTATACCAATTGTGTATCTTTACATCGTTTGCGTATCTTTACTATTCCAATTATGTATCTTTTCATTTCTTGTTTGAGTATCTTTCTGTAAGGCTTTCTGATGCGAGTTTCTATTGTATTTGAGAGTTTTGCAAGTGTGGGAGTGTGTTTCTTTCAAACTGAGTATCTTTACATTGTTTGCGTATCTTTACTATTTTAATTGTGTATCTTTACATCGTTTGCGTATCTTTACTATTCCAATTGTGTATTTTTTCATTTCTCGTTTGAGTATCTTTCTGTAAGGCTTTCTGATGCGAGTTTCTATTGAATTTGAGAGTTTTGCAAGTGTGGGAGTGTGTTTCTTTCAAACTGAGTATCTTTACATCGTTTGCGTATCTTTACTATTCCAATTGTGTATCTTTTCATTTCTTGTTTGAGTATCTTTCTGTAAGGCTTTCTGATGCGAGTTTCTATTGTATTTGAGAGTTTTGCAAGTGTGGGAGTGTGTTTCTTTCAATCTGAGTATCTTTACATCGTTTGCGTATCTTTACTATTCCAATTGTGTATCTTTACATCGTTTGCGTATCTTTACTATTCCAATTGTGTATCTTTTCATTTCACGTTTGAGTATCTTTCTGTAAGGCTTTCTGATGCGAGTTTCTATTGAATTTGAGAGTTTTGCAACTGTGGGAGTGTGTTTCTTTCAAACTGAGTATCTTTACATCGTTTGCGTATCTTTACTATTCCAATTGTGTATCTTTACATCGTTTGCGTATCTTTACTATTCCAATTGTGTATCTTTTCATTTCTCGTTTGAGTATCTTTCTGTAAGGCTTCTGATGCGAGTTTCTATTGTATTTGAGAGTATTGCAAGTGTGGGAGTGTGTTTCATTCAAACTGAGTATCTTTACATCGTTTGCGTATCTTTACTATTCCAATTGTGTATCTTTACATCGTTTGCGTATCTTTACTATTCCAATTGTGGATCTTTTCATTTCTTGTTTGAGTATCTTTCTGTAAGGCTTTCTGATGCGAGTTTCTATTGTATTTGATAGTTTTGCAAGTGTGGGAGTGTGTTTCTTTCAAACTGAGTATCTTTACATCGTTTGCGTATCTTTACTATTCCAATTGTGTATCTTTTCATTTCTCGTTTGAGTATCTTTGTGTAAGGCTTCTGATGCGAGTTTCTATTGTATTTGAGAGTTTTGCAAGTGTGGGAGTGTGTTTCTTTCAAACTGAGTATCTTTACATCGTTTGCGTATCTTTACTATTCCAATTGTGTATCTTTACATCGTTTGCGTATCTTTACTATTCCAATTGTGTATCTTTACATCGTTTGCGTATCTTTACTATTCCAATTGTGTATCTTTTCATTTCTCGTTTGAGTATCTTTCTGTAAGGCTTTCCGATGCGAGTTTCTATTGAATTTGAGAGTTTTGCAAGTGTGGGAGTGTGTTTCTTTCAATCTGAGTATCTTTACATCGTTTGCGTATCTTTACTATTCCAATTGTGTATCTTTTCATTTCTCGTTTGAGTATCTTTCTGTAAGGCTTCTGATGCGAGTTTCTATTGTATTTGAGAGTTTTGCAAGTGTGGGAGTGTGTTTCTTTCAAACTGAGTTTCTTTACATCGTTTGCGTATCTTTACTATTCCAATTGTGTATCTTTACATCGTTTGCGTATCTTTACTATTCCAATTGTGGATCTTTTCATTTCTTGTTTGAGTATCTTTCTGTAAGGCTTTCTGATGCGAGTTTCTATTGTATTTGAGAGTTTTGCAAGTGTGGGAGTGTGTTTCTTTCAAACTG
This sequence comes from Argentina anserina, assembly GCF_933775445.1. NCBI lineage: Eukaryota > Viridiplantae > Streptophyta > Magnoliopsida > Rosales > Rosaceae > Argentina > Argentina anserina. Next base: position 248,302 of record NW_026089464.1, read on the forward strand.
AGTATCTTTACATCGTTTGCGTATCTTTACTATTCCAATTGTGTATCTTTACATCGTTTGCGTATCTTTACTATTCCAATTGTGTATCTTTTCATTTCTTGTTTGAGTATCTTTCTGTAAGGCTTTCTGATGCGAGTTTCTATTGTATTTGAGAGTTTTGCAAGTGTGGGAGTGTGTTTCTTTTAAACTGAGTATCTTTACATCGTTTGCGTATCTTTACTATTCCAATTGTGTATCTTTTCATTTCTCGTTTGAGTATCTTTCTGTAAGGCTTTCCGATGCGAGTTTCTATTGAATTTGAGAGTTGTGCAAGTGTGGGAGTGTGTTTCCTTCAAACTGAGTATCTTTACATCGTTTGCGTATCTTTACTATTCCAATTGTGTATCTTTACATCGTTTGCGTATCTTTACTATTCAAATTGTGTATCTTTTCATTTCTTGTTTGAGTATCTTTCTGTAAGGCTTTCTGATGCGAGTTTCTATTGTATTTGAGAGTTTTGCAAGTGTGGGAGTGTGTTTCTTTCAAACTGAGTATCTTTACATCGTTTGCGTATCTTTACTATTCCAATTGTGTATCTTTTCATTTCTCGTTTGAGTATCTTTGTGTAAGGCTTCTGATGCGAGTTTCTATTGTATTTGAGAGTTTTGCAAGTGTGGGAGTGTGTTTCTTTCAAACTGAGTATCTTTACATCGTTTGCGTATCTTTACTATTCCAATTGTGTATCTTTTCATCGTTTGCGTATCTTTACTATTCCAATTGTGTATCTTTTCATTTCTCGTTTGAGTATCTTTCTGTAAGGCTTCTGATGCGAGTTTCTATTGTATTTGAGAGTTTTGCAAGTGTGGGAGTGTGTTTCATTCAAACTGAGTATCTTTACATCGTTTGCGTATCTTTACTATTCCAATTGTGTATCTTTACATCGTTTGCGTATCTTTACTATTCCAATTGTGGATCTTTTCATTTCTTGTTTGAGTATCTTTCTGTAAGGCTTTCTGATGCGAGTTTCTATTGTATTTGAGAGTTTTGCAAGTGTGGGAGTGTGTTTCTTTCAAACTGAGTATCTTTACATTGTTTGCGTATCTTTACTATTTTAATTGTGTATCTTTACATCGTTTGCGTATCTTTACTATTCCAATTGTGTATCTTTTCATTTCTCGTTTGAGTATCTTTCTGTAAGGCTTTCTGATGCGAGTTTCTATTGAATTTGAGAGTTTTGCAAGTGTGGGAGTGTGTTTCTTTCAAACTGAGTATCTTTACATCGTTTGCGTATCTTTACTATTCCAATTGTGTATCTTTTCATTTCTTGTTTGAGTATCTTTCTGTAAGGCTTTCTGATGCGAGTTTCTATTGTATTTGAGAGTTTTGCAAGTGTGGGAGTGTGTTTCTTTCAATTTGAGTATCTTTACATCGTTTGCGTATCTTTACTATTCCAATTGTGTATCTTTACATCGTTTGCGTATCTTTACTATTCCAATTGTGTATCTTTTCATTTCACGTTTGAGTATCTTTCTGTAAGGCTTTCTGATGCGAGTTTCTATTGAATTTGAGAGTTTTGCAACTGTGGGAGTGTGTTTCTTTCAAACTGAGTATCTTTACATCGTTTGCGTATCTTTACTATTCCAATTGTGTATCTTTACATCGTTTGCGTATCTTTACTATTCCAATTGTGTATCTTTTCATTTCTCGTTTGAGTATCTTTCTGTAAGGCTTCTGATGCGAGTTTCTATTGTATTTGAGAGTTTTGCAAGTGTGGGAGTGTGTTTCATTCAAACTGAGTATCTTTACATCGTTTGCGTATCTTTACTATTCCAATTGTGTATCTTTACATCGTTTGCGTATCTTTACTATTCCAATTGTGGATCTTTTCATTTCTTGTTTGAGTATCTTTCTGTAAGGCTTTCTGATGCGAGTTTCTATTGTATTTGAGAGTTTTGCAAGTGTGGGAGTGTGTTTCTTTCAAACTGAGTATCTTTACATCGTTTGCGTATCTTTACTATTCCAATTGTGTATCTTTACATCGTTTGCGTATCTTTACTATTCCAATTGTGTATCTTTTCATTTCTTGTTTGAGTATCTTTCTGTAAGGCTTTCTGATGCGAGTTTCTATTGTATTTGAGAGTTTTGCAAGTGTGGGAGTGTGTTTCTTTCAAACTGAGTATCTTTACATCGTTTGCGTATCTTTACTATTCCAATTGTGTATCTTTTCATTTCTCGTTTGAGTATCTTTGTGTAAGGCTTCTGATGCGAGTTTCTATTGTATTTGAGAGTTTTGCAAGTGTGGGAGTGTGTTTCTTTCAAACTGAGTATCTTTACATCGTTTGCGTATCTTTACTATTCCAATTGTGTATCTTTACATCGTTTGCGTATCTTTACTATTCCAATTGTGTATCTTTACATCGTTTGCGTATCTTTACTATTCCAATTGTGTATCTTTTCATTTCTCGTTTGAGTATCTTTCTGTAAGGCTTTCCGATGCGAGTTTCTATTGAATTTGAGAGTTTTGCAAGTGTGGGAGTGTGTTTCTTTCAATCTGAGTATCTTTACATCGTTTGCGTATCTTTACTATTCCAATTGTGTATCTTTTCATTTCTCGTTTGAGTATCTTTCTGTAAGGCTTCTGATGCGAGTTTCTATTGTATTTGAGAGTTTTGCAAGTGTGGGAGTGTGTTTCTTTCAAACTGAGTTTCTTTACATCGTTTGCGTATCTTTACTATTCCAATTGTGTATCTTTACATCGTTTGCGTATCTTTACTATTCCAATTGTGGATCTTTTCATTTCTTGTTTGAGTATCTTTCTGTAAGGCTTTCTGATGCGAGTTTCTATTGTATTTGAGAGTTTTGCAAGTGTGGGAGTGTGTTTCTTTCAAACTGAATATCTTTACATCGTTTGCGTATCTTTACTATTCCAATTGTGTATCTTTACATCGTTTGCGTATCTTTACTATTCCAATTGTGTATCTTTTCATTTCTTGTTTGAGTATCTTTCTGTAAGGCTTTCTGATGCGAGTTTCTATTGTATTTGAGAGTTTTGCAAGTGTGGGAGTGTGTTTCTTTTAAACTGAGTATCTTTACATCGTTTGCGTATCTTTACTATTCCAATTGTGTATCTTTTCATTTCTCGTTTGAGTATCTTTCTGTAAGGCTTTCCGATGCGAGTTTCTATTGAATTTGAGAGTTGTGCAAGTGTGGGAGTGTGTTTCCTTCAAACTGAGTATCTTTACATCGTTTGCGTATCTTTACTATTCCAATTGTGTATCTTTACATCGTTTGCGTATCTTTACTATTCCAATTGTGTATCTTTTCATTTCTTGTTTGAGTATCTTTCTGTAAGGCTTTCTGATGCGAGTTTCTATTGTATTTGAGAGTTTTGCAAGTGTGGGAGTGTGTTTCTTTCAAACTGAGTATCTTTACATCGTTTGCGTATCTTTACTATTCCAATTGTGTATCTTTTCATTTCTCGTTTGAGTATCTTTGTGTAAGGCTTCTGATGCGAGTTTCTATTGTATTTGAGAGTTTTGCAAGTGTGGGAGTGTGTTTCTTTCAAACTGAGTATCTTTACATCGTTTGCGTATCTTTACTATTCCAATTGTGTATCTTTACATCGTTTGCGTATCTTTACTATTCCAATTGTGTATCTTTACATCGTTTGCGTATCTTTACTATTCCAATTGTGTATCTTTTCATTTCTCGTTTGAGTATCTTTCTGTAAGGCTTTCCGATGCGAGTTTCTATTGAATTTGAGAGTTTTGCAAGTGTGGGAGTGTGTTTCTTTCAATCTGAGTATCTTTACATCGTTTGCGTATCTTTACTATTCCAATTGTGTATCTTTTCATTTCTCGTTTGAGTATCTTTCTGTAAGGCTTCTGATGCGAGTTTCTATTGTATTTGAGAGTTTTGCAAGTGTGGGAGTGTGTTTCTTTCAAACTGAGTTTCTTTACATCGTTTGCGTATCTTTACTATTCCAATTGTGTATCTTTACATCGTTTGCGTATCTTTACTATTCCAATTGTGGATCTTTTCATTTCTTGTTTGAGTATCTTTCTGTAAGGCTTTCTGATGCGAGTTTCTATTGTATTTGAGAGTTTTGCAAGTGTGGGAGTGTGTTTCTTTTAAACTGAGTATCTTTACATCGTTTGCGTATCTTTACTATTCCAATTGTGTATCTTTTCATTTCTCGTTTGAGTATCTTTGTGTAAGGCTTCTGATGCGAGTTTCTATTGTATTTGAGAGTTTTGCAAGTGTGGGAGTGTGTTTCTTTCAAACTGAGTATCTTTACATCGTTTGCGTATCTTTACTATTCCAATTGTGTATCTTTACATCGTTTGCGTATCTTTACTATTCCAATTGTGTATCTTTTCATTTCTCGTTTGAGTATCTTTCTGTAAGGCTTTCTGATGCGAGTTTCTATTGAATTTGAGAGTTTTGCAACTGTGGGAGTGTTTCTTTCAAACTGAGTATCTTTACATCGTTTGCGTATCTTTACTATTCCAATTGTGTATCTTTACATCGTTTGCGTATCTTTACTATTCCAATTGTGTATCTTTTCATTTCTCGTTTGAGTATCTTTCTGTAAGGCTTCTGATGCGAGTTTCTATTGTATTTGAGAGTTTTGCAAGTGTGGGAGTGTGTTTCTTTCAAACTGAGTATCTTTACATCATTTGCGTATCTTTACTATTCCAATTGTGTATCTTTATATCGTTTGCGTATCTTTACTATTCCAATTGTGTATCTTTTCATTTCTCGTTTGAGTATCTTTCTGTACGGCTTCTGATGCGAGTTTCTATTGTATTTGAGAGTTTTGCAAGTGTGGGAGTGTGTTTCTTTCAAACTGAGTATCTTTACATCGTTTGCGTATCTTTACTATTCCAATTGTGTATCTTTACATCGTTTGCGTATCTTTACTATTCCAATTGTGTATCTTTTCATTTCTCGTTTGAGTATCTTTCTGTAAGGCTTTCCGATGCGAGTTTCTATTGAATTTGAGAGTTTTGCAAGTGTGGGAGTGTGTTTCTTTCAATCTGAGTATCTTTACATCGTTTGCGTATCTTTACTATTCCAATTGTGTATCTTTTCATTTCTCGTTTGAGTATCTTTCTGTAAGGCTTCTGATGCGAGTTTCTATTGTATTTGAGAGTTTTGCAAGTGTGGGAGTGTGTTTCTTTCAAACTGAGTTTCTTTACATCGTTTGCGTATCTTTACTATTCCAATTGTGTATCTTTACATCGTTTGCGTATCTTTACTATTCCAATTGTGGATCTTTTCATTTCTTGTTTGAGTATCTTTCTGTAAGGCTTTCTGATGCGAGTTTCTATTGTATTTGAGAGTTTTGCAAGTGTGGGAGTGTGTTTCTTTTAAACTGAGTATCTTTACATCGTTTGCGTATCTTTACTATTCCAATTGTGTATCTTTTCATTTCTCGTTTGAGTATCTTTGTGTAAGGCTTCTGATGCGAGTTTCTATTGTATTTGAGAGTTTTGCAAGTGTGGGAGTGTGTTTCTTTCAAACTGAGTATCTTTACATCGTTTGCGTATCTTTACTATTCCAATTGTGTATCTTTACATCGTTTGCGTATCTTTACTATTCCAATTGTGTATCTTTTCATTTCTCGTTTGAGTATCTTTCTGTAAGGCTTTCTGATGCGAGTTTCTATTGAATTTGAGAGTTTTGCAACTGTGGGAGTGTGTTTCTTTCAAACTGAGTATCTTTACATCGTTTGCGTATCTTTACTATTCCAATTGTGTATCTTTACATCGTTTGCGTATCTTTACTATTCCAATTGTGTATCTTTTCATTTCTCGTTTGAGTATCTTTCTGTAAGGCTTCTGATGCGAGTTTCTATTGTATTTGAGAGTTTTGCAAGTGTGGGAGTGTGTTTCTTTCAAACTGAGTATCTTTACATCATTTGCGTATCTTTACTATTCCAATTGTGTATCTTTATATCGTTTGCGTATCTTTACTATTCCAATTGTGTATCTTTTCATTTCTCGTTTGAGTATCTTTCTGTACGGCTTCTGATGCGAGTTTCTATTGTATTTGAGAGTTTTGCAAGTGTGGGAGTGTGTTTCTTTCAAACTGAGTATCTTTACATCGTTTGCGTATCTTTACTATTCCAATTGTGTATCTTTTCATTTCTCGTTTGAGTATCTTTGTGTAAGGCTTCTGATGCGAGTTTCTATTGTATTTGAGAGTTTTGCAAGTGTGGGAGTGTGTTTCTTTCAAACTGAGTATCTTTACATCGTTTGCGTATCTTTACTATTCCAATTGTGTATCTTTACATCGTTTGCGTATCTTTACTATTCCAATTGTGTATCTTTACATCGTTTGCGTATCTTTACTATTCCAATTGTGTATCTTTACATCGTTTGCGTATCTTTACTATTCCAATTGTGTATCTTTTCATTTCTCGTTTGAGTATCTTTGTGTAAGGCTTCTGATGCGAGTTTCTATTGTATTTGAGAGTTTTGCAAGTGTGGGAGTGTGTTTCTTTCAAACTGAGTATCTTTACATCGTTTGCGTATCTTTACTATTCCAATTGTGTATCTTTACATCGTTTGCGTATCTTTACTATTCCAATTGTGTATCTTTACATCGTTTGCGTATCTTTACTATTCCAATTGTGTATCTTTTCATTTCTCGTTTGAGTATCTTTCTGTAAGGCTTTCCGATGCGAGTTTCTATTGAATTTGAGAGTTGTGCAAGTGTGGGAGTGTGTTTCCTTCAAACTGAGTATCTTTACATCGTTTGCGTATCTTTACTATTCCAATTGTGTATCTTTACATCGTTTGCGTATCTTTACTATTCCAATTGTGTATCTTTTCATTTCTTGTTTGAGTATCTTTCTGTAAGGCTTTCTGATGCGAGTTTCTATTGTATTTGAGAGTTTTGCAAGTGTGGGAGTGTGTTTCTTTCAAACTGAGTATCTTTACATCGTTTGCGTATCTTTACTATTCCAAATGTGTATCTTTTCATTTCTTGTTTGAGTATCTTTCTGTAAGGCTTTCTGATGCGAGTTTCTATTGTATTTGAGAGTTTTGCAAGTGTGGGAGTGTGTTTCTTTCAAACTGAGTATCTTTACATCGTTTGCGTATGTTTACTATTCCAATTGTGTATCTTTACATCGTTTGCGTATCTTTACTATTCCAATTGTGTATCTTTTCATTTCTCGTTTGAGTATCTTTCTGTAAGGCTTCTGATGCGAGTTTCTATTGTATTTGAGAGTTTTGCAAGTGTGGGAGTGTGTTTCTTTCAAACTGAGTATCTTTACATCGTTTGCGTATCTTTACTATTCCAATTGTGTATCTTTACATCGTTTGCGTATCTTTACTATTCCAATTGTGGATCTTTTCATTTCTTGTTTGAGTATCTTTCTGTAAGGCTTTCTGATGCGAGTTTCTATTGTATTTGAGAGTTTTGCAAGTGTGGGAGTGTGTTTCTTTCAAACTGAGTATCTTTACATCGTTTGCGTATCTTGACTATTCCAATTGTGTATCTTTACATCGTTTGCGTATCTTTACTATTCCAATTGTGTATCTTTTCATTTCTTGTTTGAGTATCTTTCTGTAAGGCTTTCTGATGCGAGTTTCTATTGTATTTGAGAGTTTTGCAAGTGTGGGAGTGTGTTTCTTTCAAACTGAGTATCTTTACATCGTTTGCGTATCTTTACTATTCCAATTGTGTATCTTTACATCGTTTGCGTATCTTTACTATTCCAATTGTGTATCTTTTCATTTCTTGTTTGAGTATCTTTCTGTAAGGCTTTCTGATGCGAGTTTCTATTGTATTTGAGAGTTTTGCAAGTGTGGGAGTGTGTTTCTTTCAAACTGAGTATCTTTACATCGTTTGCGTATCTTTACTATTCCAATTGTGTATCTTTTCATTTCTCGTTTGAGTATCTTTGTGTAAGGCTTCTGATGCGAGTTTCTATTGTATTTGAGAGTTTTGCAAGTGTGGGAGTGTGTTTCTTTCAAACTGAGTATCTTTACATCGTTTGCGTATCTTTACTATTCCAATTGTGTATCTTTACATCGTTTGCGTATCTTTACTATTCCAATTGTGTATCTTTACATCGTTTGCGTATCTTTACTATTCCAATTGTGTATCTTTACATCGTTTGCGTATCTTTACTATTCCAATTGTGTATCTTTTCATTTCTCGTTTGAGTATCTTTCTGTAAGGCTTTCTGATGCGAGTTTCTATTGAATTTGAGAGTTTTGCAACTGTGGGAGTGTGTTTCTTTCAAACTGAGTATCTTTACATCGTTTGCGTATCTTTACTATTCCAATTGTGTATCTTTACATCGTTTGCGTATCTTTACTATTCCAATTGTGTATCTTTTCATTTCTCGTTTGAGTATCTTTCTGTAAGGCTTTCTGATGCGAGTTTCTATTGAATTTGAGAGTTGTGCAAGTGTGGGAGTGTGTTTCCTTCAAACTGAGTATCTTTACATCGTTTGCGTATCTTTACTATTCCAATTGTGTATCTTTACATCGTTTGCGTATCTTTACTATTCCAATTGTGTATCTTTCATTTCTCGTTTGAGTATCTTTCTGTAAGGCTTTCTGATGCGAGTTTCTATTGAATTTGAGAGTTGTGCAAGTGTGGGAGTGTGTTTCTTTCAAACTGAGTATCTTTACATCGTTTGCGTATCTTTACTATTCCAATTGTGTATCTTTACATCGTTTGCGTATCTTTACTATTCCAATTGTGTATCTTTACATCGTTTGCGTATCTTTACTATTCCAATTGTGTATCTTTTCAATTCTCGTTTGAGTATCTTTCTGTAAGGCTTTCTGATGCGAGTTTCTATTGAATTTGAGAGTTTTGCAACTGTGGGAGTGTGTTTCTTTCAAACTGAGTATCTTTACATCGTTTGCGTATCTTTACTATTCCAATTGTGTATCTTTACATCGTTTGCGTATCTTTACTATTCCAATTGTGTATCTTTTCATTTCTCGTTTGAGTATCTTTCTGTAAGGCTTTCCGATGCGAGTTTCTATTGAATTTGAGAGTTGTGCAAGTGTGGGAGTGTGTTTCCTTCAAACTGAGTATCTTTACATCGTTTGCGTATCTTTACTATTCCAATTGTGTATCTTTACATCGTTTGCGTATCTTTACTATTCCAATTGTGTATCTTTTCATTTCTTGTTTGAGTATCTTTCTGTAAGGCTTTCTGATGCGAGTTTCTATTGTATTTGAGAGTTTTGCAAGTGTGGGAGTGTGTTTCTTTCAAACTGAGTATCTTTACATCGTTTGCGTATCTTTACTATTCCAATTGTGTATCTTTTCATTTCTCGTTTGAGTATCTTTGTGTAAGGCTTCTGATGCGAGTTTCTATTGTATTTGAGAGTTTTGCAAGTGTGGGAGTGTGTTTCTTTCAAACTGAGTATCTTTACATCGTTTGCGTATCTTTACTATTCCAATTGTGTATCTTTACATCGTTTGCGTATCTTTACTATTCCAATTGTGTATCTTTACATCGTTTGCGTATCTTTACTATTCCAATTGTGTATCTTTTCATTTCTCGTTTGAGTATCTTTCTGTAAGGCTTTCCGATGCGAGTTTCTATTGAATTTGAGAGTTTTGCAAGTGTGGGAGTGTGTTTCTTTCAATCTGAGTATCTTTACATCGTTTGCGTATCTTTACTATTCCAATTGTGTATCTTTTCATTTCTCGTTTGAGTATCTTTCTGTAAGGCTTCTGATGCGAGTTTCTATTGTATTTGAGAGTTTTGCAAGTGTGGGAGTGTGTTTCTTTCAAACTGAGTTTCTTTACATCGTTTGCGTATCTTTACTATTCCAATTGTGTATCTTTACATCGTTTGCGTATCTTTACTATTCCAATTGTGGATCTTTTCATTTCTTGTTTGAGTATCTTTCTGTAAGGCTTTCTGATGCGAGTTTCTATTGTATTTGAGAGTTTTGCAAGTGTGGGAGTGTGTTTCTTTCAAACTGAGTATCTTTACATCGTTTGCGTATCTTTACTATTCCAATTGTGTATCTTTACATCGTTTGCGTATCTTTACTATTCCAATTGTGTATCTTTTCATTTCTTGTTTGAGTATCTTTCTGTAAGGCTTCTGATGCGAGTTTCTATTGTATTTGAGAGTTTTGCAAGTGTGGGAGTGTGTTTCTTTCAAACTGAGTATCTTTACATCGTTTGCGTATCTTTACTATTCCAATTGTGTATCTTTTCATTTCTCGTTTGAGTATGTTTGTGTAAGGCTTCTGATGCGAGTTTCTATTGTATTTGAGAGTTTTGCAAGTGTGGGAGTGTGTTTCTTTCAAACTGAGTATCTTTACATCGTTTGCGTATCTTTACTATTCCAATTGTGTATCTTTACATCGTTTGCGTATCTTTACTATTCCAATTGTGTATCTTTTCATTTCTTGTTTGAGTATCTTTCTGTAAGGCTTTCTGATGCGAGTTTCTATTGTATTTGAGAGTTTTGCAAGTGTGGGAGTGTGTTTCTTTCAAACTGAGTATCTTTACATCGTTTGCGTATCTTTACTATTCCAATTGTGTATCTTTTCATTTCTCGTTTGAGTATCTTTGTGTAAGGCTTCTGATGCGAGTTTCTATTGTATTTGAGAGTTTTGCAAGTGTGGGAGTGTGTTTCTTTCAAACTGAGTATCTTTACATCGTTTGCGTATCTTTACTATTCCAATTGTGTATCTTTACATCGTTTGCGTATCTTTACTATTCCAATTGTGTATCTTTACATCGTTTGCGTATCTTTACTATTCCAATTGTGTATCTTTTCATTTCTCGTTTGAGTATCTTTCTGTAAGGCTTTCCGATGCGAGTTTCTATTGAATTTGAGAGTTTTGCAAGTGTGGGAGTGTGTTTCTTTCAATCTGAGTATCTTTACATCGTTTGCGTATCTTTACTATTCCAATTGTGTATCTTTTCATTTCTCGTTTGAGTATCTTTGTGTAAGGCTTCTGATGCGAGTTTCTATTGTATTTGAGAGTTTTGCAAGTGTGGGAGTGTGTTTCTTTCAAACTGAGTTTCTTTACATCGTTTGCGTATCTTTACTATTCCAATTGTGTATCTTTACATCGTTTGCGTATCTTTACTATTCCAATTGTGGATCTTTTCATTTCTTGTTTGAGTATCTTTCTGTAAGGCTTTCTGATGCGAGTTTCTATTGTATTTGAGAGTTTTGCAAGTGTGGGAGTGTGTTTCTTTCAAACTGAGTATCTTTACATCGTTTGCGTATCTTTACTATTCCAATTGTGTATCTTTACATCGTTTGCGTATCTTTACTATTCCAATTGTGTATCTTTTCATTTCTTGTTTGAGTATCTTTCTGTAAGGCTTTCTGATGCGAGTTTCTATTGTATTTGAGAGTTTTGCAAGTGTGGGAGTGTGTTTCTTTTAAACTGAGTATCTTTACATCGTTTGCGTATCTTTACTATTCCAATTGTGTATCTTTTCATTTCTCGTTTGAGTATCTTTCTGTAAGGCTTTCCGATGCGAGTTTCTATTGAATTTGAGAGTTGTGCAAGTGTGGGAGTGTGTTTCCTTCAAACTGAGTATCTTTACATCGTTTGCGTATCTTTACTATTCCAATTGTGTATCTTTACATCGTTTGCGTATCTTTACTATTCGAATTGTGTATCTTTTCATTTCTTGTTTGAGTATCTTTCTGTAAGGCTTTCTGATGCGAGTTTCTATTGTATTTGAGAGTTTTGCAAGTGTGGGAGTGTGTTTCTTTCAAACTGAGTATCTTTACATCGTTTGCGTATCTTTACTATTCCAATTGTGTATCTTTTCATTTCTCGTTTGAGTATCTTTGTGTAAGGCTTCTGATGCGAGTTTCTATTGTATTTGAGAGTTTTGCAAGTGTGGGAGTGTGTTTCTTTCAAACTGAGTATCTTTACATCGTTTGCGTATCTTTACTATTCCAATTGTGTATCTTTACATCGTTTGCGTATCTTTACTATTCCAATTGTGTATCTTTACATCGTTTGCGTATCTTTACTATTCCAATTGTGTATCTTTTCATTTCTTGTTTGAGTATCTTTCTGTAAGGCTTTCTGATGCGAGTTTCTATTGTATTTGAGAGTTTTGCAAGTGTGGGAGTGTGTTTCTTTTAAACTGAGTATCTTTACATCGTTTGCGTATCTTTACTATTCCAATTGTGTATCTTTTCATTTCTCGTTTGAGTATCTTTCTGTAAGGCTTTCCGATGCGAGTTTCTATTGAATTTGAGAGTTGTGCAAGTGTGGGAGTGTGTTTCCTTCAAACTGAGTATCTTTACATTGTTTGCGTATCTTTACTATTCCAATTGTGTATCTTTACATCGTTTGCGTATCTTTACTATTCCAATTGTGTATCTTTTCATTTCTTGTTTGAGTATCTTTCTGTAAGGCTTTCTGATGCGAGTTTCTATTGTATTTGAGAGTTTTGCAAGTGTGGGAGTGTGTTTCTTTCAAACTGAGTATCTTTACATCGTTTGCGTATCTTTACTATTCCAATTGTGTATCTTTTCATTTCTCGTTTGAGTATCTTTGTGTAAGGCTTCTGATGCGAGTTTCTATTGTATTTGAGAGTTTTGCAAGTGTGGGAGTGTGTTTCTTTCAAACTGAGTATCTTTACATCGTTTGCGTATCTTTACTATTCCAATTGTGTATCTTTACATCGTTTGCGTATCTTTACTATTCCAATTGTGTATCTTTTCATTTCTCGTTTGAGTATCTTTCTGTAAGGCTTTCCGATGCGAGTTTCTATTGAATTTGAGAGTTTTGCAAGTGTGGGAGTGTGTTTCTTTCAATCTGAGTATCTTTACATCGTTTGCGTATCTTTACTATTCCAATTGTGTATCTTTTCATTTCTCGTTTGAGTATCTTTCTGTAAGGCTTCTGATGCGAGTTTCTATTGTATTTGAGAGTTTTGCAAGTGTGGGAGTGTGTTTCTTTCAAACTGAGTTTCTTTACATCGTTTGCGTATCTTTACTATTCCAATTGTGTATCTTTACATCGTTTGCGTATCTTTACTATTCCAATTGTGGATCTTTTCATTTCTTGTTTGAGTATCTTTCTGTAAGGCTTTCTGATGCGAGTTTCTATTGTATTTGAGAGTTTTGCAAGTGTGGGAGTGTGTTTCTTTCAAACTGAGTATCTTTACATCGTTTGCGTATCTTTACTATTCCAATTGTGTATCTTTACATAGTTTGCGTATCTTTACTATTCCAATTGTGTATCTTTTCATTTCTTGTTTGAGTATCTTTCTGTAAGGCTTTCTGATGCGAGTTTCTATTGTATTTGAGAGTTTTGCAAGTGTGGGAGTGTGTTTCTTTTAAACTGAGTATCTTTACATCGTTTGCGTATCTTTACTATTCCAATTGTGTATGTTTTCATTTCTCGTTTGAGTATGTTTGTGTAAGGCTTCTGATGCGAGTTTCTATTGTATTTGAGAGTTTTGCAAGTGTGGGAGTGTGTTTCTTTCAAACTGAGTATCTTTACATCGTTTGCGTATCTTTACTATTCCAATTGTGTATCTTTACATCGTTTGCGTATCTTTACTATTCCAATTGTGTATCTTTTCATTTCTCGTTTGAGTATCTTTCTGTAAGGCTTTCCGATGCGAGTTTCTATTGAATTTGAGAGTTGTGCAAGTGTGGGAGTGTGTTTCCTTCAAACTGAGTATCTTTACATCGTTTGCGTATCTTTACTATTCCAATTGTGTATCTTTACATCGTTTGCGTATCTTTACTATTCCAATTGTGTATCTTTTCATTTCTCGTTTAAGTATCTTTCTGTAAGGCTTCTGATGCGAGTTTCTATTGTATTTGAGAGTTTTGCAAGTGTGGGAGTGTGTTTCTTTCAAACTGAGTATCTTTACATCGTTTGCGTATCTTTACTATTCCAATTGTGTATCTTTTCATTTCTTGTTTGAGTATCTTTCTGTAAGGCTTTCTGATGCGAGTTTCTATTGTATTTGAGAGTTTTGCAAGTGTGGGAGTGTGTTTCTTTCAAACTGAGTATCTTTACATCGTTTGCGTATCTTTACTATTCCAATTGTGTATCTTTACATCGTTTGCGTATCTTTACTATTCCAATTGTGTATCTTTTCATTTCTTGTTTGAGTATCTTTCTGTAAGGCTTTCTGATGCGAGTTTCTATTGTATTTGAGAGTTTTGCAAGTGTGGGAGTGTGTTTCTTTTAAACTGAGTATCTTTACATCGTTTGCGTATCTTTACTATTCCAATTGTGTATCTTTTCATTTCTCGTTTGAGTATCTTTGTGTAAGGCTTCTGATGCGAGTTTCTATTGTATTTGAGAGTTTTGCAAGTGTGGGAGTGTGTTTCTTTCAAACTGAGTATCTTTACATCGTTTGCGTATCTTTACTATTCCAATTGTGTATCTTTACATCGTTTGCGTATCTTTACTATTCCAATTGCGTATCTTTTCATTTCTCGTTTGAGTATCTTTCTGTAAGGCTTTGTGATGCGAGTTTCTATTGAATTTGAGAGTTTTGCAACTGTGGGAGTGTGTTTCTTTCAAACTGAGTATCTTTACATCGTTTGCGTATCTTTACTATTCCAATTGTGTATCTTTTCATTTCTCGTTTGAGTATCTTTCTGTAAGGCTTCTGATGCGAGTTTCTATTGTATTTGAGAGTTTTGCAAGTGTGGGAGTGTGTTTCTTTCAAACTGAGTATCTTTACATCATTTGCGTATCTTTACTATTCCAATTGTGTATCTTTATATCGTTTGCGTATCTTTACTATTCCAATTGTGTATCTTTTCATTTCTCGTTTGAGTATCTTTCTGTACGGCTTCTGATGCGAGTTTCTATTGTATTTGAGAGTTTTGCAAGTGTGGGAGTGTGTTTCTTTCAAACTGAGTATCTTTACATCGTTTGCGTATCTTTACTATTCCAATTGTGTATCTTTTCATTTCTCGTTTGAGTATCTTTGTGTAAGGCTTATGATGCGAGTTTCTATTGTATTTGAGAGTTTTGCAAGTGTGGGAGTGTGTTTCTTTCAAACTGAGTATCTTTACATCGTTTGCGTATCTTTACTATTCCAATTGTGTATCTTTACATCGTTTGCGTATCTTTACTATTCCAATTGTGTATCTTTACATCGTTTGCGTATCTTTACTATTCCAATTGTGTATCTTTTCATTTCTCGTTTGAGTATCTTTCTGTAAGGCTTTCCGATGCGAGTTTCTATTGAATTTGAGAGTTTTGCAAGTGTGGGAGTGTGTTTCTTTCAATCTGAGTATCTTTACATCGTTTGCGTATCTTTACTATTCCAATTGTGTATCTTTTCATTTCTCGTTTGAGTATCTTTCTGTAAGGCTTCTGATGCGAGTTTCTATTGTATTTGAGAGTTTTGCAAGTGTGGGAGTGTGTTTCTTTCAAACTGAGTATCTTTACATCGTTTGCGTATCTTTACTATTCCAATTGTGTATCTTTACATCGTTTGCGTATCTTTACTATTCCAATTGTGTATCTTTTCATTTCTCGTTTGAGTATCTTTCTGTAAGGCTTTCCGATGCGAGTTTCTATTGAATTTGAGAGTTGTGCAAGTGTGGGAGTGTGTTTCCTTCAAACTGAGTATCTTTACATCGTTTGCGTATCTTTACTATTCCAATTGTGTATCTTTACATCGTTTGCGTATCTTTACTATTCCAATTGTGTATCTTTTCATTTCTCGTTTAAGTATCTTTCTGTAAGGCTTCTGATGCGAGTTTCTATTGTATTTGAGAGTTTTGCAAGTGTGGGAGTGTGTTTCTTTCAAACTGAGTATCTTTACATCGTTTGCGTATCTTTACTATTCCAATTGTGTATCTTTTCATTTCTTGTTTGAGTATCTTTCTGTAAGGCTTTCTGATGCGAGTTTCTATTGTATTTGAGAGTTTTGCAAGTGTGGGAGTGTGTTTCTTTCAAACTGAGTATCTTTACATCGTTTGTGTATCTTTACTATTCCAATTGTGTATCTTTACATCGTTTGCGTATCTTTACTATTCCAATTGTGTATCTTTTCATTTCTTGTTTGAGTATCTTTCTGTAAGGCTTTCTGATGCGAGTTTCTATTGTATTTGAGAGTTTTGCAAGTGTGGGAGTGTGTTTCTTTTAAACTGAGTATCTTTACATCGTTTGCGTATCTTTACTATTCCAATTGTGTATCTTTTCATTTCTCGTTTGAGTATCTTTGTGTAAGGCTTCTGATGCGAGTTTCTATTGTATTTGAGAGTTTTGCAAGTGTGGGAGTGTGTTTCTTTCAAACTGAGTATCTTTACATCGTTTGCGTATCTTTACTATTCCAATTGTGTATCTTTACATCGTTTGCGTATCTTTACTATTCCAATTGTGTATCTTTTCATTTCTCGTTTGAGTATCTTTCTGTAAGGCTTTCTGATGCGAGTTTCTATTGAATTTGAGAGTTTTGCAACTGTGGGAGTGTGTTTCTTTCAAACTGAGTATCTTTACATCGTTTGCGTATCTTTACTATTCCAATTGTGTATCTTTACATCGTTTGCGTATCTTTACTATTCCAATTGTGTATCTTTTCATTTCTCGTTTGAGTATCTTTCTGTAAGGCTTCTGATGCGAGTTTCTATTGTATTTGAGAGTTTTGCAAGTGTGGGAGTGTGTTTCTTTTAAACTGAGTATCTTTACATCATTTGCGTATCTTTACTATTCCAATTGTGTATCTTTATATCGTTTGCGTATCTTTACTATTCCAATTGTGTATCTTTTCATTTCTCGTTTGAGTATCTTTCTGTACGGCTTCTGATGCGAGTTTCTATTGTATTTGAGAGTTTTGCAAGTGTGGGAGTGTGTTTCTTTCAAACTGAGTATCTTTACATCGTTTGCGTATCTTTACTATTCCAATTGTGTATCTTTTCATTTCTCGTTTGAGTATCTTTGTGTAAGGCTTCTGATGCGAGTTTCTATTGTATTTGAGAGTTTTGCAAGTGTGGGAGTGTGTTTCTTTCAAACTGAGTATCTTTACATCGTTTGCGTATCTTTACTATTCCAATTGTGTATCTTTACATCGTTTGCGTATCTTTACTATTCCAATTGTGTATCTTTACATCGTTTGAGTATCTTTACTATTCCAATTGTGTATCTTTTCATTTCTCGTTTGAGTATCTTTCTGTAAGGCTTTCCGATGCGAGTTTCTATTGAATTTGAGAGTTTTGCAAGTGTGGGAGTGTGTTTCTTTCAATCTGAGTATCTTTACATCGTTTGCGTATCTTTACTATTCCAATTGTGTATCTTTTCATTTCTCGTTTGAGTATCTTTCTGTAAGGCTTCTGATGCGAGTTTCTATTGTATTTGAGAGTTTTGCAAGTGTGGGAGTGTGTTTCTTTCAAACTGAGTTTCTTTACATCGTTTGCGTATCTTTACTATTCCAATTGTGTATCTTTACATCGTTTGCGTATCTTTACTATTCCAATTGTGGATCTTTTCATTTCTTGTTTGAGTATCTTTCTGTAAGGCTTTCTGATGCGAGTTTCTATTGTATTTGAGAGTTTTGCAAGTGTGGGAGTGTGTTTCTTTCAAACTGAGTATCTTTACATCGTTTGCGTATCTTTACTATTCCAATTGTGTATCTTTACATCGTTTGCGTATCTTTACTATTCCAATTGTGTATCTTTTCATTTCTTGTTTGAGTATCTTTCTGTAAGGCTTTCTGATGCGAGTTTCTATTGTATTGGAGAGTTTTGCAAGTGTGGGAGTGTGTTTCTTTTAAACTGAGTATCTTTACATCGTTTGCGTATCTTTACTATTCCAATTGTGTATCTTTTCATTTCTCGTTTGAGTATCTTTGTGTAAGGCTTCTGATGCGAGTTTCTATTGTATTTGAGAGTTTTGCAAGTGTGGGAGTGTGTTTCCTTCAAACTGAGTATCTTTACATCGTTTGCGTATCTTTACTATTCCAATTGTGTATCTTTACATCGTTTGCGTATCTTTACTATTCCAATTGTGTATCTTTTCATTTCTCGTTTGAGTATCTTTCTGTAAGGCTTTCCGATGCGAGTTTCTATTGAATTTGAGAGTTGTGCAAGTGTGGGAGTGTGTTTCCTTCAAACTGAGTATCTTTAAATCGTTTGCGTATCTTTACTATTCCAATTGTGTATCTTTACATCGTTTGCGTATCTTTACTATTCCAATTGTGTATCTTTTCATTTCTTGTTTGAGTATCTTTCTGTAAGGCTTTCTGATGCGAGTTTCTATTGTATTTGAGAGTTTTGCAAGTGTGGGAGTGTGTTTCTTTCAAACTGAGTATCTTTACATCGTTTGCGTATCTTTACTATTCCAATTGTGTATCTTTTCATTTCTCGTTTGAGTATCTTTGTGTAAGGCTTCTGATGCGAGTTTCTATTGTATTTGAGAGTTTTGCAAGTGTGGGAGTGTGTTTCTTTCAAACTGAGTATCTTTACATCGTTTGCGTATCTTTACTATTCCAATTGTGTATCTTTACATCGTTTGCGTATCTTTACTATTCCTATTGTGTATCTTTTCATTTCTCGTTTGAGTATCTTTCTGTAAGGCTTTCTGATGCGAGTTTCTATTGAATTTGAGAGTTTTGCAAGTGTGGGAGTGTGTTTCTTTCAAACTGAGTATCTTTACATCGTTTGCGTATGTTTACTATTCCAA
The DNA here is from genome assembly GCF_933775445.1 of Argentina anserina. Classification (NCBI taxonomy): domain Eukaryota; kingdom Viridiplantae; phylum Streptophyta; class Magnoliopsida; order Rosales; family Rosaceae; genus Argentina; species Argentina anserina. Next base: position 266,922 of record NW_026089464.1, read on the forward strand.
TTGTGTATCTTTACATCGTTTGCGTATCTTTACTATTCCAATTGTGTATCTTTTCATTTCTCGTTTAAGTATCTTTCTGTAAGGCTTCTGATGCGAGTTTCTATTGTATTTGAGAGTTTTGCAAGTGTGGGAGTGTGTTTCTTTCAAACTGAGTATCTTTACATCGTTTGCGTATCTTTACTATTCCAATTGTGTATCTTTTCATTTCTTGTTTGAGTATATTTCTGTAAGGCTTTCTGATGCGAGTTTCTATTGTATTTGAGAGTTTTGCAAGTGTGGGAGTGTGTTTCTTTCAAACTGAGTATCTTTACATCGTTTGCGTATCTTTACTATTCCAATTGTGTATCTTTACATCGTTTGCGTATCTTTACTATTCCAATTGTGTATCTTTTCATTTCTTGTTTGAGTATCTTTCTGTAAGGCTTTCTGATGCGAGTTTCTATTGTATTTGAGAGTTTTGCAAGTGTGGGAGTGTGTTTCTTTCAAACTGAGTATCTTTACATCGTTTGCGTATCTTTACTATTCCAATTGTGTATCTTTACATCGTTTGCGTATCTTTACTATTCCAATTGTGTATCTTTTCATTTCTTGTTTGAGTATCTTTCTGTAAGGCTTTCTGATGCGAGTTTCTATTGTATTTGAGAGTTTTGCAAGTGTGGGAGTGTGTTTCTTTTAAACTGAGTATCTTTACATCGTTTGCGTATCTTTACTATTCCAATTGTGTATCTTTTCATTTCTCGTTTGAGTATCTTTGTGTAAGGCTTCTGATGCGAGTTTCTATTGTATTTGAGAGTTTTGCAAGTGTGGGAGTGTGTTTCTTTCAAACTGAGTATCTTTACATCGTTAGCGTATCTTTACTATTCCAATTGTGTATCTTTTCATTTCTCGTTTGAGTATCTTTCTGTAAGGCTTTCTGATGCGAGTTTCTATTGAATTTGAGAGTTTTGCAACTGTGGGAGTGTGTTTCTTTCAAACTGAGTATCTTTACATCGTTTGCGTATCTTTACTATTCCAATTGTGTATCTTTACATCGTTTGCGTATCTTTACTATTCCAATTGTGTATCTTTTCATTTCTCGTTTGAGTATCTTTCTGTAAGGCTTCTGATGCGAGTTTCTATTGTATTTGAGAGTTTTGCAAGTGTGGGAGTGTGTTTCTTTTAAACTGAGTATCTTTACATCATTTGCGTATCTTTACTATTCCAATTGTGTATCTTTATATCGTTTGCGTATCTTTACTATTCCAATTGTGTATCTTTTCATTTCTCGTTTGAGTATCTTTCTGTACGGCTTCTGATGCGAGTTTCTATTGTATTTGAGAGTTTTGCAAGTGTGGGAGTGTGTTTCTTTCAAACTGAGTATCTTTACATCGTTTGCGTATCTTTACTATTCCAATTGTGTATCTTTTCATTTCTCGTTTGAGTATCTTTGTGTAAGGCTTCTGATGCGAGTTTCTATTGTATTTGAGAGTTTTGCAAGTGTGGGAGTGTGTTTCTTTCAAACTGAGTATCTTTACATCGTTTGCGTATCTTTACTATTCCAATTGTGTATCTTTACATCGTTTGCGTATCTTTACTATTCCAATTGTGTATCTTTACATCGTTTGCGTATCTTTACTATTCCAATTGTGTATCTTTTCATTTCTCGTTTGAGTATCTTTCTGTAAGGCTTTCCGATGCGAGTTTCTATTGAATTTGAGAGTTTTGCAAGTGTGGGAGTGTGTTTCTTTCAATCTGAGTATCTTTACATCGTTTGCGTATCTTTACTATTCCAATTCTGTATCTTTTCATTTCTCGTTTGAGTATCTTTCTGTAAGGCTTCTGATGCGAGTTTCTATTGTATTTGAGAGTTTTGCAAGTGTGGGAGTGTGTTTCTTTCAAACTGAGTTTCTTTACATCGTTTGCGTATCTTTACTATTCCAATTGTGTATCTTTACATCGTTTGCGTATCTTTACTATTCCAATTGTGGATCTTTTCATTTCTTGTTTGAGTATCTTTCTGTAAGGCTTTCTGATGCGAGTTTCTATTGTATTTGAGAGTTTTGCAAGTGTGGGAGTGTGTTTCTTTCAAACTGAGTATCTTTACATCGTTTGCGTATCTTTACTATTCCAATTGTGTATCTTTACATCGTTTGCGTATCTTTACTATTCCAATTGTGTATCTTTTCATTTCTTGTTTGAGTATCTTTCTGTAAGGCTTTCTGATGCGAGTTTCTATTGTATTGTAGAGTTTTGCAAGTGTGGGAGTGTGTTTCTTTCAAACTGAGTATCTTTACATCGTTTGCGTATCTTTACTATTCCAATTGTGTATCTTTTCATTTCTCGTTTGAGTATCTTTGTGTAAGGCTTCTGATGCGAGTTTCTATTGTATTTGAGAGTTTTGCAAGTGTGGGAGTGTGTTTCTTTCAAACTGAGTATCTTTACATCGTTTGCGTATCTTTACTATTCCAATTGTGTATCTTTACATCGTTTGCGTATCTTTACTATTCCAATTGTGTATCTTTTCATTTCTCGTTTGAGTATCTTTCTGTAAGGCTTTCCGATGCGAGTTTCTATTGAATTTGAGAGTTGTGCAAGTGTGGGAGTGTGTTTCCTTCAAACTGAGTATCTTTACATCGTTTGCGTATCTTTACTATTCCAATTGTGTATCTTTACATCGTTTGCGTATCTTTACTATTCCAATTGTGTATCTTTTCATTTCTTGTTTGAGTATCTTTCTGTAAGGCTTTCTGATGCGAGTTTCTATTGTATTTGAGAGTTTTGCAAGTGTGGGAGTGTGTTTCTTTCAAACTGAGTATCTTTACATCGTTTGCGTATCTTTACTATTCCAATTGTGTATCTTTTCATTTCTCGTTTGAGTATCTTTGTGTAAGGCTTCTGATGCGAGTTTCTATTGTATTTGAGAGTTTTGCAAGTGTGGGAGTGTGTTTCTTTCAAACTGAGTATCTTTACATCGTTTGCGTATCTTTACTATTCCAATTGTGTATCTTTACATCGTTTGCGTATCTTTACTATTCCTTTTGTGTATCTTTTCATTTCTCGTTTGAGTATCTTTCTGTAAGGCTTTCTGATGCGAGTTTCTATTGAATTTGAGAGTTTTGCAAGTGTGGGAGTGTGTTTCCTTCAAACTGAGTATCTTTACATCGTTTGCGTATGTTTACTATTCCAATTGTGTATCTTTACATCGTTTGCGTATCTTTACTATTCCAATTGTGTATCTTTTCATTTCTCGTTTAAGTATCTTTCTGTAAGGCTTCTGATGCGAGTTTCTATTGTATTTGAGAGTTTTGCAAGTGTGGGAGTGTGTTTCTTTCAAACTGAGTATCTTTACATCGTTTGCGTATCTTTACTATTCCAATTGTGTATCTTTTCATTTCTTGTTTGAGTATATTTCTGTAAGGCTTTCTGATGCGAGTTTCTATTGTATTTGAGAGTTTTGCAAGTGTGGGAGTGTGTTTCTTTCAAACTGAGTATCTTTACATCGTTTGCGTATCTTTACTATTCCAATTGTGTATCTTTACATCGTTTGCGTATCTTTACTATTCCAATTGTGTATCTTTTCATTTCTTGTTTGAGTATCTTTCTGTAAGGCTTTCTGATGCGAGTTTCTATTGTATTTGAGAGTTTTGCAAGTGTGGGAGTGTGTTTCTTTCAAACTGAGTATCTTTACATCGTTTGCGTATCTTTACTATTCCAATTGTGTATCTTTACATCGTTTGCGTATCTTTACTATTCCAATTGTGTATCTTTTCATTTCTTGTTTGAGTATCTTTCTGTAAGGCTTTCTGATGCGAGTTTCTATTGTATTTGAGAGTTTTGCAAGTGTGGGAGTGTGTTTCTTTTAAACTGAGTATCTTTACATCGTTTGCGTATCTTTACTATTCCAATTGTGTATCTTTTCATTTCTCGTTTGAGTATCTTTGTGTAAGGCTTCTGATGCGAGTTTCTATTGTATTTGAGAGTTTTGCAAGTGTGGGAGTGTGTTTCTTTCAAACTGAGTATCTTTACATCGTTAGCGTATCTTTACTATTCCAATTGTGTATCTTTTCATTTCTCGTTTGAGTATCTTTCTGTAAGGCTTTCTGATGCGAGTTTCTATTGAATTTGAGAGTTTTGCAACTGTGGGAGTGTGTTTCTTTCAAACTGAGTATCTTTACATCGTTTGCGTATCTTTACTATTCCAATTGTGTATCTTTACATCGTTTGCGTATCTTTACTATTCCAATTGTGTATCTTTTCATTTCTCGTTTGAGTATCTTTCTGTAAGGCTTCTGATGCGAGTTTCTATTGTATTTGAGAGTTTTGCAAGTGTGGGAGTGTGTTTCTTTTAAACTGAGTATCTTTACATCATTTGCGTATCTTTACTATTCCAATTGTGTATCTTTATATCGTTTGCGTATCTTTACTATTCCAATTGTGTATCTTTTCATTTCTCGTTTGAGTATCTTTCTGTACGGCTTCTGATGCGAGTTTCTATTGTATTTGAGAGTTTTGCAAGTGTGGGAGTGTGTTTCTTTCAAACTGAGTATCTTTACATCGTTTGCGTATCTTTACTATTCCAATTGTGTATCTTTTCATTTCTCGTTTGAGTATCTTTGTGTAAGGCTTCTGATGCGAGTTTCTATTGTATTTGAGAGTTTTGCAAGTGTGGGAGTGTGTTTCTTTCAAACTGAGTATCTTTACATCGTTTGCGTATCTTTACTATTCCAATTGTGTATCTTTACATCGTTTGCGTATCTTTACTATTCCAATTGTGTATCTTTACATCGTTTGCGTATCTTTACTATTCCAATTGTGTATCTTTTCATTTCTCGTTTGAGTATCTTTCTGTAAGGCTTTCCGATGCGAGTTTCTATTGAATTTGAGAGTTTTGCAAGTGTGGGAGTGTGTTTCTTTCAATCTGAGTATCTTTACATCGTTTGCGTATCTTTACTATTCCAATTCTGTATCTTTTCATTTCTCGTTTGAGTATCTTTCTGTAAGGCTTCTGATGCGAGTTTCTATTGTATTTGAGAGTTTTGCAAGTGTGGGAGTGTGTTTCTTTCAAACTGAGTTTCTTTACATCGTTTGCGTATCTTTACTATTCCAATTGTGTATCTTTACATCGTTTGCGTATCTTTACTATTCCAATTGTGGATCTTTTCATTTCTTGTTTGAGTATCTTTCTGTAAGGCTTTCTGATGCGAGTTTCTATTGTATTTGAGAGTTTTGCAAGTGTGGGAGTGTGTTTCTTTCAAACTGAGTATCTTTACATCGTTTGCGTATCTTTACTATTCCAATTGTGTATCTTTACATCGTTTGCGTATCTTTACTATTCCAATTGTGTATCTTTTCATTTCTTGTTTGAGTATCTTTCTGTAAGGCTTTCTGATGCGAGTTTCTATTGTATTGGAGAGTTTTGCAAGTGTGGGAGTGTGTTTCTTTTAAACTGAGTATCTTTACATCGTTTGCGTATCTTTACTATTCCAATTGTGTATCTTTTCATTTCTCGTTTGAGTATCTTTGTGTAAGGCTTCTGATGCGAGTTTCTATTGTATTTGAGAGTTTTGCAAGTGTGGGAGTGTGTTTCTTTCAAACTGAGTATCTTTACATCGTTTGCGTATATTTACTATTCCAATTGTGTATCTTTACATCGTTTGCGTATCTTTACTATTCCAATTGTGTATCTTTTCATTTCTCGTTTGAGTATCTTTCTGTAAGGCTTTCCGATGCGAGTTTCTATTGAATTTGAGAGTTGTGCAAGTGTGGGAGTGTGTTTCCTTCAAACTGAGTATCTTTACATCGTTTGCGTATCTTTACTATTCCAATTGTGTATCTTTACATCGTTTGCGTATCTTTACTATTCCAATTGTGTATCTTTTCATTTCTTGTTTGAGTATCTTTCTGTAAGGCTTTCTGATGCGAGTTTCTATTGTATTTGAGAGTTTTGCAAGTGTGGGAGTGTGTTTCTTTCAAACTGAGTATCTTTACATCGTTTGCGTATCTTTACTATTCCAATTGTGTATCTTTTCATTTCTCGTTTGAGTATCTTTGTGTAAGGCTTCTGATGCGAGTTTCTATTGTATTTGAGAGTTTTGCAAGTGTGGGAGTGTGTTTCTTTCAAACTGAGTATCTTTACATCGTTTGCGTATCTTTACTATTCCAATTGTGTATCTTTACATCGTTTGCGTATCTTTACTATTCCTATTGTGTATCTTTTCATTTCTCGTTTGAGTATCTTTCTGTAAGGCTTTCTGATGCGAGTTTCTATTGAATTTGAGAGTTTTGCAAGTGTGGGAGTGTGTTTCCTTCAAACTGAGTATCTTTACATCGTTTGCGTATGTTTACTATTCCAATTGTGTATCTTTACATCGTTTGCGTATCTTTACTATTCCAATTGTGTATCTTTTCATTTCTCGTTTAAGTATCTTTCTGTAAGGCTTCTGATGCGAGTTTCTATTGTATTTGAGAGTTTTGCAAGTGTGGGAGTGTGTTTCTTTCAAACTGAGTATCTTTACATCGTTTGCGTATCTTTACTATTCCAATTGTGTATCTTTTCATTTCTTGTTTGAGTATCTTTCTGTAAGGCTTTCTGATGCGAGTTTCTATTGTATTTGAGAGTTTTGCAAGTGTGGGAGTGTGTTTCTTTCAATCTGAGTATCTTTACATCGTTTGCGTATCTTTACTATTCCAATTGTGTATCTTTACATCGTTTGCGTATCTTTACTATTCCAATTGTGTATCTTTTCATTTCACGTTTGAGTATCTTTCTGTAAGGCTTTCTGATGCGAGTTTCTATTGAATTTGAGAGTTTTACAACTGTGGGAGTGTGTTTCTTTCAAACTGAGTATCTTTACATAGTTTGCGTATCTTTACTATTCCAATTGTGTATCTTTACATCGTTTGCGTATCTTTACTATTCCAATTGTGTATCTTTTCATTTCTCGTTTGAGTATCTTTCTGTAAGGCTTTCTGATGCGAGTTTCTATTGAATTTGAGAGTTGTGCAAGTGTGGGAGTGTGTTTCCTTCAAACTGAGTATCTTTACATCGTTTGCGTATCTTTACTATTCCAATTGTGTATCTTTTCATTTCTCGTTTGAGTATCTTTGTGTAAGGCTTCTGATGCGAGTTTCTATTGTATTTGAGAGTTTTGCAAGTGTGGGAGTGTGTTTCTTTCAAACTGAGTATCTTTACATCGTTTGCGTATCTTTACTATTCCAATTGTGTATCTTTTCATTTCTCGTTTGAGTATCTTTCTGTAAGGCTTCTGATGCGAGTTTCTATTGAATTTGAGAGTTTTGCAAGTGTGGGAGTGTGTTTCTTTCAATCTGAGTATCTTTACATCGTTTGCGTATCTTTACTATTCCAATTGTGTATCTTTTCATTTCTCGTTTGAGTATCTTTCTGTAAGGCTTCTGATGCGAGTTTCTATTGTATTTGAGAGTTTTGCAAGTGTGGGAGTGTGTTTCTTTCAAACTGAGTATCTTTACATCGTTTGCGTATCTTTACTATTCCAATTGTGTATCTTTACATCGTTTGCGTATCTTTACTATTCCAATTGTGTATCTTTACATCGTTTGCGTATCTTTACTATTCCAATTGTGTATCTTTTCATTTCTCGTTTGAGTATCTTTCTGTAAGGCTTTCCGATGCGAGTTTCTATTGAATTTGAGAGTTTTGCAAGTGTGGGAGTGTGTTTCTTTCAATCTGAGTATCTTTACATCGTTTGCGTATCTTTACTATTCCAATTGTGTATCTTTTCATTTCTCGTTTGAGTATCTTTCTGTAAGGCTTCTGATGCGAGTTTCTATTGTATTTGAGAGTTTTGCAAGTGTGGGAGTGTGTTTCTTTCAAACTGAGTTTCTTTACATCGTTTGCGTATCTTTACTATTCCAATTGTGTATCTTTACATCGTTTGCGTATCTTTACTATTCCAATTGTGGATCTTTTCATTTCTTGTTTGAGTATCTTTCTGTAAGGCTTTCTGATGCGAGTTTCTATTGTATTTGAGAGTTTTGCAAGTGTGGGAGTGTGTTTCTTTCAAACTGAGTATCTTTACATCGTTTGCGTATCTTTACTATTCCAATTGTGTATCTTTACATCGTTTGCGTATCTTTACTATTCCAATTGTGTATCTTTTCATTTCTTGTTTGAGTATCTTTCTGTAAGGCTTTCTGATGCGAGTTTCTATTGTATTGGAGAGTTTTGCAAGTGTGGGAGTGTGTTTCTTTTAAACTGAGTATCTTTACATCGTTTGCGTATCTTTACTATTCCAATTGTGTATCTTTTCATTTCTCGTTTGAGTATCTTTGTGTAAGGCTTCTGATGCGAGTTTCTATTGTATTTGAGAGTTTTGCAAGTGTGGGAGTGTGTTTCTTTCAAACTGAGTATCTTTACATCGTTTGCGTATCTTTACTATTCCAATTGTGTATCTTTACATCGTTTGCGTATCTTTACTATTCCAATTGTGTATCTTTTCATTTCTCGTTTGAGTATCTTTCTGTAAGGCTTTCCGATGCGAGTTTCTATTGAATTTGAGAGTTGTGCAAGTGTGGGAGTGTGTTTCCTTCAAACTGAGTATCTTTACATCGTTTGCGTATCTTTACTATTCCAATTGTGTATCTTTACATCGTTTGCGTATCTTTACTATTCCAATTGTGTATCTTTTCATTTCTTGTTTGAGTATCTTTCTGAAAGGCTTTCTGATGCGAGTTTCTATTGTATTTGAGAGTTTTGCAAGTGTGGGAGTGTGTTTCTTTCAAACTGAGTATCTTTACATCGTTTGCGTATCTTTACTATTCCAATTGTGTATCTTTTCATTTCTCGTTTGAGTATCTTTGTGTAAGGCTTCTGATGCGAGTTTCTATTGTATTTGAGAGTTTTGCAAGTGTGGGAGTGTGTTTCTTTCAAACTGAGTATCTTTACATCGTTTGCGTATCTTTACTATTCCAATTGTGTATCTTTACATCGTTTGCGTATCTTTACTATTCCTATTGTGTATCTTTTCATTTCTCGTTTGAGTATCTTTCTGTAAGGCTTTCTGATGCGAGTTTCTATTGAATTTGAGAGTTTTGCAAGTGTGGGAGTGTGTTTCCTTCAAACTGAGTATCTTTACATCGTTTGCGTATGTTTACTATTCCAATTGTGTATCTTTACATCGTTTGCGTATCTTTACTATTCCAATTGTGTATCTTTTCATTTCTCGTTTAAGTATCTTTCTGTAAGGCTTCTGATGCGAGTTTCTATTGTATTTGAGAGTTTTGCAAGTGTGGGAGTGTGTTTCTTTCAAACTGAGTATCTTTACATCGTTTGCGTATCTTTACTATTCCAATTGTGTATCTTTTCATTTCTTGTTTGAGTATCTTTCTGTAAGGCTTTCTGATGCGAGTTTCTATTGTATTTGAGAGTTTTGCAAGTGTGGGAGTGTGTTTCTTTCAATCTGAGTATCTTTACATCGTTTGCGTATCTTTACTATTCCAATTGTGTATCTTTACATCGTTTGCGTATCTTTACTATTCCAATTGTGTATCTTTTCATTTCTTGTTTGAGTATCTTTCTGTAAGGCTTTCTGATGCGAGTTTCTATTGAATTTGAGAGTTTTGCAACTGTGGGAGTGTGTTTCTTTCAAACTGAGTATCTTTACATCGTTTGCGTATCTTTACTATTCCAATTGTGTATCTTTACATCGTTTGCGTATCTTTACTATTCCAATTGTGTATCTTTTCATTTCTCGTTTGAGTATCTTTCTGTAAGGCTTTCTGATGCGAGTTTCTATTGAATTTGAGAGTTGTGCAAGTGTGGGAGTGTGTTTCCTTCAAACTGAGTATCTTTACATCGTTTGCGTATCTTTACTATTCCAATTGTGTATCTTTTCATTTCTCGTTTGAGTATCTTTGTGTAAGGCTTCTGATGCGAGTTTCTATTGTATTTGAGAGTTTTGCAAGTGTGGGAGTGTGTTTCTTTCAAACTGAGTATCTTTACATCGTTTGCGTATCTTTACTATTCCAATTGTGTATCTTTTCATTTCTCGTTTGAGTATCTTTCTGTAAGGCTTCTGATGCGAGTTTCTATTGTATTTGAGAGTTTTGCAAGTGTGGGAGTGTGTTTCTTTCAAACTGAGTATCTTTACATCGTTTGCGTATCTTTACTATTCCAATTGTGTATCTTTTCATTTCTCGTTTGAGTATCTTTCTGTAAGGCTTCTGATGCGAGTTTCTATTGAATTTGAGAGTTTTGCAAGTGTGGGAGTGTGTTTCTTTCAATCTGAGTATCTTTACATCGTTTGCGTATCTTTACTATTCCAATTGTGTATCTTTTCATTTCTCGTTTGAGTATCTTTCTGTAAGGCTTCTGATGCGAGTTTCTATTGTATTTGAGAGTTTTGCAAGTGTGGGAGTGTGTTTCTTTCAAACTGAGTTTCTTTACATCGTTTGCGTATCTTTACTATTCCAATTGTGTATCTTTACATCGTTTGCGTATCTTTACTATTCCAATTGTGGATCTTTTCATTTCTTGTTTGAGTATCTTTCTGTAAGGCTTTCTGATGCGAGTTTCTATTGTATTTGAGAGTTTTGCAAGTGTGGGAGTGTGTTTCTTTCAAACTGAGTATCTTTACATCGTTTGCGTATCTTTACTATTCCAATTGTGTATCTTTACATCGTTTGCGTATCTTTACTATTCCAATTGTGTATCTTTTCATTTCTTGTTTGAGTATCTTTCTGTAAGGCTTTCTGATGCGAGTTTCTATTGTATTGGAGAGTTTTGCAAGTGTGGGAGTGTGTTTCTTTTAAACTGAGTATCTTTACATCGTTTGCGTATCTTTACTATTCCAATTGTGTATCTTTTCATTTCTCGTTTGAGTATCTTTGTGTAAGGCTTCTGATGCGAGTTTCTATTGTATTTGAGAGTTTTGCAAGTGTGGGAGTGTGTTTCTTTCAAACTGAGTATCTTTACATCGTTTGCGTATCTTTACTATTCCAATTGTGTATCTTTACATCGTTTGCGTATCTTTACTATTCCAATTGTGTATCTTTTCATTTCTCGTTTGAGTATCTTTCTGTAAGGCTTTCCGATGCGAGTTTCTATTGAATTTGAGAGTTGTGCAAGTGTGGGAGTGTGTTTCCTTCAAACTGAGTATCTTTACATCGTTTGCGTATCTTTACTATTCCAATTGTGTATCTTTACATCGTTTGCGTATCTTTACTATTCCAATTGTGTATCTTTTCATTTCTTGTTTGAGTATCTTTCTGTAAGGCTTTCTGATGCGAGTTTCTATTGTATTTGAGAGTTTTGCAAGTGTGGGAGTGTGTTTCTTTCAAACTGAGTATCTTTACATCGTTTGCGTATCTTTACTATTCCAATTGTGTATCTTTTCATTTCTCGTTTGAGTATCTTTGTGTAAGGCTTCTGATGCGAGTTTCTATTGTATTTGAGAGTTTTGCAAGTGTGGGAGTGTGTTTCTTTCAAACTGAGTATCTTTACATCGTTTGCGTATCTTTACTATTCCAATTGTGTATCTTTACATCGTTTGCGTATCTTTACTATTCCTATTGTGTATCTTTTCATTTCTCGTTTGAGTATCTTTCTGTAAGGCTTTCTGATGCGAGTTTCTATTGAATTTGAGAGTTTTGCAAGTGTGGGAGTGTGTTTCCTTCAAACTGAGTATCTTTACATCGTTTGCGTATGTTTACTATTCCAATTGTGTATCTTTACATCGTTTGCGTATCTTTACTATTCCTATTGTGTATCTTTTCATTTCTCGTTTGAGTATCTTTCTGTAAGGCTTTCTGATGCGAGTTTCTATTGTATTTGAGAGTTTTGCAAGTGTGGGAGTGTGTTTCTTTCAAACTGAGTATCTTTACATCGTTTGCGTATCTTTACTATTCCAATTGTGTATCTTTTCATTTCTTGTTTGAGTATCTTTCTGTAAGGCTTTCTGATGCGAGTTTCTATTGTATTTGAGAGTTTTGCAAGTGTGGGAGTGTGTTTCTTTCAATCTGAGTATCTTTACATCGTTTGCGTATCTTTACTATTCCAATTGTGTATCTTTACATCGTTTGCGTATCTTTACTATTCCAATTGTGTATCTTTTCATTTCTTGTTTGAGTATCTTTCTGTAAGGCTTTCTGATGCGAGTTTCTATTGAATTTGAGAGTTTTGCAACTGTGGGAGTGTGTTTCTTTCAAACTGAGTATCTTTACATCGTTTGCGTATCTTTACTATTCCAATTGTGTATCTTTACATCGTTTGCGTATCTTTACTATTCCAATTGTGTATCTTTTCATTTCTCGTTTGAGTATCTTTCTGTAAGGCTTTCTGATGCGAGTTTCTATTGAATTTGAGAGTTGTGCAAGTGTGGGAGTGTGTTTCCTTCAAACTGAGTATCTTTACATCGTTTGCGTATCTTTACTATTCCAATTGTGTATCTTTTCATTTCTCGTTTGAGTATCTTTGTGTAAGGCTTCTGATGCGAGTTTCTATTGTATTTGAGAGTTTTGCAAGTGTGGGAGTGTGTTTCTTTCAAACTGAGTATCTTTACATCGTTTGCGTATCTTTACTATTCCAATTGTGTATCTTTTCATTTCTCGTTTGAGTATCTTTCTGTAAGGCTTCTGATGCGAGTTTCTATTGTATTTGAGAGTTTTGCAAGTGTGGGAGTGTGTTTCTTTCAAACTGAGTATCTTTACATCGTTTGCGTATCTTTACTATTCCAATTGTGTATCTTTTCATTTCTCGTTTGAGTATCTTTCTGTAAGGCTTCTGATGCGAGTTTCTATTGAATTTGAGAGTTTTGCAAGTGTGGGAGTGTGTTTCTTTCAATCTGAGTATCTTTACATCGTTTGCGTATCTTTACTATTCCAATTGTGTATCTTTTCATTTCTCGTTTGAGTATCTTTCTGTAAGGCTTCTGATGCGAGTTTCTATTGTATTTGAGAGTTTTGCAAGTGTGGGAGTGTGTTTCTTTCAAACTGAGTTTCTTTACATCGTTTGCGTATCTTTACTATTCCAATTGTGTATCTTTTCATTTCTCGTTTGAGTATCTTTCTGTAAGGCTTCTGATGCGAGTTTCTATTGAATTTGAGAGTTTTGCAAGTGTGGGAGTGTGTTTCTTTCAATCTGAGTATCTTTACATCGTTTGCGTATCTTTACTATTCCAATTGTGTATCTTTTCATTTCTCGTTTGAGTATCTTTCTGTAAGGCTTCTGATGCGAGTTTCTATTGTATTTGAGAGTTTTGCAAGTGTGGGAGTGTGTTTCTTTCAAACTGAGTTTCTTTACATCGTTTGCGTATCTTTACTATTCCAATTGTGTATCTTTACATCGTTAGCGTATCTTTACTATTCCAATTGTGTATCTTTTCATTTCACGTTTGAGTATCTTTCTGTAAGGCTTTCTGATGCGAGTTTCTATTGAATTTGAGAGTTTTGCAACTGTGGGAGTGTGTTTCTTTCAAACTGAGTATCTTTACATCGTTTGCGAATCTTTACTATTCCAATTGTGTATCTTTTCATTTCTCGTTTGAGTATCTTTCTGTAAGGCTTCTGATGCGAGTTTCTATTGTATTTGAGAGTTTTGCAAGTGTGGGAGTGTGTTTCTTTCAAACTGAGTATCTTTACATCGTTTGCGTATCTTTACTATTCCAATTGTGTATCTTTACATCGTTTGCGTATGTTTACTATTCCAATTGTGTATCTTTACATCGTTTGCGTATCTTTACTATTCCAATTGTGTATCTTTTCATTTCTCGTTTAAGTATCTTTCTGTAAGGCTTCTGATGCGAGTTTCTATTGTATTTGAGAGTTTTGCAAGTGTGGGAGTGTGTTTCTTTCAAACTGAGTATCTTTACATCGTTTGCGTATCTTTACTATTCCAATTGTGTATCTTTTCATTTCTTGTTTGAGTATCTTTCTGTAAGGCTTTCTGATGCGAGTTTCTATTGTATTTGAGAGTTTTGCAAGTGTGGGAGTGTGTTTCTTTCAATCTGAGTATCTTTACATCGTTTGCGTATCTTTACTATTCCAATTGTGTATCTTTACATCGTTTGCGTATCTTTACTATTCCAATTGTGTATCTTTTCATTTCTTGTTTGAGTATCTTTCTGTAAGGCTTTCTGATGCGAGTTTCTATTGAATTTGAGAGTTTTGCAACTGTGGGAGTGTGTTTCTTTCAAACTGAGTATCTTTACATCGTTTGCGTATCTTTACTATTCCAATTGTGTATCTTTACATCGTTTGCGTATCTTTACTATTCCAATTGTGTATCTTTTCATTTCTCGTTTGAGTATCTTTCTGTAAGGCTTTCTGATGCGAGTTTCTATTGAATTTGAGAGTTGTGCAAGTGTGGGAGTGTGTTTCCTTCAAACTGAGTATCTTTACATCGTTTGCGTATCTTTACTATTCCAATTGTGTATCATTTCATTTCTCGTTTGAGTATCTTTGTGTAAGGCTTCTGATGCGAGTTTCTATTGTATTTGAGAGTTTTGCAAGTGTGGCAGTGTGTTTCTTTCAAACTGAGTATCTTTACATCGTTTGCGTATCTTTACTATTCCAATTGTGTATCTTTTCATTTCTCGTTTGAGTATCTTTCTGTAAGGCTTCTGATGCGAGTTTCTATTGTATTTGAGAGTTTTGCAAGTGTGGGAGTGTGTTTCTTTCAAACTGAGTATCTTTACATCGTTTGCGTATCTTTACTATTCCAATTGTGTATCTTTTCATTTCTCGTTTGAGTATCTTTCTGTAAGGCTTCTGATGCGAGTTTCTATTGAATTTGAGAGTTTTGCAAGTGTGGGAGTGTGTTTCTTTCAATCTGAGTATCTTTACATCGTTTGCGTATCTTTACTATTCCAATTGTGTATCTTTTCATTTCTCGTTTGAGTATCTTTCTGTAAGGCTTCTGATGCGAGTTTCTATTGTATTTGAGAGTTTTGCAAGTGTGGGAGTGTGTTTCTTTCAAACTGAGTATCTTTACATCGTTTGCGTATCTTTACTATTCCAATTGTGTATCTTTACATCGTTTGCGTATCTTTACTATTCCAATTGTGTATCTTTTCATTTCTTGTTTGAGTATCTTTCTGTAAGGCTTTCTGATGCGAGTTTCTATTGTATTGGAGAGTTTTGCAAGTGTGGGAGTGTGTTTCTTTTAAACTGAGTATCTTTACATCGTTTGCGTATCTTTACTATTCCAATTGTGTATCTTTTCATTTCTCGTTTGAGTATCTTTGTGTAAGGCTTCTGATGCGAGTTTCTATTGTATTTGAGAGTTTTGCAAGTGTGGGAGTGTGTTTCTTTCAAACTGAGTATCTTTACATCGTTTGCGTATCTTTACTATTCCAATTGTGTATCTTTACATCGTTTGCGTATCTTTACTATTCCAATTGTGTATCTTTTCATTTCTCGTTTGAGTATCTTTCTGTAAGGCTTTCCGATGCGAGTTTCTATTGAATTTGAGAGTTGTGCAAGTGTGGGAGTGTGTTTCCTTCAAACTGAGTATCTTTACATCGTTTGCGTATCTTTACTATTCCAATTGTGTATCTTTACATCGTTTGCGTATCTTTACTATTCCAATTGTGTATCTTTTCATTTCTTGTTTGAGTATCTTTCTGTAAGGCTTTCTGATGCGAGTTTCTATTGTATTTGAGAGTTTTGCAAGTGTGGGAGTGTGTTTCTTTCAAACTGAGTATCTTTACATCGTTTGCGTATCTTTACTATTCCAATTGTGTATCTTTTCATTTCTCGTTTGAGTATCTTTGTGTAAGGCTTCTGATGCGAGTTTCTATTGTATTTGAGAGTTTTGCAAGTGTGGGAGTGTGTTTCTTTCAAACTGAGTATCTTTACATCGTTTGCGTATCTTTACTATTCCAATTGTGTATCTTTACATCGTTTGCGTATCTTTACTATTCCTATTGTGTATCTTTTCATTTCTCGTTTGAGTATCTTTCTGTAAGGCTTTCTGATGCGAGTTTCTATTGAATTTGAGAGTTTTGCAAGTGTGGGAGTGTGTTTCCTTCAAACTGAGTATCTTTACATCGTTTGCGTATGTTTACTATTCCAATTGTGTATCTTTACATCGTTTGCGTATCTTTACTATTCCAATTGTGTATCTTTTCATTTCTCGTTTAAGTATCTTTCTGTAAGGCTTCTGATGCGAGTTTCTATTGTATTTGAGAGTTTTGCAAGTGTGGGAGTGTGTTTCTTTCAAACTGAGTATCTTTACATCGTTTGCGTATCTTTACTATTCCAATTGTGTATCTTTTCATTTCTTGTTTGAGTATCTTTCTGTAAGGCTTTCTGATGCGAGTTTCTATTGTATTTGAGAGTTTTGCAAGTGTGGGAGTGTGTTTCTTTCAATCTGAGTATCTTTACATCGTTTGCGTATCTTTACTATTCCAATTGTGTATCTTTACATCGTTTGCGTATCTTTACTATTCCAATTGTGTATCTTTTCATTTCTTGTTTGAGTATCTTTCTGTAAGGCTTTCTGATGCGAGTTTCTATTGAATTTGAGAGTTTTGCAACTGTGGGAGTGTGTTTCTTTCAAACTGAGTATCTTTACATCGTTTGCGTATCTTTACTATTCCAATTGTGTATCTTTACATCGTTTGCGTATCTTTACTATTCCAATTGTGTATCTTTTCATTTCTCGTTTGAGTATCTTTCTGTAAGGCTTTCTGATGCGAGTTTCTATTGAATTTGAGAGTTGTGCAAGTGTGGGAGTGTGTTTCCTTCAAACTGAGTATCTTTACATCGTTTGCGTATCTTTACTATTCCAATTGTGTATCTTTTCATTTCTCGTTTGAGTATCTTTGTGTAAGGCTTCTGATGCGAGTTTCTATTGTATTTGAGAGTTTTGCAAGTGTGGCAGTGTGTTTCTTTCAAACTGAGTATCTTTACATCGTTTGCGTATCTTTACTATTCCAATTGTGTATCTTTTCATTTCTCGTTTGAGTATCTTTCTGTAAGGCTTCTGATGCGAGTTTCTATTGTATTTGAGAGTTTTGCAAGTGTGGGAGTGTGTTTCTTTCAAACTGAGTATCTTTACATCGTTTGCGTATCTTTACTATTCCAATTGTGTATCTTTTCATTTCTCGTTTGAGTATCTTTCTGTAAGGCTTCTGATGCGAGTTTCTATTGAATTTGAGAGTTTTGCAAGTGTGGGAGTGTGTTTCTTTCAATCTGAGTATCTTTACATCGTTTGCGTATCTTTACTATTCCAATTGTGTATCTTTTCATTTCTCGTTTGAGTATCTTTCTGTAAGGCTTCTGATGCGAGTTTCTATTGTATTTGAGAGTTTTGCAAGTGTGGGAGTGTGTTTCTTTCAAACTGAGTTTCTTTACATCGTTTGCGTATCTTTAATATTCCAATTGTGTATCTTTACATCGTTAGCGTATCTTTACTATTCCAATTGTGTATCTTTTCATTTCACGTTTGAGTATCTTTCTGTAAGGCTTTCTGATGCGAGTTTCTATTGAATTTGAGAGTTTTGCAACTGTGGGAGTGTGTTTCTTTCAAACTGAGTATCTTTACATCGTTTGCGAATCTTTACTATTCCAATTGTGTATCTTTTCATTTCTCGTTTGAGTATCTTTCTGTAAGGCTTCTGATGCGAGTTTCTATTGTATTTGAGAGTTTTGCAAGTGTGGGAGTGTGTTTCTTTCAAACTGAGTATCTTTACATCGTTTGCGTATCTTTACTATTCCAATTGTGTATCTTTACATCGTTTGCGTATCTTTACTATTCCAATTGTGGATCTTTTCATTTCTTGTTTGAGTATCTTTCTGTAAGGCTTTCTGATGCGAGTTTCTATTGTATTTGAGAGTTTTGCAAGTGTGGGAGTGTGTTTCTTTCAAACTGAGTATCTTTACATCGTTTGCGTATCTTTACTATTCCAATTGTGTATCTTTACATCGTTTGCGTATCTTTACTATTCCAATTGTGTATCTTTTCATTTCTTGTTTGAGTATCTTTCTGTAAGGCTTTCTGATGCGAGTTTCTATTGTATTTGAGAGTTTTGCAAGTGTGGGAGTGTGTTTCTTTCAAACTGAGTATCTTTACATCGTTTGCGTATCTTTACTATTCCAATTGTGTATCTTTTCATTTCTCGTTTGAGTATCTTTGTGTAAGGCTTCTGATGCGAGTTTCTATTGTATTTGAGAGTTTTGCAAGTGTGGGAGTGTGTTTCTTTCAAACTGAGTATCTTTACATCGTTTGCGTATCTTTACTATTCCAATTGTGTATCTTTACATCGTTTGCGTATCTTTACTATTCCTATTGTGTATCTTTTCATTTCTCGTTTGAGTATCTTTCTGTAAGGCTTTCTGATGCGAGTTTCTATTGAATTTGAGAGTTTTGCAAGTGTGGGAGTGTGTTTCCTTCAAACTGAGTATCTTTACATCGTTTGCGTATGTTTACTATTCCAATTGTGTATCTTTACATCGTTTGCGTATCTTTACTATTCCAATTGTGTATCTTTTCATTTCTCGTTTAAGTATCTTTCTGTAAGGCTTCTGATGCGAGTTTCTATTGTATTTGAGAGTTTTGCAAGTGTGGGAGTGTGTTTCTTTCAAACTGAGTATCTTTACATCGTTTGCGTATCTTTACTATTCCAATTGTGTATCTTTTCATTTCTTGTTTGAGTATCTTTCTGTAAGGCTTTCTGATGCGAGTTTCTATTGTATTTGAGAGTTTTGCAAGTGTGGGAGTGTGTTTCTTTCAATCTGAGTATCTTTACATCGTTTGCGTATCTTTACTATTCCAATTGTGTATCTTTACATCGTTTGCGTATCTTTACTATTCCAATTGTGTATCTTTTCATTTCTTGTTTGAGTATCTTTCTGTAAGGCTTTCTGATGCGAGTTTCTATTGAATTTGAGAGTTTTGCAACTGTGGGAGTGTGTTTCTTTCAAACTGAGTATCTTTACATCGTTTGCGTATCTTTACTATTCCAATTGTGTATCTTTACATCGTTTGCGTATCTTTACTATTCCAATTGTGTATCTTTTCATTTCTCGTTTGAGTATCTTTCTGTAAGGCTTTCTGATGCGAGTTTCTATTGAATTTGAGAGTTGTGCAAGTGTGGGAGTGTGTTTCCTTCAAACTGAGTATCTTTACATCGTTTGCGTATCTTTACTATTCCAATTGTGTATCTTTTCATTTCTCGTTTGAGTATCTTTGTGTAAGGCTTCTGATGCGAGTTTCTATTGTATTTGAGAGTTTTGCAAGTGTGGCAGTGTGTTTCTTTCAAACTGAGTATCTTTACATCGTTTGCGTATCTTTACTATTCCAATTGTGTATCTTTTCATTTCTCGTTTGAGTATCTTTCTGTAAGGCTTCTGATGCGAGTTTCTATTGTATTTGAGAGTTTTGCAAGTGTGGGAGTGTGTTTCTTTCAAACTGAGTATCTTTACATCGTTTGCGTATCTTTACTATTCCAATTGTGTATCTTTTCATTTCTCGTTTGAGTATCTTTCTGTAAGGCTTCTGATGCGAGTTTCTATTGAATTTGAGAGTTTTGCAAGTGTGGGAGTGTGTTTCTTTCAATCTGAGTATCTTTACATCGTTTGCGTATCTTTACTATTCCAATTGTGTATCTTTTCATTTCTCGTTTGAGTATCTTTCTGTAAGGCTTCTGATGCGAGTTTCTATTGTATTTGAGAGTTTTGCAAGTGTGGGAGTGTGTTTCTTTCAAACTGAGTTTCTTTACATCGTTTGCGTATCTTTACTATTCCAATTGTGTATCTTTACATCGTTAGCGTATCTTTACTATTCCAATTGTGTATCTTTTCATTTCACGTTTGAGTATCTTTCTGTAAGGCTTTCTGATGCGAGTTTCTATTGAATTTGAGAGTTTTGCAAGTGTGGGAGTGTGTTTCTTTCAAACTGAGTATCTTTACATCGTTTGCGAATCTTTACTATTCCAATTGTGTATCTTTTCATTTCTCGTTTGAGTATCTTTCTGTAAGGCTTCTGATGCGAGTTTCTATTGTATTTGAGAGTTTTGCAAGTGTGGGAGTGTGTTTCTTTCAAACTGAGTATCTTTACATCGTTTGCGTATCTTTACTATTCCAATTGTGTATCTTTACATCGTTTGCGTATCTTTACTATTCCAATTGTGGATCTTTTCATTTCTCGTTTGAGTATCTTTCTGTAAGGCTTTCTGATGCGAGTTTCTATTGTATTTGAGAGTTTTGCAAGTGTGGGAGTGTGTTTCTTTCAAACTGAGTATCTTTACATCGTTTGCGTATCTTTACTATTCCAATTGTGTATCTTTACATCGTTTGCGTATCTTTACTATTCCAATTGTGTATCTTTTCATTTCTTGTTTGAGTATCTTTCTGTAAGGCTTTCTGATGCGAGTTTCTATTGTATTTGAGAGTTTTGCAAGTGTGGGAGTGTGTTTCTTTCAAACTGAGTATCTTTACATCGTTTGCGTATCTTTACTATTCCAATTGTGTATCTTTTCATTTCTCGTTTGAGTATCTTTGTGTAAGGCTTCTGATGCGAGTTTCTATTGTATTTGAGAGTTTTGCAAGTGTGGGAGTGTGTTTCTTTCAAACTGAGTATCTTTACATCGTTTGCGTATCTTTACTATTCCAATTGTGTATCTTTACATCGTTTGCGTATCTTTACTATTCAAATTGTGTATCTTTTCATTTCTCGTTTGAGTATCTTTCTGTAAGGCTTTCCGATGCGAGTTTCTATTGAATTTGAGTGTTGTGCAAGTGTGGGAGTGTGTTTCCTTCAAACTGAGTATCTTTACATCATTTGCGTATCTTTACTATTCCAATTGTGTATCTTTACATCGTTTGCGTATCTTTACTATTCCAATTGTGTATCTTTTCATTTCTTGTTTGAGTATCTTTCTGTAAGGCTTTCTGATGCGAGTTTCTATTGAATTTGAGAGTTTTGCAAGTGTGGGAGTGTGTTTCTTTCAAACTGAGTATCTTTACATCGTTTGCGTATCTTTACTATTCCAATTGTGTATCTTTACATCGTTTGCGTATCTTTACTATTCCAATTGTGTATCTTTTCATTTCTTGTTTGAGTATCTTTCTGTAAGGCTTTCTGATGCGAGTTTCTATTGTATTTGAGAGTTTTGCAAGTGTGGGAGTGTGTTTCTTTCAAACTGAGTATCTTTACATCGTTTGCGTATCTTTACTATTCCAATTGTGTATCTTTACATCGTTTGCGTATCTTTACTATTCCAATTGTGTATCTTTTCATTTCTTGTTTGAGTATCTTTCTGTAAGGCTTTCTGATGCGAGTTTCTATTGTATTTGAGAGTTTTGCAAGTGTGGGAGTGTGTTTCTTTCAAACTGAGTATCTTTACATCGTTTGCGTATCTTTACTATTCCAATTGTGTATCTTTACATCGTTTGCGTATCTTTACTATTCCAATTGTGTATCTTTTCATTTCTCGTTTGAGTATCTTTCTGTAAGGCTTTCCGATGCGAGTTTCTATTGAATTTGAGAGTTTTGCAAGTGTGGGAGTGTGTTTCTTTCAAACTGAGTATCTTTACATCGTTTGCGTATCTTTACTATTCCAATTGTGTATCTTTACATCGTTTGCGTATCTTTACTATTCAAATTGTGTATCTTTTCATTTCTCGTTTGAGTATCTTTCTGTAAGGCTTTCCGATGCGAGTTTCTATTGAATTTGAGTGTTGTGCAAGTGTGGGAGTGTGTTTCCTTCAAACTGAGTATCTTTACATCATTTGCGTATCTTTACTATTCCAATTGTGTATCTTTACATCGTTTGCGTATCTTTACTATTCCAATTGTGTATCTTTTCATTTCTTGTTTGAGTATCTTTCTGTAAGGCTTTCTGATGCGAGTTTCTATTGTATTTGAGAGTTTTGCAAGTGTGGGAGTGTGTTTCTTTCAAACTGAGTATCTTTACATCGTTTGCGTATCTTTACTATTCCAATTGTGTATCTTTACATCGTTTGCGTATCTTTACTATTCCAATTGTGTATCTTTTCATTTCTTGTTTGAGTATCTTTCTGTAAGGCTTTCTGATGCGAGTTTCTATTGTATTTGAGAGTTTTGCAAGTGTGGGAGTGTGTTTCTTTCAAACTGAGTATCTTTACATCGTTTGCGTATCTTTACTATTCCAATTGTGTATCTTTACATCGTTTGCGTATCTTTACTATTCCAATTGTGTATCTTTTCATTTCTTGTTTGAGTATCTTTCTGTAAGGCTTTCTGATGCGAGTTTCTATTGTATTTGAGAGTTTTGCAAGTGTGGGAGTGTGTTTCTTTCAAACTGAGTATCTTTACATCGTTTGCGTATCTTTACTATTCCAATTGTGTATCTTTTCATTTCTCGTTTGAGTATCTTTGTGTAAGGCTTCTGATGCGAGTTTCTATTGTATTTGAGAGTTTTGCAAGTGTGGGAGTGTGTTTCTTTCAAATTGAGTATCTTTACATCGTTTGCGTATCTTTACTATTCCAATTGTGTATCTTTACATCGTTTGCGTATCTTTACTATTCCAATTGTGTATCTTTACATCGTTTGCGTATCTTTACTATTCCAATTGTGTATCTTTTCATTTCTCGTTTGAGTATCTTTCTGTAAGGCTTTCCGATGCGAGTTTCTATTGAATTTGAGAGTTGTGCAAGTGTGGGAGTGTGTTTCCTTCAAACTGAGTATCTTTACATCGTTTGCGTATCTTTACTATTCCAATTGTGTATCTTTACATCGTTTGCGTATCTTTACTATTCCAATTGTGTATCTTTTCATTTCTTGTTTGAGTATCTTTCTGTAAGGCTTTCTGATGCGAGTTTCTATTGTATTTGAGAGTTTTGCAAGTGTGGGAGTGTGTTTCTTTCAAACTGAGTATCTTTACATCGTTTGCGTATCTTTACTATTCCAATTGTGTATCTTTTCATTTCTTGTTTGAGTATCTTTCTGTAAGGCTTTCTGATGCGAGTTTCTATTGTATTTGAGAGTTTTGCAAGTGTGGGAGTGTGTTTCTTTCAAACTGAGTATCTTTACATCGTTTGCGTATCTTTACTATTCCAATTGTGTATCTTTACATCGTTTGCGTATCTTTACTATTCCAATTGTGTATCTTTTCATTTCTTGTTTGAGTATCTTTCTGTAAGGCTTTCTGATGCGAGTTTCTATTGTATTTGAGAGTTTTGCAAGTGTGGGAGTGTGTTTCTTTCAAACTGAGTATCTTTACATCGTTTGCGTATGTTTACTATTCCAATTGTGTATCTTTACATCGTTTGCGTATTTTTACTATTCCAATTGTGTATCTTTTCATTTCTCGTTTGAGTATCTTTCTGTAAGGCTTCTGATGCGAGTTTCTATTGTATTTGAGAGTTTTGCAAGTGTGGGAGTGTGTTTCTTTCAAACTGAGTATCTTTACATCGTTTGCGTATCTTTACTATTCCAATTGTGTATCTTTACATCGTTTGCGTATCTTTACTATTCCAATTGTGGATCTTTTCATTTCTTGTTTGAGTATCTTTCTGTAAGGCTTTCTGATGCGAGTTTCTATTGTATTTGAGAGTTTTGCAAGTGTGGGAGTGTGTTTCTTTCAAACTGAGTATCTTTACATCGTTTGCGTATCTTGACTATTCCAATTGTGTATCTTTACATCGTTTGCGTATCTTTACTATTCCAATTGTGTATCTTTTCATTTCTTGTTTGAGTATCTTTCTGTAAGGCTTTCTGATGCGAGTTTCTATTGTATTTGAGAGTTTTGCAAGTGTGGGAGTGTGTTTCTTTCAAACTGAGTATCTTTACATCGTTTGCGTATCTTTACTATTCCAATTGTGTATCTTTACATCGTTTGCGTATCTTTACTATTCCAATTGTGTATCTTTTCATTTCTTGTTTGAGTATCTTTCTGTAAGGCTTTCTGATGCGAGTTTCTATTGTATTTGAGAGTTTTGCAAGTGTGGGAGTGTGTTTCTTTCAAACTGAGTATCTTTACATCGTTTGCGTATCTTTACTATTCCAATTGTGTATCTTTTCATTTCTCGTTTGAATATCTTTGTGTAAGGCTTCTGATGCGAGTTTCTATTGTATTTGAGAGTTTTGCAAGTGTGGGAGTGTGTTTCTTTCAAACTGAGTATCTTTACATCGTTTGCGTATCTTTACTATTCCAATTGTGTATCTTTACATCGTTTGCGTATCTTTACTATTCCAATTGTGTATCTTTACATCGTTTGCGTATCTTTACTATTCCAATTGTGTATCTTTTCATTTCTCGTTTGAGTATCTTTCTGTAAGGCTTTCTGATGCGAGTTTCTATTGAATTTGAGAGTTTTGCAACTGTGGGAGTGTGTTTCTTTTAAACTGAGTATCTTTACATCGTTTGCGTATCTTTACTATTCCAATTGTGTATCTTTACATCGTTTGCGTATCTTTACTATTCCAATTGTGTATCTTTTCATTTCTCGTTTGAGTATCTTTCTGTAAGGCTTTCTGATGCGAGTTTCTATTGAATTTGAGAGTTGTGCAAGTGTGGGAGTGTGTTTCCTTCAAACTGAGTATCTTTACATCGTTTGCGTATCTTTACTATTCCAATTGTGTATCTTTACATCGTTTGCGTATCTTTACTATTCCAATTGTGTATCTTTTCATTTCTCGTTTGAGTATCTTTCTGTAAGGCTTTCTGATGCGAGTTTCTATTGAATTTGAGAGTTGTGCAAGTGTGGGAGTGTGTTTCTTTCAAACTGAGTATCTTTACATCGTTTGCGTATCTTTACTATTCCAATTGTGTATCTTTACATCGTTTGCGTATCTTTACTATTCCAATTGTGTATCTTTACATCGTTTGCGTATCTTTACTATTCCAATTGTGTATCTTTTCATTTCTCGTTTGAGTATCTTTCTGTAAGGCTTTCTGATGCGAGTTTCTATTGAATTTGAGAGTTTTGCAACTGTGGGAGTGTGTTTCTTTCAAACTGAGTATCTTTACATCGTTTGCGTATCTTTACTATTCCAATTGTGTATCTTTACATCGTTTGCGTATCTTTACTATTCCAATTGTGTATCTTTTCATTTCTCGTTTGAGTATCTTTCTGTAAGCCTTCTGATGCGAGTTTCTATTGTATTTGAGAGTTTTGCAAGTGTGGGAGTGTGTTTCTTTCAAACTGAGTATCTTTACATCGTTTGCGTATCTTTACTATTCCAATTGTGTATCTTTACATCGTTTGCGTATCTTTACTATTCCAATTGTGTATCTTTTCATTTCACGTTTGAGTATCTTTCTGTAAGGCTTTCTGATGCGAGTTTCTATTGTATTTGAGAGTTTTGCAAGTGTGGGAGTGTGTTTCTTTCAAACTGAGTATCTTTACATCGTTTGCGTATCTTTACTATTCCAATTGTGTATCTTTACATCGTTTGCGTATCTTTACTATTCCAATTGTGTATCTTTACATCGTTTGCGTATCTTTACTATTCCAATTGTGTATCTTTTCATTTCTCGTTTGAGTATCTTTCTGTAAGGCTTTCTGATGCGAGTTTCTATTGAATTTGAGAGTTTTGCAACTGTGGGAGTGTGTTTCTTTCAAACTGAGTATCTTTACATCGTTTGCGTATCTTTACTATTCCAATTGTGTATCTTTACATCGTTTGCGTATCTTTACTATTCCAATTGTGTATCTTTTCATTTCTCGTTTGAGTATCTTTCTGTAAGGCTTTCCGATGCGAGTTTCTATTGAATTTGAGAGTTGTGCAAGTGTGGGAGTGTGTTTCCTTCAAACTGAGTATCTTTACATCGTTTGCGTATCTTTACTATTCCAATTGTGTATCTTTACATCGTTTGCGTATCTTTACTATTCCAATTGTGTATCTTTTCATTTCTTGTTTGAGTATCTTTCTGTAAGGCTTTCTGATGCGAGTTTCTATTGTATTTGAGAGTTTTGCAAGTGTGGGAGTGTGTTTCTTTCAAACTGAGTATCTTTACATCGTTTGCGTATCTTTACTATTCCAATTGTGTATCTTTACATCGTTTGCGTATCTTTACTATTCCAATTGTGTATCTTTTCATTTCTTGTTTGAGTATCTTTCTGTAAGGCTTTCTGATGCGAGTTTCTATTGTATTTGAGAGTTTTGCAAGTGTGGGAGTGTGTTTCTTTCAAACTGAGTATCTTTACATCGTTTGCGTATCTTTACTATTCCAATTGTGTATCTTTACATCGTTTGCGTATCTTTACTATTCCAATTGTGTATCTTTTCATTTCTTGTTTGAGTATCTTTCTGTAAGGCTTTCTGATGCGAGTTTCTATTGTATTTGAGAGTTTTGCAAGTGTGGGAGTGTGTTTCTTTCAAACTGAGTATCTTTACATCATTTGCGTATCTTTACTATTCCAATTGTGTATCTTTTCATTTCTCGTTTGAGTATCTTTCTGTAAGGCTTTCCGATGCGAGTTTCTATTGAATTTGAGAGTTGTGCAAGTGTGGGAGTGTGTTTCCTTCAAACTGAGTATCTTTACATCGTTTGCGTATCTTTACTATTCCAATTGTGTATCTTTACATCGTTTGCGTATCTTTACTATTCCAATTGTGTATCTTTTCATTTCTTGTTTGAGTATCTTTCTGTAAGGCTTTCTGATGCGAGTTTCTATTGTATTTGAGAGTTTTGCAAGTGTGGGAGTGTGTTTCTTTCAAACTGAGTATCTTTACATCGTTTGCGTATCTTTACTATTCCAATTGTGTATCTTTTCATTTCTTGTTTGAGTATCTTTCTGTAAGGCTTTCTGATGCGAGTTTCTATTGTATTTGAGAGTTTTGCAAGTGTGGGAGTGTGTTTCTTTCAAACTGAGTATCTTTACATCGTTTGCGTATGTTTACTATTCCAATTGTGTATCTTTACATCATTTGCGTATTTTTACTATTCCAATTGTGTATCTTTTCATTTCTCGTTTGAGTATCTTTCTGTAAGGCTTCTGATGCGAGTTTCTATTGTATTTGAGAGTTTTGCAAGTGTGGGAGTGTGTTTCTTTCAAACTGAGTATCTTTACATCGTTTGCGTATCTTTACTATTCCAATTGTGTATCTTTACAACGTTTGCGTATCTTTACTATTCCAATTGTGGATCTTTTCATTTCTTGTTTGAGTATCTTTCTGTAAGGCTTTCTGATGCGAGTTTCTATTGTATTTGAGAGTTTTGCAAGTGTGGGAGTGTGTTTCTTTCAAACTGAGTATCTTTACATCGTTTGCGTATCTTGACTATTCCAATTGTGTATCTTTACATCGTTTGCGTATCTTTACTATTCCAATTGTGT
This sequence comes from Argentina anserina, assembly GCF_933775445.1. NCBI lineage: Eukaryota > Viridiplantae > Streptophyta > Magnoliopsida > Rosales > Rosaceae > Argentina > Argentina anserina. The sequence goes on from NW_026089464.1 coordinate 294,142, forward strand.
ATCTTTTCATTTCTTGTTTGAGTATCTTTCTGTAAGGCTTTCTGATGCGAGTTTCTATTGTATTTGAGAGTTTTGCAAGTGTGGGAGTGTGTTTCTTTCAAACTGAGTATCTTTACATCGTTTGCGTATCTTTACTATTCCAATTGTGTATCTTTACATCGTTTGCGTATCTTTACTATTCCAATTGTGTATCTTTTCATTTCTTGTTTGAGTATCTTTCTGTAAGGCTTTCTGATGCGAGTTTCTATTGTATTTGAGAGTTTTGCAAGTGTGGGAGTGTGTTTCTTTCAAACTGAGTATCTTTACATCGTTTGCGTATCTTTACTATTCCAATTGTGTATCTTTTCATTTCTCGTTTGAATATCTTTGTGTAAGGCTTCTGATGCGAGTTTCTATTGTATTTGAGAGTTTTGCAAGTGTGGGAGTGTGTTTCTTTCAAACTGAGTATCTTTACATCGTTTGCGTATCTTTACTATTCCAATTGTGTATCTTTACATCGTTTGCGTATCTTTACTATTCCAATTGTGTATCTTTACATCGTTTGCGTATCTTTACTATTCCAATTGTGTATCTTTACATCGTTTGCGTATCTTTACTATTCCAATTGTGTATCTTTTCATTTCTCGTTTGAGTATCTTTCTGTAAGGCTTTCTGATGCGAGTTTCTATTGAATTTGAGAGTTTTGCAACTATGGGAGTGTGTTTCTTTCAAACTGAGTATCTTTACATCGTTTGCGTATCTTTACTATTCCAATTGTGTATCTTTACATCGTTTGCGTATCTTTACTATTCCAATTGTGTATCTTTTCATTTCTCGTTTGAGTATCTTTCTGTAAGGCTTTCTGATGCGAGTTTCTATTGAATTTGAGAGTTGTGCAAGTGTGGGAGTGTGTTTCCTTCAAACTGAGTATCTTTACATCGTTTGCGTATCTTTACTATTCCAATTGTGTATCTTTACATCGTTTGCGTATCTTTACTATTCCAATTGTGTATCTTTTCATTTCTCGTTTGAGTATCTTTCTGTAAGGCTTTCTGATGCGAGTTTCTATTGAATTTGAGAGTTGTGCAAGTGTGGGAGTGTGTTTCTTTCAAACTGAGTATCTTTACATCGTTTGCGTATCTTTACTATTCCAATTGTGTATCTTTACATCGTTTGCGTATCTTTACTATTCCAATTGTGTATCTTTACATCGTTTGCGTATCTTTACTATTCCAATTGTGTATCTTTTCATTTCTCGTTTGAGTATCTTTCTGTAAGGCTTTCTGATGCGAGTTTCTATTGAATTTGAGAGTTTTGCAACTGTGGGAGTGTGTTTCTTTCAAACTGAGTATCTTTACATCGTTTGCGTATCTTTACTATTCCAATTGTGTATCTTTACATCGTTTGCGTATCTTTACTATTCCAATTGTGTATCTTTTCATTTCTCGTTTGAGTATCTTTCTTTAAGGCTTTCCGATGCGAGTTTCTATTGAATTTGAGAGTTGTGCAAGTGTGGGAGTGTGTTTCCTTCAAACTGAGTATCTTTACATCGTTTGCGTATCTTTACTATTCCAATTGTGTATCTTTACATCGTTTGCGTATCTTTACTATTCCAATTGTGTATCTTTTCATTTCTTGTTTGAGTATCTTTTCTGTAAGGCTTTCTGATGCGAGTTTCTATTGTATTTGAGAGTTTTGCAAGTGTGGGAGTGTGTTTCTTTCAAACTGAGTATCTTTACATCGTTTGCGTATCTTTACTATTCCAATTGTGTATCTTTTCATTTCTCGTTGAGTATCTTTGTGTAAGGCTTCTGATGCGAGTTTCTATTGTATTTGAGAGTTTTGCAAGTGTGGGAGTGTGTTTCTTTCAAACTGAGTATCTTTACATCGTTTGCGTATCTTTACTATTCCAATTGTGTATCTTTTCATTTCTCGTTTGAGTATCTTTCTGTAAGGCTTTCTGATGCGAGTTTCTATTGAATTTGAGAGTTGTGCAAGTGTGGGAGTGTGTTTCTTTCAAACTGAGTATCTTTACATCGTTTGCGTATCTTTACTATTCCAATTGTGTATCTTTACATCGTTTGCGTATCTTTACTATTCCAATTGTGTATCTTTACATCGTTTGCGTATCTTTACTATTCCAATTGTGTATCTTTTCATTTCTCGTTTGAGTATCTTTCTGTAAGGCTTTCTGATGCGAGTTTCTATTGAATTTGAGAGTTGTGCAAGTGTGGGAGTGTGTTTCTTTCAAACTGAGTATCTTTACATCGTTTGCGTATCTTTACTATTCCAATTGTGTATCTTTACATCGTTTGCGTATCTTTACTATTCCAATTGTGTATCTTTACATCGTTTGCGTATCTTTACTATTCCAATTGTGTATCTTTTCATTTCTCGTTTGAGTATCTTTCTGTAAGGCTTTCTGATGCGAGTTTCTATTGAATTTGAGAGTTGTGCAAGTGTGGGAGTGTGTTTCCTTCAAACTGAGTATCTTTACATCGTTTGCGTATCTTTACTATTCCAATTGTGTATCTTTTCATTTCTCGTTTGAGTATCTTTGTGTAAGGCTTCTGATGCGAGTTTCTATTGTATTTGAGAGTTTTGCAAGTGTGGGAGTGTGTTTCTTTCAAACTGAGTATCTTTACATCGTTTGCGTATCTTTACTATTCCAATTGTGTATCTTTACATCGTTTGCGTATCTTTACTATTCCAATTGTGTATCTTTTCATTTCTCGTTTGAGTATCTTTCTGTAAGGCTTCTGATGCGAGTTTCTATTGTATTTGAGAGTTTTGCAAGTGTGGGAGTGTGTTTCTTTCAAACTGAGTATCTTTACATCGTTTGCGTATCGTTACTATTCCAATTGTGTATCTTTTCATTTCTTGTTTGAGTATCTTTCTGTAAGGCTTTCTGTTGCGAGTTTCTATTGTATTTGAGAGTTTTGCAAGTGTGGGAGTGTGTTTCTTTCAATCTGAGTATCTTTACATCGTTTGCGTATCTTTACTATTCCAATTGTGTATCTTTACATCGTTTGCGTATCTTTACTATTCCAATTGTGGATCTTTTCATTTCTTGTTTGAGTATCTTTCTGTAAGGCTTTCTGATGCGAGTTTCTATTGTATTTGAGAGTTTTGCAAGTGTGGGAGTGTGTTTCTTTCAAACTGAGTATCTTTACATCGTTTGCGTATCTTTACTATTCCAATTGTGTATCTTTACATCGTTTGCGTATCTTTACTATTCCAATTGTGTATCTTTTCATTTCTCGTTTGAGTATCTTTCTGTAAGGCTTCTGATGCGAGTTTCTATTGTATTTGAGAGTTTTGCAAGTGTGGGAGTGTGTTTCTTTCAAACTGAGTATCTTTACATCGTTTGCGTATCTTTACTATTCCAATTGTGTATCTTTACATCGTTTGCGTATCTTTACTATTCCAATTGTGTATCTTTTCATTTCTCGTTTGAGTATCTTTCTGTAAGGCTTTCTGATGCGAGTTTCTATTGTATTTGAGAGTTTTGCAAGTGTGGGAGTGTGTTTCTTTCAAACTGAGTATCTTTACATCGTTTGCGTATCTTTACTATTCCAATTGTGTATCTTTTCATTTCTCGTTTGAGTATCTTTGTGTAAGGCTTCTGATGCGAGTTTCTATTGTATTTGAGAGTTTTGCAAGTGTGGGAGTGTGTTTCTTTCAAACTGAGTATCTTTACATCGTTTGCGTATCTTTACTATTCCAATTGTGTATCTTTACATCGTTTGCGTATCTTTACTATTCCAATTGTGTATCTTTTCATTTCTCGTTTGAGTATCTTTCTGTAAGGCTTTCCGATGCGAGTTTCTATTGAATTTGAGAGTTGTGCAAGTGTGGGAGTGTGTTTCCTTCAAACTGAGTATCTTTACATCATTTGCGTATCTTTACTATTCCAATTGTGTATCTTTACATCGTTTGCGTATCTTTACTATTCCAATTGTGTATCTTTTCATTTCTTGTTTGAGTATCTTTCTGTAAGGCTTTCTGATGCGAGTTTCTATTGTATTTGAGAGTTTTGCAAGTGTGGGAGTGTGTTTCTTTCAAACTGAGTATCTTTACATCGTTTGCGTATCTTTACTATTCCAATTGTGTATCTTTACATCGTTTGCGTATCTTTACTATTCCAATTGTGTATCTTTTCATTTCTTGTTTGAGTATCTTTCTGTAAGGCTTTCTGTTGCGAGTTTCTATTGTATTTGAGAGTTTTGCAAGTGTGGGAGTGTGTTTCTTTCAATCTGAGTATCTTTACATCGTTTGCGTATCTTTACTATTCCAATTGTGTATCTTTACATCGTTAGCGTATCTTTACTATTCCAATTGTGTATCTTTTCATTTCACGTTTGAGTATCTTTCTGTAAGGCTTTCTGATGCGAGTTTCTATTGAATTTGAGAGTTTTGCAACTGTGGGAGTGTGTTTCTTTCAAACTGAGTATCTTTACATCGTTTGCGAATCTTTACTATTCCAATTGTGTATCTTTTCATTTCTCGTTTGAGTATCTTTCTGTAAGGCTTCTGATGCGAGTTTCTATTGTATTTGAGAGTTTTGCAAGTGTGGGAGTGTGTTTCTTTCAAACTGAGTATCTTTACATCGTTTGCGTATCTTTACTATTCCAATTGTGTATCTTTACATCGTTTGCGTATCTTTACTATTCCAATTGTGGATCTTTTCATTTATTGTTTGAGTATCTTTCTGTAAGGCTTTCTGATGCGAGTTTCTATTGTATTTGAGAGTTTTGCAAGTGTGGGAGTGTGTTTCTTTCAAACTGAGTATCTTTACATCGTTTGCGTATCTTTACTATTCCAATTGTGTATCTTTACATCGTTTGCGTATCTTTACTATTCCAATTGTGTATCTTTTCATTTCTTGTTTGAGTATCTTTCTGTAAGGCTTTCTGATGCGAGTTTCTATTGTATTTGAGAGTTTTGCAAGTGTGGGAGTGTGTTTCTTTCAAACTGAGTATCTTTACATCGTTTGCGTATCTTTACTATTCCAATTGTGTATCTTTTCATTTCTCGTTTGAGTATCTTTGTGTAAGGCTTCTGATGCGAGTTTCTATTGTATTTGAGAGTTTTGCAAGTGTGGGAGTGTGTTTCTTTCAAACTGAGTATCTTTACATCGTTTGCGTATCTTTACTATTCCAATTGTGTATCTTTACATCGTTTGCGTATCTTTACTATTCAAATTGTGTATCTTTTCATTTCTCGTTTGAGTATCTTTCTGTAAGGCTTTCCGATGCGAGTTTCTATTGAATTTGAGAGTTGTGCAAGTGTGGGAGTGTGTTTCCTTCAAACTGAGTATCTTTACATCATTTGCGTATCTTTACTATTCCAATTGTGTATCTTTACATCGTTTGCGTATCTTTACTATTCCAATTGTGTATCTTTTCATTTCTTGTTTGAGTATCTTTCTGTAAGGCTTTCTGATGCGAGTTTCTATTGTATTTGAGAGTTTTGCAAGTGTGGGAGTGTGTTTCTTTCAAACTGAGTATCTTTACATCGTTTGCGTATCTTTACTATTCCAATTGTGTATCTTTACATCGTTTGCGTATCTTTACTATTCCAATTGTGTATCTTTTCATTTCTTGTTTGAGTATCTTTCTGTAAGGCTTTCTGATGCGAGTTTCTATTGTATTTGAGAGTTTTGCAAGTGTGGGAGTGTGTTTCTTTCAAACTGAGTATCTTTACATCGTTTGCGTATCTTTACTATTCCAATTGTGTATCTTTACATCGTTTGCGTATCTTTACTATTCCAATTGTGTATCTTTTCATTTCTTGTTTGAGTATCTTTCTGTAAGGCTTTCTGATGCGAGTTTCTATTGTATTTGAGAGTTTTGCAAGTGTGGGAGTGTGTTTCTTTCAAACTGAGTATCTTTACATCGTTTGCGTATCTTTACTATTCCAATTGTGTATCTTTTCATTTCTCGTTTGAGTATCTTTGTGTAAGGCTTCTGATGCGAGTTTCTATTGTATTTGAGAGTTTTGCAAGTGTGGGAGTGTGTTTCTTTCAAACTGAGTATCTTTACATCGTTTGCGTATCTTTACTATTCCAATTGTGTATCTTTACATCGTTTGCGTATCTTTACTATTCCAATTGTGTATCTTTACATCGTTTGCGTATCTTTACTATTCCAATTGTGTATCTTTTCATTTCTCGTTTGAGTATCTTTCTGTAAGGCTTTCCGATGCGAGTTTCTATTGAATTTGAGAGTTGTGCAAGTGTGGGAGTGTGTTTCCTTCAAACTGAGTATCTTTACATCGTTTGCGTATCTTTACTATTCCAATTGTGTATCTTTACATCGTTTGCGTATCTTTACTATTCCAATTGTGTATCTTTTCATTTCTTGTTTGAGTATCTTTCTGTAAGGCTTTCTGATGCGAGTTTCTATTGTATTTGAGAGTTTTGCAAGTGTGGGAGTGTGTTTCTTTCAAACTGAGTATCTTTACATCGTTTGCGTATCTTTACTATTCCAATTGTGTATCTTTTCATTTCTTGTTTGAGTATCTTTCTGTAAGGCTTTCTGATGCGAGTTTCTATTGTATTTGAGAGTTTTGCAAGTGTGGGAGTGTGTTTCTTTCAAACTGAGTATCTTTACATCGTTTGCGTATCTTTACTATTCCAATTGTGTATCTTTTCATTTCTCGTTTGAGTATCTTTGTGTAAGGCTTCTGATGCGAGTTTCTATTGTATTTGAGAGTTTTGCAAGTGTGGGAGTGTGTTTCTTTGAAACTGAGTATCTTTACATCGTTTTCGTATCTTTACTATTCCAATTGTGTATCTTTTCATTTCTCGTTTGAGTATCTTTCTGTAAGGCTTTCTGATGCGAGTTTCTATTGTATTTGAGAGTTTTGCAAGTGTGGGAGTGTGTTTCTTTCAATCTGAGTATCTTTACATCGTTTGCGTATCTTTACTATTCCAATTGTGTATCTTTACATCGTTTGCATATCTTTACTATTCCAATTGTGTATCTTTTCATTTCTCAAACTGAGTATCTTTCTGTAAGGCTTTCTGATGCGAGTTTCTATTGTATTTGAGAGTTTTGCAAGTGTGGGAGTGTGTTTCTTTCAAACTGAGTATCTTTACATCGTTTGCGTATCTTTACTATTCCAATTGTGTATCTTTACATCGTTTGCGTATCTTTACTATTCCTATTGTGTATCTTTTCATTTCTCGTTTGAGTATCTTTCTGTAAGGCTTTCTGATGCGAGTTTCTATTGAATTTGAGAGTTTTGCAAGTGTGGGAGTGTGTTTCCTTCAAACTGAGTATCTTTACATCGTTTGCGTATGTTTACTATTCCAATTGTGTATCTTTACATCGTTTGCGTATCTTTACTATTCCAATTGTGTATCTTTTCATTTCTCGTTTGAGTATCTTTCTGTAAGGCTTCTGATTCGAGTTTCTATTGTATTTGAGAGTTTTGCAAGTGTGGGAGTGTGTTTCTTTCAAACTGAGTATCTTTACATCGTTTGCGTATCTTTACTATTCCAATTGTGTATCTTTTCATTTCTCGTTTGAGTATCTTTGTGTAAGGCTTCTGATGCGAGTTTCTATTGTATTTGAGAGTTTTGCAAGTGTGGGAGTGTGTTTCTTTCAAACTGAGTATCTTTACATCGTTTGCGTATCTTTACTATTCCAATTGTGTATCTTTACATCGTTTGCGTATCTTTACTATTCCAATTGTGTATCTTTTCATTTCTCGTTTGAGTATCTTTCTGTAAGGCTTTCTGATGCGAGTTTCTATTGTATTTGAGAGTTTTGCAAGTGTGGGAGTGTGTTTCTTTCAATCTGAGTATCTTTACATCGTTTGCGTATCTTTACTATTCCAATTGTGTATCTTTACATCGTTTGCGTATCTTTACTATTCCAATTGTGTATCTTTTCATTTCTCGTTTGAGTATCTTTCTGTAAGGCTTTCCGATGCGAGTTTCTATTGAATTTGAGAGTTGTGCAAGTGTGGGAGTGTGTTTCTTTCAAACTGAGTATCTTTACATCGTTTGCGTATCTTTACTATTCCAATTGTGTATCTTTACATCGTTTGCGTATCTTTACTATTCAAATTGTGTATCTTTTCATTTCTCGTTTGAGTATCTTTCTGTAAGGCTTTCCGATGCGAGTTTCTATTGAATTTGAGAGTTGTGCAAGTGTGGGAGTGTGTTTCCTTCAAACTGAGTATCTTTACATCATTTGCGTATCTTTACTATTCCAATTGTGTATCTTTACATCGTTTGCGTATCTTTACTATTCCAATTGTGTATCTTTTCATTTCTTGTTTGAGTATCTTTCTGTAAGGCTTTCTGATGCGAGTTTCTATTGTATTTGAGAGTTTTGCAAGTGTGGGAGTGTGTTTCTTTCAAACTGAGTATCTTTACATCGTTTGCGTATCTTTACTATTCCAATTGTGTATCTTTACATCGTTTGCGTATCTTTACTATTCCAATTGTGTATCTTTTCATTTCTTGTTTGAGTATCTTTCTGTAAGGCTTTCTGATGCGAGTTTCTATTGTATTTGAGAGTTTTGCAAGTGTGGGAGTGTGTTTCTTTCAAACTGAGTATCTTTACATCGTTTGCGTATCTTTACTATTCCAATTGTGTATCTTTACATCGTTTGCGTATCTTTACTATTCCAATTGTGTATCTTTTCATTTCTTGTTTGAGTATCTTTCTGTAAGGCTTTCTGATGCGAGTTTCTATTGTATTTGAGAGTTTTGCAAGTGTGGGAGTGTGTTTCTTTCAAACTGAGTATCTTTACATCGTTTGCGTATCTTTACTATTCCAATTGTGTATCTTTTCATTTCTCGTTTGAGTATCTTTGTGTAAGGCTTCTGATGCGAGTTTCTATTGTATTTGAGAGTTTTGCAAGTGTGGGAGTGTGTTTCTTTCAAACTGAGTATCTTTACATCGTTTGCGTATCTTTACTATTCCAATTGTGTATCTTTACATCGTTTGCGTATCTTTACTATTCCAATTGTGTATCTTTACATCGTTTGCGTATCTTTACTATTCCAATTGTGTATCTTTTCATTTCTCGTTTGAGTATCTTTCTGTAAGGCTTTCCGATGCGAGTTTCTATTGAATTTGAGAGTTGTGCAAGTGTGGGAGTGTGTTTCCTTCAAACTGAGTATCTTTACATCGTTTGCGTATCTTTACTATTCCAATTGTGTATCTTTACATCGTTTGCGTATCTTTACTATTCCAATTGTGTATCTTTTCATTTCTTGTTTGAGTATCTTTCTGTAAGGCTTTCTGATGCGAGTTTCTATTGTATTTGAGAGTTTTGCAAGTGTGGGAGTGTGTTTCTTTCAAACTGAGTATCTTTACATCGTTTGCGTATCTTTACTATTCCAATTGTGTATCTTTTCATTTCTTGTTTGAGTATCTTTCTGTAAGGCTTTCTGATGCGAGTTTCTATTGTATTTGAGAGTTTTGCAAGTGTGGGAGTGTGTTTCTTTCAAACTGAGTATCTTTACATCGTTTGCGTATCTTTACTATTCCAATTGTGTATCTTTTCATTTCTCGTTTGAGTATCTTTGTGTAAGGCTTCTGATGCGAGTTTCTATTGTATTTGAGAGTTTTGCAAGTGTGGGAGTGTGTTTCTTTGAAACTGAGTATCTTTACATCGTTTGCGTATCTTTACTATTCCAATTGTGTATCTTTTCATTTCTCGTTTGAGTATCTTTCTGTAAGGCTTTCTGATGCGAGTTTCTATTGTATTTGAGAGTTTTGAAAGTGTGGGAGTGTGTTTCTTTCAATCTGAGTATCTTTACATCGATTGCGTATCTTTACTATTCCAATTGTGTATCTTTACATCGTTTGCATATCTTTACTATTCCAATTGTGTATCTTTTCATTTCTCAAACTGAGTATCTTTCTGTAAGGCTTTCTGATGCGAGTTTCTATTGTATTTGAGAGTTTTGCAAGTGTGGGAGTGTGTTTCTTTCAAACTGAGTATCTTTACATCGTTTGCGTATCTTTACTATTCCAATTGTGTATCTTTACATCGTTTGCGTATCTTTACTATTCCTATTGTGTATCTTTTCATTTCTCGTTTGAGTATCTTTCTGTAAGGCTTTCTGATGCGAGTTTCTATTGAATTTGAGAGTTTTGCAAGTGTGGGAGTGTGTTTCCTTCAAACTGAGTATCTTTACATCGTTTGCGTATGTTTACTATTCCAATTGTGTATCTTTACATCGTTTGCGTATCTTTACTATTCCAATTGTGTATCTTTTCATTTCTCGTTTGAGTATCTTTCTGTAAGGCTTCTGATTCGAGTTTCTATTGTATTTGAGAGTTTTGCAAGTGTGGGAGTGTGTTTCTTTCAAACTGAGTATCTTTACATCGTTTGCGTATCTTTACTATTCCAATTGTGTATCTTTTCATTTCTCGTTTGAGTATCTTTGTGTAAGGCTTCTGATGCGAGTTTCTATTGTATTTGAGAGTTTTGCAAGTGTGGGAGTGTGTTTCTTTCAAACTGAGTATCTTTACATCGTTTGCGTATCTTTACTATTCCAATTGTGTATCTTTACATCGTTTGCGTATCTTTACTATTCCAATTGTGTATCTTTTCATTTCTCGTTTGAGTATCTTTCTGTAAGGCTTTCTGATGCGAGTTTCTATTGTATTTGAGAGTTTTGCAAGTGTGGGAGTGTGTTTCTTTCAATCTGAGTATCTTTACATCGTTTGCGTATCTTTACTATTCCAATTGTGTATCTTTACATCGTTTGCGTATCTTTACTATTCCAATTGTGTATCTTTTCATTTCTCAAACTGAGTATCTTTCTGTAAGGCTTTCTGATGCGAGTTTCTATTGTATTTGAGAGTTTTGCAAGTGTGGGAGTGTGTTTCTTTCAATCTGAGTATCTTTACATCGTTTGCGTATCTTTACTATTCCAATTGTGTATCTTTACATCGTTTGCGTATCTTTACTATTCCAATTGTGTATCTTTTCATTTCACGTTTGAGTATCTTTCTGTAAGGCTTTCTGATGCGAGTTTCTATTGTATTTGAGAGTTTTGCAAGTGTGGGAGTGTGTTTCTTTCAAACTGAGTATCTTTACATCGTTTGCGTATCTTTACTATTCCAATTGTGTATCTTTACATCGTTTGCGTATCTTTACTATTACAATTGTGTATCTCTTCATTTCTTGTTTGAGTATCTTTCTGTAAGGCTTTCTGATGCGAGTTTCTATTGTATTTGAGAGTTTTGCAAGTGTGGGAGTGTGTTTCTTTCAATCTGAGTATCTTTACATCGTTTGCGTATCTTTACTATTCCAATTGTGTATCTTTTCATTTCACGTTTGAGTATCTTTCTGTAAGGCTTTCTGATGCGAGTTTCTATTGAATTTGAGAGTTTTCCAACTGTGGGAGTGTGTTTCTTTCAAACTGAGTATCTTTACATCGTTTGCGTATCTTTACTATTCCAATTGTGTATCTTTACATCGTTTGCGTATCTTTACTATTCCAATTGTGTATCTTTTCATTTCTCGTTTGAGTATCTTTCTGTAAGGCTTCTGATGCGAGTTTCTATTGTATTTGAGAGTTTTGCAAGTGTGGGAGTGTGTTTCTTTCAAACTGAGTATCTTTACATCGTTTGCGTATCTTTACTATTCCAATTGTGTATCTTTACATCGTTTGCGTATCTTTACTATTCCAATTGTGTATCTTTTCATTTCTCGTTTGAGTATCTTTCTGTAAGGCTTCTGATGCGAGTTTCTATTGTATTTGAGAGTTTTGCAAGTGTGGGAGTGTGTTTCTTTCAAACTGAGTATCTTTACATCGTTTGCGTATCTTTACTATTCCAATTGTGTATCTTTACATCGTTTGCGTATCTTTACTATTCCAATTGTGTATCTTTTCCTTTCTCGTTTGAGTATCTTTCTGTAAGGCTTTCTGATGCGAGTTTCTATTGTATTTGAGAGTTTTGCAAGTGTGGGAGTGTGTTTCTTTCAATCTGAGTATCTTTACATCGTTTGCGTATCTTTACTATTCCAATTGTGTATCTTTACATCGTTTGCGTATCTTTACTATTCCAATTGTGTATCTTTTCATTTCTTGTTTGAGTATCTTTCTGTAAGGCTTTCTGATGCGAGTTTCTATTGTATTTGAGAGTTTTGCAAGTGTGGGAGTGTGTTTCTTTCAAACTGAGTATCTTTACATCGTTTGCGTATCTTTACTATTCCAATTGTGTATCTTTTCATTTCTCGTTTGAGTATCTTTGTGTAAGGCTTCTGATGCGAGTTTCTATTGTATTTGAGAGTTTTGCAAGTGTGGGAGTGTGTTTCTTTGAAACTGAGTATCTTTACATCGTTTGCGTATCTTTACTATTCCAATTGTGTATCTTTTCATTTCTCGTTTGAGTATCTTTCTGTAAGGCTTTCTGATGCGAGTTTCTATTGTATTTGAGAGTTTTGCAAGTGTGGGAGTGTGTTTCTTTCAATCTGAGTATCTTTACATCGTTTGCGTATCTTTACTATTCCAATTGTGTATCTTTACATCGTTTGCATATCTTTACTATTCCAATTGTGTATCTTTTCATTTCTCAAACTGAGTATCTTTCTGTAAGGCTTTCTGATGCGAGTTTCTATTGTATTTGAGAGTTTTGCAAGTGTGGGAGTGTGTTTCTTTCAAACTGAGTATCTTTACATCGTTTGCGTATCTTTACTATTCCAATTGTGTATCTTTACATCGTTTGCGTATCTTTACTATTCCAATTGTGTATCTTTTCATTTCTCGTTTGAGTATCTTTCTGTAAGGCTTCTGATGCGAGTTTCTATTGTATTTGAGAGTTTTGCAAGTGTGGGAGTGTGTTTCTTTCAATCTGAGTATCTTTACATCGTTTGCGTATCTTTACTATTCCAATTGTGTATCTTTACATCGTTTGCGTATCTTTACTATTCCAATTGTGTATCTTTTCATTTCTCGTTTGAGTATCTTTCTGTAAGGCTTTCTGATGCGAGTTTCTATTGTATTTGAGAGTTTTGCAAGTGTGGGAGTGTGTTTCTTTCAAACTGAGTATCTTTACATCGTTTGCGTATCTTTACTATTCCAATTGTGTATCTTTACATCGTTTGCGTATCTTTACTATTACAATTGTGTATCTCTTCATTTCTTGTTTGAGTATCTTTCTGTAAGGCTTTCTGATGCGAGTTTCTATTGTATTTGAGAGTTTTGCAAGTGTGGGAGTGTGTTTCTTTCAAACTGAGTATCTTTACATCGTTTGCGTATCTTTACTATTACAATTGTGTATCTCTTCATTTCTTGTTTGAGTATCTTTCTGTAAGGCTTTCTGATGCGAGTTTCTATTGTATTTGAGAGTTTTGCAAGTGTGGGAGTGTGTTTCCTTCAAACTGAGTATCTTTACATCGTTTGCGTATCTTTACTATTCCAATTGTGTATCTTTTCATTTCTTGTTTGAGTATCTTTCTGTAAGGCTTTCTGATGCGAGTTTCTATTGTATTTGAGAGTTTTGCAAGTGTGGGAGTGTGTTTCTTTCAATCTGAGTATCTTTACATCGTTTGCGTATCTTTACTATTCCAATTGTGTATCTTTTCATTTCACGTTTGAGTATCTTTCTGTAAGGCTTTCTGATGCGAGTTTCTATTGAATTTGAGAGTTTTGCAACTGTGGGAGTGTGTTTCTTTCAAACTGAGTATCTTTACATCGTTTGCGTATCTTTACTATTCCAATTGTGTATCTTTACATCGTTTGCGTATCTTTACTATTCCAATTGTGTATCTTTTCATTTCTCGTTTGAGTATCTTTCTGTAAGGCTTCTGATGCGAGTTTCTATTGTATTTGAGAGTTTTGCAAGTGTGGGAGTGTGTTTCTTTCAAACTGAGTATCTTTACATCGTTTGCGTATCTTTACTATTCCAATTGTGTATCTTTACATCGTTTGCGTATCTTTACTATTCCAATTGTGTATCTTTTCATTTCTCGTTTGAGTATCTTTCTGTAAGGCTTCTGATGCGAGTTTCTATTGTATTTGAGAGTTTTGCAAGTGTGGGAGTGTGTTTCTTTCAAACTGAGTATCTTTACATCGTTTGCGTATCTTTACTATTCCAATTGTGTATCTTTACATCGTTTGCGTATCTTTACTATTCCAATTGTGTATCTTTTCCTTTCTCGTTTGAGTATCTTTCTGTAAGGCTTTCTGATGCGAGTTTCTATTGTATTTGAGAGTTTTGCAAGTGTGGGAGTGTGTTTCTTTCAATCTGAGTATCTTTACATCGTTTGCGTATCTTTACTATTCCAATTGTGTATCTTTACATCGTTTGCGTATCTTTACTATTCCAATTGTGTATCTTTTCATTTCACGTTTGAGTATCTTTCTGTAAGGCTTTCTGATGCGAGTTTCTATTGTATTTGAGAGTTTTGCAAGTGTGGGAGTGTGTTTCTTTCAAACTGAGTATCTTTACATCGTTTGCGTATCTTTACTATTCCAATTGTGTATCTTTACATCGTTTGCGTATCTTTACTATTCCAATTGTGTATCTTTTCATTTCTTGTTTGAGTATCTTTCTGTAAGGCTTTCTGATGCGAGTTTCTATTGTATTTGAGAGTTTTGCAAGTGTGGGAGTGTGTTTCTTTCAAACTGAGTATCTTTACATCGTTTGCGTATCATTACTATTCCAATTGTGTATCTTTTCATTTCTCGTTTGAGTATCTTTGTGTAAGGTTTCTGATGCGAGTTTCTATTGTATTTGAGAGTTTTGCAAGTGTGGGAGTGTGTTTCTTTGAAACTGAGTATCTTTACATCGTTTGCGTATCTTTACTATTCCAATTGTGTATCTTTTCATTTCTCGTTTGAGTATCTTTCTGTAAGGCTTTCTGATGCGAGTTTCTATTGTATTTGAGAGTTTTGCAAGTGTGGGAGTGTGTTTCTTTCAAACTGAGTATCTTTACATCGTTTGCGTATCTTTACTATTCCAATTGTGTATCTTTACATCGTTTGCGTATCTTTACTATTCCTATTGTGTATCTTTTCATTTCTCGTTTGAGTATCTTTCTGTAAGGCTTTCTGATGCGAGTTTCTATTGAATTTGAGAGTTTTGCAAGTGTGGGAGTGTGTTTCCTTCAAACTGAGTATCTTTACATCGTTTGCGTATGTTTACTATTCCAATTGTGTATCTTTACATCGTTTGCGTATCTTTACTATTCCAATTGTGTATCTTTTCATTTCTCGTTTGAGTATCTTTCTGTAAGGCTTCTGATGCGAGTTTCTATTGTATTTGAGAGTTTTGCAAGTGTGGGAGTGTGTTTCTTTCAAACTGAGTATCTTTACATCGTTTGCGTATCTTTACTATTCCAATTGTGTATCTTTTCATTTCTTGTTTGAGTATCTTTCTGTAAGGCTTTCTGATGCGAGTTTCTATTGTATTTGAGAGTTTTGCAAGTGTGGGAGTGTGTTTCTTTCAATCTGAGTATCTTTACATCGTTTGCGTATCTTTACTATTCCAATTGTGTATCTTTACATCGTTTGCGTATCTTTACTATTCCAATTGTGTATCTTTTCATTTCACGTTTGAGTATCTTTCTGTAAGGCTTTCTGATGCGAGTTTCTATTGAATTTGAGAGTTTTGCAACTGTGGGAGTGTGTTTCTTTCAAACTGAGTATCTTTACATCGTTTGCGTATCTTTACTATTCCAATTGTGTATCTTTACATCGTTTGCGTATCTTTACTATTCCAATTGTGTATCTTTTCATTTCTCGTTTGAGTATCTTTCTGTAAGCCTTCTGATGCGAGTTTCTATTGTATTTGAGAGTTTTGCAAGTGTGGGAGTGTGTTTCTTTCAAACTGAGTATCTTTACATCGTTTGCGTATCTTTACTATTCCAATTGTGTATCTTTACATCGTTTGCGTATCATTACTATTCCAATTGTGTATCTTTTCATTTCTCGTTTGAGTATCTTTGTGTAAGGTTTCTGATGCGAGTTTCTATTGTATTTGAGAGTTTTGCAAGTGTGGGAGTGTGTTTCTTTGAAACTGAGTATCTTTACATCGTTTGCGTATCTTTACTATTCCAATTGTGTATCTTTTCATTTCTCGTTTGAGTATCTTTCTGTAAGGCTTTCTGATGCGAGTTTCTATTGTATTTGAGAGTTTTGCAAGTGTGGGAGTGTGTTTCTTTCAAACTGAGTATCTTTACATCGTTTGCGTATCTTTACTATTCCAATTGTGTATCTTTACATCGTTTGCGTATCTTTACTATTCCTATTGTGTATCTTTTCATTTCTCGTTTGAGTATCTTTCTGTAAGGCTTTCTGATGCGAGTTTCTATTGAATTTGAGAGTTTTGCAAGTGTGGGAGTGTGTTTCCTTCAAACTGAGTATCTTTACATCGTTTGCGTATGTTTACTATTCCAATTGTGTATCTTTACATCGTTTGCGTATCTTTACTATTCCAATTGTGTATCTTTTCATTTCTCGTTTGAGTATCTTTCTGTAAGGCTTCTGATGCGAGTTTCTATTGTATTTGAGAGTTTTGCAAG
Source organism: Argentina anserina (assembly GCF_933775445.1). Lineage (NCBI taxonomy): Eukaryota > Viridiplantae > Streptophyta > Magnoliopsida > Rosales > Rosaceae > Argentina > Argentina anserina. The sequence continues at coordinate 310,627 of NW_026089464.1, forward strand.
TGTGGGAGTGTGTTTCTTTCAAACTGAGTATCTTTACATCGTTTGCGTATCTTTACTATTCCAATTGTGTATCTTTTCATTTCTTGTTTGAGTATCTTTCTGTAAGGCTTTCTGATGCGAGTTTCTATTGTATTTGAGAGTTTTGCAAGTGTGGGAGTGTGTTTCTTTCAATCTGAGTATCTTTACATCGTTTGCGTATCTTTACTATTCCAATTGTGTATCTTTACATCGTTTGCGTATCTTTACTATTCCAATTGTGTATCTTTTCATTTCACGTTTGAGTATCTTTCTGTAAGGCTTTCTGATGCGAGTTTCTATTGAATTTGAGAGTTTTGCAACTGTGGGAGTGTGTTTCTTTCAAACTGAGTATCTTTACATCGTTTGCGTATCTTTACTATTCCAATTGTGTATCTTTACATCGTTTGCGTATCTTTACTATTCCAATTGTGTATCTTTTCATTTCTCGTTTGAGTATCTTTCTGTAAGCCTTCTGATGCGAGTTTCTATTGTATTTGAGAGTTTTGCAAGTGTGGGAGTGTGTTTCTTTCAAACTGAGTATCTTTACATCGTTTGCGTATCTTTACTATTCCAATTGTGTATCTTTACATCGTTTGCGTATCTTTACTATTCCAATTGTGTATCTTTTCATTTCACGTTTGAGTATCTTTCTGTAAGGCTTTCTGATGCGAGTTTCTATTGTATTTGAGAGTTTTGCAAGTGTGGGAGTGTGTTTCTTTCAAACTGAGTATCTTTACATCGTTTGCGTATCTTTACTATTCCAATTGTGTATCTTTACATCGTTTGCGTATCTTTACTATTCCAATTGTGTATCTTTTCATTTCTTGTTTGAGTATCTTTCTGTAAGGCTTTCTGATGCGAGTTTCTATTGTATTTGAGAGTTTTGCAAGTGTGGGAGTGTGTTTCTTTCAAACTGAGTATCTTTACATCGTTTGCGTATCTTTACTATTCCAATTGTGTATCTTTTCATTTCTCGTTTGAGTATCTTTGTGTAAGGCTTCTGATGCGAGTTTCTATTGTATTTGAGAGTTTTGCAAGTGTGGGAGTGTGTTTCTTTGAAACTGAGTATCTTTACATCGTTTGCGTATCTTTACTATTCCAATTGTGTATCTTTTCATTTCTCGTTTGAGTATCTTTCTGTAAGGCTTTCTGATGCGAGTTTCTATTGTATTTGAGAGTTTTGCAAGTGTGGGAGTGTGTTTCTTTCAATCTGAGTATCTTTACATCGTTTGCGTATCTTTACTATTCCAATTGTGTATCTTTACATCGTTTGCATATCTTTACTATTCCAATTGTGTATCTTTTCATTTCTCAAACTGAGTATCTTTCTGTAAGGCTTTCTGATGCGAGTTTCTATTGTATTTGAGAGTTTTGCAAGTGTGGGAGTGTGTTTCTTTCAAACTGAGTATCTTTACATCGTTTGCGTATCTTTACTATTCCAATTGTGTATCTTTACATCGTTTGCGTATCTTTACTATTCCTATTGTGTATCTTTTCATTTCTCGTTTGAGTATCTTTCTGTAAGGCTTTCTGATGCGAGTTTCTATTGAATTTGAGAGTTTTGCAAGTGTGGGAGTGTGTTTCCTTCAAACTGAGTATCTTTACATCGTTTGCGTATGTTTACTATTCCAATTGTGTATCTTTACATCGTTTGCGTATCTTTACTATTCCAATTGTGTATCTTTTCATTTCTCGTTTGAGTATCTTTCTGTAAGGCTTCTGATGCGAGTTTCTATTGTATTTGAGAGTTTTGCAAGTGTGGGAGTGTGTTTCTTTCAAACTGAGTATCTTTACATCGTTTGCGTATCTTTACTATTCCAATTGTGTATCTTTTCATTTCTTGTTTGAGTATCTTTCTGTAAGGCTTTCTGATGCGAGTTTCTATTGTATTTGAGAGTTTTGCAAGTGTGGGAGTGTGTTTCTTTCAATCTGAGTATCTTTACATCGTTTGCGTATCTTTACTATTCCAATTGTGTATCTTTACATCGTTTGCGTATCTTTACTATTCCAATTGTGTATCTTTTCATTTCACGTTTGAGTATCTTTCTGTAAGGCTTTCTGATGCGAGTTTCTATTGAATTTGAGAGTTTTGCAACTGTGGGAGTGTGTTTCTTTCAAACTGAGTATCTTTACATCGTTTGCGTATCTTTACTATTCCAATTGTGTATCTTTACATCGTTTGCGTATCTTTACTATTCCAATTGTGTATCTTTTCATTTCTCGTTTGAGTATCTTTCTGTAAGCCTTCTGATGCGAGTTTCTATTGTATTTGAGAGTTTTGCAAGTGTGGGAGTGTGTTTCTTTCAAACTGAGTATCTTTACATCGTTTGCGTATCTTTACTATTCCAATTGTGTATCTTTTCATTTCTTGTTTGAGTATCTTTCTATAAGGCTTTCTGATGCGAGTTTCTATTGTATTTGAGAGTTTTGCAAGTGTGGGAGTGTGTTTCTTTCAAACTGAGTATCTTTACATCGTTTGCGTATCTTTACTATTCCAATTGTGTATCTTTTCATTTCTCGTTTGAGTATCTTTCTGTAAGGCTTCTGATGCGAGTTTCTATTGTATTTGAGAGTTTTGCAAGTGTGGGAGTGTGTTTCTTTCAAACTGAGTATCTTTACATCGTTTGCGTATCTTTACTATTCCAATTGTGTATCTTTACATCGTTTGCGTATCTTCACTATTCCAATTGTGTATCTTTTCATTTCTCGTTTGAGTATCTTTCTGTAAGGCTTTCTGATGCGAGTTTCTATTGAATTTGAGAGTTGTGCAAGTGTGGGAGTGTGTTTCCTTCAAACTGAGTATCTTTACATCGTTTGCGTATCTTTACTATTCCAATTGTGTATCTTTACATCGTTTGCGTATCTTTACTATTCCAATTGTGTATCTTTTCATTTCTCAAACTGAGTATCTTTCTGTAAGGCTTTCTGATGCGAGTTTCTATTGTATTTGAGAGTTTTGCAAGTGTGGGAGTGTGTTTCTTTCAAACTGAGTATCTTTACATCGTTTGCGTATCTTTACTATTCCAATTGTGTATCTTTTCATTTCTCGTTTGAGTATCTTTGTGTAAGGCTTCTGATGCGAGTTTCTATTGTATTTGAGAGTTTTGCAAGTGTGGGAGTGTGTTTCTTTCAAACTGAGTATCTTTACATCGTTTGCGTATCTTTACTATTCCAATTGTGTATCTTTACATCGTTTGCGTATCTTTACTATTCCAATTGTGTATCTTTTCATTTCTCGTTTGAGTATCTTTCTGTAAGGCTTTCTGATGCGAGTTTCTATTGTATTTGAGAGTTTTGCAAGTGTGGGAGTGTGTTTCTTTCAATCTGAGTATCTTTACATCGTTTGCGTATCTTTACTATTCCAATTGTGTATCTTTTCATTTCTCAAACTGAGTATCTTTCTGTAAGGCTTTCTGATGCGAGTTTCTATTGTATTTGAGAGTTTTGCAAGTGTGGGAGTGTGTTTCTTTCAATCTGAGTATCTTTACATCGTTTGCGTATCTTTACTATTCCAATTGTGTATCATTACATCGTTTGCGTATCTTTACTATTCCAATTGTGTATCTTTTCATTTCACGTTTGAGTATCTTTCTGTAAGGCTTTCTGATGCGAGTTTCTATTGTATTTGAGAGTTTTGCAAGTGTGGGAGTGTGTTTCTTTCAAACTGAGTATCTTTACATCGTTTGCGTATCTTTACTATTCCAATTGTGTATCTTTACATCGTTTGCGAATCTTTACTATTACAATTGTGTATCTCTTCATTTCTTGTTTGAGTATCTTTCTGTAAGGCTTTCTGATGCGAGTTTCTATTGTATTTGAGAGTTTTGCAAGTGTGGGAGTGTGTTTCTTTCAAACTGAGTATCTTTACATCGTTTGCGTATCTTTACTATTCCAATTGTGTATCTTTTCATTTCACGTTTGAGTATCTTTCTGTAAGGCTTTCTGATGCGAGTTTCTATTGTATTTGAGAGTTTTGCAAGTGTGGGAGTGTGTTTCTTTCAAACTGAGTATCTTTACATCGTTTGCGTATCTTTACTATTCCAATTGTGTATCTTTACATCGTTTGCGTATCTTTACTATTCCAATTGTGTATCTTTTCATTTCTTGTTTGAGTATCTTTCTGTAAGGCTTTCTGATGCGAGTTTCTATTGTATTTGAGAGTTTTGCAAGTGTGGGAGTGTGTTTCTTTCAAACTGAGTATCTTTACATCGTTTGCGTATCTTTACTATTCCAATTGTGTATCTTTTCATTTCTCGTTTGAGTATCTTTGTGTAAGGCTTCTGATGCGAGTTTCTATTGTATTTGAGAGTTTTGCAAGTGTGGGAGTGTGTTTCTTTGAAACTGAGTATCTTTACATCGTTTGCGTATCTTTACTATTCCAATTGTGTATCTTTTCATTTCTCGTTTGAGTATCTTTCTGTAAGGCTTTCTGATGCGAGTTTCTATTGTATTTGAGAGTTTTGCAAGTGTGGGAGTGTGTTTCTTTCAATCTGAGTATCTTTACATCGTTTGCGTATCTTTACTATTCCAATTGTGTATCTTTACATCGTTTGCATATCTTTACTATTCCAATTGTGTATCTTTTCATTTCTCAAACTGAGTATCTTTCTGTAAGGCTTTCTGATGCGAGTTTCTATTGTATTTGAGAGTTTTGCAAGTGTGAGAGTGTGTTTCTTTCAAACTGAGTATCTTTACATCGTTTGCGTATCTTTACTATTCCAATTGTGTATCTTTACATCGTTTGCGTATCTTTACTATTCCTATTGTGTATCTTTTCATTTCTCGTTTGAGTATCTTTCTGTAAGGCTTTCTGATGCGAGTTTCTATTGAATTTGAGAGTTTTGCAAGTGTGGGAGTGTGTTTCCTTCAAACTGAGTATCTTTACATCGTTTGCGTATGTTTACTATTCCAATTGTGTATCTTTACATCGTTTGCGTATCTTTACTATTCCAATTGTGTATCTTTTCATTTCTCGTTTGAGTATCTTTCTGTAAGGCTTCTGATGCGAGTTTCTATTGTATTTGAGAGTTTTGCAAGTGTGGGAGTGTGTTTCTTTCAAACTGAGTATCTTTACATCGTTTGCGTATCTTTACTATTCCAATTGTGTATCTTTTCATTTCTTGTTTGAGTATCTTTCTGTAAGGCTTTCTGATGCGAGTTTCTATTGTATTTGAGAGTTTTGCAAGTGTGGGAGTGTGTTTCTTTCAATCTGAGTATCTTTACATCGTTTGCGTATCTTTACTATTCCAATTGTGTATCTTTACATCGTTTGCGTATCTTTACTATTCCAATTGTGTATCTTTTCATTTCACGTTTGAGTATCTTTCTGTAAGGCTTTCTGATGCGAGTTTCTATTGAATTTGAGAGTTTTGCAACTGTGGGAGTGTGTTTCTTTCAAACTGAGTATCTTTACATCGTTTGCGTATCTTTACTATTCCAATTGTGTATCTTTACATCGTTTGCGTATCTTTACTATTCCAATTGTGTATCTTTTCATTTCTCGTTTGAGTATCTTTCTGTAAGCCTTCTGATGCGAGTTTCTATTGTATTTGAGAGTTTTGCAAGTGTGGGAGTGTGTTTCTTTCAAACTGAGTATCTTTACATCGTTTGCGTATCTTTACTATTCCAATTGTGTATCTTTTCATTTCTCAAACTGAGTATCTTTCTGTAAGGCTTTCTGATGCGAGTTTCTATTGTATTTGAGAGTTTTGCAAGTGTGGGAGTGTGTTTCTTTCAAACTGAGTATCTTTACATCGTTTGCGTATCTTTACTATTCCAATTGTGTATCTTTTCATTTCTCGTTTGAGTATCTTTGTGTAAGGCTTCTGATGCGAGTTTCTATTTTATTTGAGAGTTTTGCAAGTGTGGGAGTGTGTTTCTTTCAAACTGAGTATCTTTACATCGTTTGCGTATCTTTACTATTCCAATTGTGTATCTTTACATCGTTTGCGTATCTTCACTATTCCAATTGTGTATCTTTTCATTTCTCGTTTGAGTATCTTTCTGTAAGGCTTTCTGATGCGAGTTTCTATTGAATTTGAGAGTTGTGCAAGTGTGGGAGTGTGTTTCCTTCAAACTGAGTATCTTTACATCGTTTGCGTATCTTTACTATTCCAATTGTGTATCTTTACATCGTTTGCGTATCTTTACTATTCCAATTGTGTATCTTTTCATTTCTCAAACTGAGTATCTTTCTGTAAGGCTTTCTGATGCGAGTTTCTATTGTATTTGAGAGTTTTGCAAGTGTGGGAGTGTGTTTCTTTCAAACTGAGTATCTTTACATCGTTTGCGTATCTTTACTATTCCAATTGTGTATCTTTTCATTTCTCGTTTGAGTATCTTTGTGTAAGGCTTCTGATGCGAGTTTCTATTGTATTTGAGAGTTTTGCAAGTGTGGGAGTGTGTTTCTTTCAAACTGAGTATCTTTACATCGTTTGCGTATCTTTACTATTCCAATTGTGTATCTTTACATCGTTTGCGTATCTTTACTATTCCAATTGTGTATCTTTTCATTTCTCGTTTGAGTATCTTTCTGTAAGGCTTTCTGATGCGAGTTTCTATTGTATTTGAGAGTTTTGCAAGTGTGGGAGTGTGTTTCTTTCAATCTGAGTATCTTTACATCGTTTGCGTATCTTTACTATTCCAATTGTGTATCTTTTCATTTCTCAAACTGAGTATCTTTCTGTAAGGCTTTCTGATGCGAGTTTCTATTGTATTTGAGAGTTT